>NC_043701.1:143635588-143774985 GCF_006229205.1 Suricata suricatta | reverse complement strand
TGCTGTATCATTGGACTTAATGAAATGTTTAGAGGTGCAGTAGGCATGACTTTGAGGAGATAATGAAAGAAAATGCAAAATGCTTATTGATTCATGATGTGGTTTCATCTCAGCTTGGGCAAACCATGCAGTATTTAATACATAGTAGCAGAATATTTACTATTGAAGCATGAAAAGATGTGAGTTCTTTGTGTGCAATCTTTCATTTATGCATGTAAGAGGGTTTTCTTTTTTTTTTTTTTTTTAATATTTTTTACATTGTAGTACTTGTTTTGCTTGTTGGGGGTGTTTGCTTATTTAATACATTCCACAAGGACAGAAATTACATGATGTTTTTTTTTTTTCCCCTAGGAAGTGTGTCTTGGGTTTTTCCCTTATTTTCTTTACCTTTTTTTTTTCTCTTCTTTTTTTTGGCGGTGGGGGTGGTTATGTTTAAATGAAGTTGCTTTTACAACACCAAAGACTTAATCATCCATTTCCTATATAAAAGGTAGCTACATTTTTGCATGGACCTCAAGTATATTGTAGTATAGAGGTGTAATTTAAGGAAAGGTATTAAGCAGGCTGTGTTTTAGCTTATGGGCAAGTAGTAATTTCTGTATAAGTCTAATTACATGAAATAGAAGTTGGGGTTTTGATTTTTTACTTTGCTTTTCTGTTTGGAGTGTCATTGTAACTACTGTATTGTAAATGACGGAAAATAATTGCATATGTTAAAAAAATAAATTGTGTTACATTCAAAAAATAAAAAATAAAAAATAAATAAGTGCTTCAGAGAGGTCATCCTAACAAATGATTGGGATAAATTATATTTTTAAAATAGAAAAATCTGATGTTCAAATTGATTAGAACATTGTTTTATATAGATAGATTCTGTAGTATTTTAAGGAATTATTATTTATAAATTTCTTCTGTTTAGATTTTTTTATTGAACCCAATTGTATATAACTGAGTCAGGATCCTTTTCTATAGGTTTCTTCTGTCATTTGAAAATACTGTTGTAAATTTCTTCTAACTTTCTAATGAAAAAGTATTTAATTCTTCAAACCATCTGTTTACTATAGTATGAAATAACTAAATAACTGCTTCTATACTACTGAGTTTTTCTCAACATTTGCTTTTAAAATTCTTCTGTGTCTGTTTAGTAGATACTTCAGCACATATGTCTGGGCTTTCTATTCTTTTCTACTGCTTTATGTTTCTATTTGTGTCAATATTATATCCTGCTCTAAAGAGTTTCCTCATAGCCTCCTTTCTCTTTTTGTCTTTCTCATTCTTTGGTGTTAACAATTGTGGAGTCATTTTGATGAATACCACAAATAAAGGTGTTTTGACTTGGGGTAAAACGTTATTGCATCTATAAACAGTAGTGGGAAGAACTATAGGTTCCAATCATGCAGTCAGTTTGCAACCTTGCCCTTTGTAACACATCATTTTTATAATTATTAATGCTTATATGTTTTCCTAGACTATAAGGTAGTTGTCTGGGTTACTACATTAATATCCACGGAGTAAATTAATTTTTTAAACATTTAGCCTTCCGATAGAACATTTTACTTTCTTCAAATCTTTTATACAAAGTTTTGCAGGCTTCTTTGTAAAACATCACAAACATCTTTCAGCAAATTTATTGATGATTTAATGCTTTATTGATGCAGCGATCATTTCATTATTCCAATTTAAATCCATGACTTATTATCTTGGAATTTTGAGTATAGCACTGTTTATATTTTAGAATAGGTTTATTTTGGGGGGGAATCATGACCCACAATAAGAAATACATTTATATCACAACCAAGTATATATATTTTTGAATTTGTGTGCATGTATGTATGTGTACATATATCTAAATAAGGAGGGATGAAGAGATGATGGATAGACACATACTGATATCACATCAAAAATGTTCCACAAAACAATATTTGTCTTTGCTACATGTAATGCCTCTTGATAGTTCCTACACTATTCTACTTTATTAGGAAAAAAAATTCTAGTTATAATGGTCAAAATTTATTTCAAAACCCACTAACCAGTTGTATAGTTTTAAGAACAATGCACAACATACAAGAATTGTGTCTTCTTTTTATCTTCATTATTATTACATCTTAGTACTCAACAAGTGTTAATAATAAAATATACTAAATGATGAAATAACACTAATTTAATGAGTATTAAAGTAAATGGAATTAGCTTTTTGAGCAGCCACATAAAATTTTGAGCAATGCAAGCAATTAAAAACCCCTGACTTTCATATTTTTATTGCTGTTGTTGCCATTATTGTACTATCTAACATTTATTAATTGCTTTCTATGCATCAGACATTATGTTTATAGCACTTTATCTGAATTTCCTCATGCATTCTTTGTAATAGTCCTCAGAAAGGAGTTATTATAATCTCTGTATCTTTTATAGAGAATTTATTCAAGACCATACAGCAAAGTGGAGGAACTGGTCTAAATTAAAATTCTAATTTTTTGAAATTACATTCATTCTTATTAACTTCATCATTAATACCTAGAAATTTAGCATTATCCCAATTATCCCACAACCAAAAACAATTGAAATAACAGGTAAATGAATAAATAAACACACACACACACACACACACACACACACACACACACACACTAAAATACTATTCATCAATAAAAAGTAATGAACTGCTGATTCAAAACAGATGAATATCAAAACCATTATGGTGAGTGAAAGGATCCAGAAACAAAAAGGGTACACACTGGATGATCTCATTTAGATGAAATTCTAGAAAGGGCAAAAGTTAGTAACAGAAAGAACAATGGATGCCTGGAATAGGTTTGAGAGGACTGATGGCAAAGGGACATGAGAAGATTTTAGTAGCTGTAGAAATGTTCTTTATCTTGATTATAGTAGTGGTGGTTATACAACTATACACATATTCATCAAAATACAAACTAAATATGTAAAATGGGTGCACATTTTTGAATGTAACTTCTACCTTAATAAAATTTTATACTTTTCTAATTTGATGCTTCTTCCTCTTCACTATCCTTTCCCTTCCTAAATAAGCCATTAGGTGAGACAGAGCAAGATAAGTCTCTGCCCAAAAAACGCTGAAGTAGAAAACACGTCCCTGCAGGGAAGCAGCTTACCAGGCATGTCAGAGCCCACAACAGTGAAAAGGACATACGTGGGTGGAATAGGGAAACAATGAGATAGCAGAGTCAAACCTGAGCAGAACAAGAAGGGCAAATGCACTACCGGTAGCCTGGTGTGCGCTATCAGAGTCTAGGCAGACTGAGGTGGGCATCCACACATGGATGGCCTGGAGAGGCCTACCAGAGCTGAAGCAGCATAAAAAGGGCATCTATATAAGAAAAGAAATAGTGCCATGTGTCAGAAAAAATTATGGCAAGGATGGTGTCCATGCGTAGGCATTAACTGACATGTGGTATCAAGCCCAAGCAGAGTAAAGAAGCATCCATACGGAGAGGGAGACTGGTGTGGGGTGTCAGAACCCAGGGGTCTGAGTGACAAGGAGTCAGAGCCCAAGTAGCATAAGGAAGGCGTACGCAGTGGATGAGAAGAAGCTATGCATGGAGAACTCACTAAGGTACAGAATCCTAATAGGGTGAGGAGAGCAACTACACAGGACAGGTGGTAACAGCAGTGGCAGAAAACTGCTTGCACTGAAGAGAACTGATGAAATGAATAAATATATTAAGGAAAACAGAAACCAATTTTCTCACTGCTGGAGGAGAAAATTATAAATACAGAAAAAGAGAGATGTTGTATTAGACTGGAATTAAAATTATAAGTATAAATCCACAGTTTTCAATATATAGAGGCAGATACAGAAATATAGTCACTAGAATGCATACAAACACCTATAAATACATGCATTTACGCTCACACCCCTTGGAAGGGCTTAAGGGCACTGACAACTCAATCGCAATAAGCACATCTAGCCCCCAGATCTTGCTTCTAAATACCATTTCCCACTAGAAGGAACCAGGGTTCCTTGAAAAAATTGGCTGTTTCTGGACAGGAATAGGAAAAACACTAAATAATAAGAATGGGACAACTTGCATTGCCACAAATCCCTTCAAACAGTATTTTTAAATACCGATTCGGCCATGTCACTCATCTGACTTATGAGTGTCTCTTAAAGAATACACTCAAGCTCCTTTTGTGGCATACAGGCCCTTTATAATATGCTCTAAACCTATCACTGCTGTCTCTAACACCCTACATTTTAACTATATCCCATTGTGAACTGATTTTTGAATAAGACATGTACTTTTTCAATAACCTTTTATTTTTTTCCAAAATGGTAAATATATGTTGTAGAAAATGAGAAATTAGAAAATGTAGATTAAAAAGCACCTGGGTGGCTCAGCTGGTTAAGTATCCAACTAACTCTTGGGTTTCAGCTCAAGTCATGATCCCGCGTTTCATGAGTTCAAGCCCTGCAACAGGTTCTGCATTGGCAGCAATGAGCCTGCTTGGGATTCTCTCTCTCTCTCTCTCTCTCTCTCTCTCTCTCTCTCTCTCCCCCTCCCCTACTTCTGATGGCTCTCTTTCAAAATAAGTAAACTTAAAAAAAAAAGAAAAAAAGGTGATCTACATTTTATTTAATGTAGATTAAAGAAAAAAAGACACCACATTTTCATCATCCAGTATTATCACTATTAAAACCTTCATGCATTTCCTTCTGGAAATATACATAGATATATGTAAAGATATATGATTATAATACACATACTATTCTATAACCTATCTTTAACCAACAATACTTATCTTTCCATTTCAGCAAATTTCTGTCTCATCTAATATAGAAGCCATATTCAAATTTTCCAATTGGCCTAAAATGTCCTCTATAGTTGATCTGTCAACCAATATCCAAGTCAGAATTTCACATTACATCTAGTTGTCCTTTAAATTTCTTTTAATGTAGCACTTTCAACTCCCTGCATCAATTTTTTAGGACCCTGACAAGCTAAAGGGATATTACTATTTTTCCTACAGAAAAAAATTTTTTTCTGCAGCATTTCCTACAGAATGTCCAACCATATGAAATTGTCCTTCCTCTCTTACTCTTCTATTACCTGTTTAGCCTGTAAAAAGAAACGTGTGAGCAATGACTTGAGGAACGGAAATTAAATGCTTCTGGCTAGAATCTATTATGCACAATTATGTGCATCACAAGAGCAGATACATATTACAAGCTAACTCAACTCATTAGTAATGGGAAAACTATCTCTACATTAGGGTGATGAAGTTTGATCTCCCCAATGAACAAGTATGGTTTTCTCTTGCAACCATAAATAATTTATATGGTGTTACTTCAGCACTATGTGAGCTGACTAGGAACCCCCTCCCTATTCACCTCACAGTTATAACAACACTTGATAATTCTGGCATAAAGCAGAAATTTCTTTAGGGTTTGCACAATAATGTTTCCCTAATTTTATCATACTCTCTACATTTATTTGCTGGCACTCTTCAGCAAAATTCAATCATATTTCATTAAGGATTTAGTTATTGAAATACAGATGTAACTTTAGTTACTGAAATATAGTCCCACAATAAATGCAGTATAAATACTTAATTTTTCTTGTTAATAAACATTTTTAAAGTAATAAGTAGTATATATTAATAGTTACCTCAAAGTGTACCAAGTGAGCACTGGTTTGTCTGGCTTTCTCTTTATTATCTTAGGTACTCATGGGTTTTCCCCACAGTCATTATGACAAATGCAGCTCATACTCTCAAGAACCGATACATTTGTTCATGTTGATTCCACTGGTTTCCTCCACAAATTCTTCACCTGATAAACTCAACTTGCAGTTTCACATCTTCTCTTATGATGGCAGAGAGTGAATTTCTTCATCTACATTCCCAGAGCAATTGTTCTATTTCACATACTACATAAAGATACTTCTAGTTTAATATTTAGTTGCATATCTTTTTCACTCCCTGACTTGTCTTTCACAAGTAAGAACAATATCTTTCACCACTGTTATTTACAATTTGATTCACAGATCAGTTCTGGCACAAACTATTTTCTGTCTGTGACACAGTAAAATAAAAAGCTTGCACCTGACTACAAATCAATTGGTCATTAAACACAGTTTAGTTTTGGCTCAGTCTTTTTCTTTGATAGCAAAAATTTCTGTTCTAAAAGGATGAAATGTCTCCATTTCTATTATGGAAAGAGCTACTTTAACTCCCCAGGGATTAGTAACAAACACTTTTACAGACTACTTTGAATAGCACTGTCCAATTATCAATTTACTCTCATTGTCAGGAATAAAAAATGAGTATGAAAACAACCGTTTGTAGAGAAAGAAGACAGTGTGCAGGAGTGAGGACCATGGGCATGTCAAAATACCTCTTCTGAGTAAGTCACTGCATCTGGATCTTCCTACAACCAAAGAGATGTACAGTACCTAGTGGGCACCTCTGGATTTTGGAGGCAACATAGTTCTCATCTGAGTGTGTTATTCTGGCCCATTTACCAAGTGACCCAAATAGCTGCTAGTTTTGAGTAGAGCCCAGAAGGTTCTATAACAGGCCAAGGCTGCTATGCAAGCTGCTCTGCCCCTTGGATCATATGATCCAGCGGATCCCATGAGATGAAAGTATCAGTGACAAACAGGGATACTGTCTGGAAACTATAGTAGGCCTTTGTAGACCGTTTTAAGTTCAGGCCCTTATGATTTGGAGCAAGGCCCAGTCATCGTCTGCAGATAATTACTGTTCTTTTGAGATACAACTTTTGACCTGCTACTAGGTCTTAGTAGTGACTGCATGGTTAATCTTGGGCCACCAAGTTACCATGCTACCTGAGCTGCCCATCACGAATCGGATATTATCTAACACACAAAGTCATAAAGTTGGGAGTGCACAGAAACATTCTATCATCAAATGGAAGTTGTATAAGTGTGATCGGGCCTGAAGAGGCCCTAAGGATACTAGTAAGGTATGTGAAGAAGTGGCTCAAATGCCATGGTCCCCCTCTCCTGCTATACTGTCTTCTCTATGACCTCATGGGGAGTTCCTTAAAATCAGTTGACAGAGGAGGAGACTCCTGTTTGGTTTCATACCATATGCACACAACACCTGCAAGTGGACAGCTGCAGCACTATTGCTCCTTTCTGGTATATCCTGGAAAAACAGCAGAGCAGGGAAATCCTCACAGCGGGCAGAACTTCAAGTAATGCATGTGGCTATTCACTTTGCTTAGAAGAAAAAATGTCCAGACATGTGATTATATACCAATTCATGGACCAATGGTCAGGGACTTAGAAGAAACATGATTGAAAAACCAGTGAGAAGGAAATCTGGGGAACAGGTATGTGTATAGGCCCTCTGTGAATAAGCAAAAAATGTGAAGATATTTATGCTTCATGTGAATGCTCACCAAAAGGTAATCTCAGCAGAAAAAGATTTAAAAAATTAAGTGGACAGTCTGATCCGTTCCACAGATACCGGTCTGCCTCTTTCTCTAGCCACCTCCGTCATCATCCAGAATGGCTCATGAACAAAATGGCAGTGGTGGCAGGGATGCAAGTTATGCAGACACTCAGCAACATGGCCACATTGGCAATGGTCACTATATAGTGTCTACCTTGCCAGGAGCAGAGATCAATACTGAGTCCCTGATATGGCACCACTCCCTGGATGATTAGCCAGCTCCTGGTGGCAGGCTGATTATACTAGACCACTTCCATCATGGAAAGAATGATGTTTTGTCCTCACTGTAAATAGACACTTACTCTGGATATGGATTTGCTTCTCTGTTCACAATACCAAAACTACCATCGATGGCCTTACAGAATGCCTCCCCAAAGTAGGTGGGCCTCATCCAATCTGCTGAAGGCCTGAATAGAAGAAAAGCTGGAGTAAGGGAAAATTCACTGTCTTTCAGTCTGTCTTCAAACCAGGGACTTTCGTCTTCTGCTGTCTTTGAACCTAGACTCATGCTGAAACTTATATTGTTGGCTTTCCTAGTTCCCAGGCCTTCAGACTCAGACTCAGACTTCAGACTAGAACTCAGAGTCAGACTTAGACTTCAGACTCAGATAGAACAAGCTTGCCAACTGCTGATCTTGGGATTTCTTAACTTTCATAGCCACATTGAGTCAATTCTTTATAATAAACTTCTTTATTCTCTCTCTCTCTCTCTCTCTCAGATGTTTTTTTTTGTAGACTCAGACTAAGTCCAAAGGTAATTCCTTCAAACTGGTAATAGACATTAAGGGGAAATCTAGAAATAAAAATGTCATTTCTCATTTGTCCTTATCTAGTAGAGCCTCTTAATCAGGTCCTGAAGACCAAGAAAATAAAGACAGCAATGAGAGGCCATTAGATTAAGGAATAACCAGAAACTAAGGCAGGTAAGGCATTTATAAAAATTTGTTTAAAATTAATCTAACATACATTTATTGAGTACTAAGTAACAGAAATTTTACATATTTATATGTAAAGTCCCCTGGAGCTCTATAAAATTCTATTGTTTCCTCTAAGAATTAGGCTATAGAAATCATTTTTATGCTATTTATATTTTTGTTAATCATTTCTCATTAGTTTCCTTTTGTGAATTTAATTCAATCTTATAAGGGAAATGGTTTAACTAAACCACTAAAAATAATCAAGGAAAATATTTCTGTCTGAATTTAAGGAACATTGCCTTGGGGTAAGTCATCTGGAGGAGAGAACACCAAAGTAAGAGAACCAAAGAGGTGATGAAACTACCTCTTTCTTTGTGAACATTCTTCTTTCTGAGCTAGTACTCAGTCAAATCTTGCATGGCTCAGTCAAAATATGCGGACCCCAGTGACTCCTCCCTGTAATCAGTTTCTTTTGAGTAGACACTGGTTACAAGTGCTTATTTCAGTACTTATGTTTGCAAATGAGTGCAAAACTGCACCTCTCTAATAGCAAATCCAGCCAACAACAACAATGTGCAAAGAATAAAATTTTGAGCTGTGACACTCTGCAGTTTCATTAAGGAAGCATTTGTACAGCTAAAGTAATTTTTGAAGTATTTTTCTCTATATTTTTAAAAAGATGACTTTTGATCAGAGATACTTTTGTCTTCTCTTTCTCTTAAACCTGTACTAAAATGATAGTGAAGAAAATTTTAAAAACTTATAAATCACAATGATAAAGAGAATTATAGAGGGGCCAGAAACTTTAATAAGTGATTTAGCAGGACTGGAGAAAGACATGTGAAGTCCGTATAGATGGGGAATATGGAAAAAAAAAGAACCAATTCGCCCTGCAAAATCCAATGAGGGCCAAAATGCTAGATACAGACAAAAGTAAGAATATGACCCATCAGGGTTAAAGATGTTGGAAGTTAATTGTAAGTCTGTATAAGGCAAGAACAATACAACAATACAACAACCTAAGAAGGAAAAATCCTCCAATCAATAGATATAGCGGGTCCTCCACCATCTATACAGTCCTGTAAAATCAAGCCAGCCAACTGACCAGCCCAGGTAACATACGAAGAGTCCTAAATCAACTTTCTAGTTCCTCACTCCTAAATATTAATGAACAATAATCAATCATTAGATATTTGAAGAAAGATTCCAATAGAAAGAGAAATCAAAGTTAACATAAAATGACTCTTTGGAAACAGAGATAATGCAAGGAACCTGAGAAACCTTAACAAAACCTAACAGAAATACTCCATTAATATAGTTACTGACAAAACAAAAACTGAATGCTATGAATAAGGAATGGTATATTATAAAGAGTTCTGAAAAATTAAGAATACAATTGCCAAGATAAATAATTCAACAGAAAATGAGAACTGGAATGTGATGTTGAGGAAGTATAGCAGAAAAGATAATCAAATCTAAAGGAAAATATGAAAGAAAAAGATAAAAGATTGAGAGTCAATTCAGAAGTTCTAGTTTGTAATTACCAAGAATTCCAGAAAGAGAAAATGGGACAAAAATAAAATCATGGAAATAGCTTAAGAAAATTTCACACTACATGAATCTCCAGAAAGACTACTAAGTTACCCAGACATTCAATGGGAAACATACAAACAACTACAACAAAACTCAAATCCCAGGACATCACTGTGAAACTGCAGAATCCCAGAAATAAAAGATTAGAGTGCCAGGGGGAAAAAGACTATAAATCTCTCAAAGAAATAAAAACAAGAAATATAAAATGTAAAAGGGATCAGAATGTAGACTTTTCTCAGTGGCTAACCTGAATCCTAGAAAAGTAATGCATTCAGATTTCTAAAGAAAACTCACTTCCACTCCAGTCAAATCATTAATATCATACAGAAAAGCAGATGAAAGAAATTTTCAGTAATGTAATGACTAAAAAATGTTACCATCCATTTGCTCCCTCTTAGAAAGTAAAGATATACTATAGTAAAATGAGAGAGTAAACTAAAACAAAACAAAACAAACAACAACAACAACAACAACAAAAAGAAGATATGCAGGAAATGTCGGACCCAATCCCAGGCTATGACAAAAGGAAGTAAGTCCCTGCATGATAGCTCTAGAAAAATCTTCAGATGGTAATCTGTTCAGATGAGAAAAGGTTGACACCTGGGTGGCTCAGTCAGCTAAGTGTCTGACTCTTCATTTCAGCCTAAGTCATAATCCCACCGTTTGAGCCCCGCATCATTGTCAGTGCAGAGCTTGCCTAGGATCCTCCGTCCCTCCCTCCCTCTCTCTCTCTCTCTCTCTCCCTCCCTCTACAATTCATGCAGTGTATGCGGTCTCTCTCAAATAAACAAACCTTATAAAAAAAAAAAAAAGGGTTGACTGAGATGAAGGACAGAAATACTGCATTTTCATTAAGCCTGGATACTATGTGGATTTTTCAAAACTATGTGTATGTATCACACTGAACTTCTCTAAGTTTAGTAGTATTATTAAATAGGAAAAAATTAAGAGGCAGTTATATGAAATTTTAAACTCATTCAGCTTTTAACTTCTATTAGCATTTAGGGAAATTTCAAAGATGCCCTAAAAAGATTCTGCAATTTTTCTTCTCATAATTTTGTTTGCACTGCATAATTAAAAAGTAAAGTTAATTTGATCAATGTTTACCATAAAATTTCAGAAGTCATAATGACAGAAAAGAGCCATTAAGAGAGTCACAGTTTTTCTTTTAAATGTCTTATTAATTCACGTATTCTTTCCTGAAGTATGCTACTTCTGTCATTATTAGACATGGCCTGGTCTGATTAGCTGACATTTACATGCTTCATGTTTCAGGGCAATAAATCCAGAAACAAAAGAGAGTATACAGTATACCTAATACAATGATGGATTCAAAGTATGTATCTAACATTTTGGCTATTCCCCATTCCTTCTACCTCCTCTTTGCTCTGACTCAGAAGCTCCTGATGAGAAACTCTCCCCAGACTAGTGAACAGAGAAACACTACAAACCAGAGTCTATCTTCTAGTTACAGTTAAAAGTGTAAGCTCTATCTAGGTCTGGATATTTCAATCATGTATCCGAGTATCTCAGATCATAAAAAGATCCTCCGCTTTCTTGTTCCTAGTCGTAGCATGGAAAAGCTTCTTTCAAAAGGCAGTCCAACACCCACAAGAATAGAGAAGAGCAGTCCAGAGAATCCATAATCAAGTACTTATATAACAATTTACGTAACTTTAACTGGATATTTACACTAATCATTATTAACACAGGAGCCAAATTTCACTTCAACTAGCTTTTACTGAGCATATATCATGAGTCTGGTTTTGATAGAAATTCTAAGAATTGGTCCCTGCTCATAAGAAGCTACAACATATAACCCTGAGGAAGGTAATCCAGAAAATAAATTCAGGAGAAAAGCAAGATCATTCTTTCTCAACCATAATTTTAAGCAAAAATTGGCTAGGCTACAAAAGCAAACAAACCATAGCTTTAGAACTAACCAAAAGATACCCATGATTTAAAATTAATACTGTTAGGGGCACCTGGGTGGCCTAGTCGGCCTAGTGCTGACAGCTCAGAGCCTGGGGCCTGCTTCAGATTCTGTGTTTCTTTCCTTCCCGTACTTACACTCAGTCTCTCTCTCAAAAATAAATAAACATTAAAAAATAAAAATCAGTATTTTATTCCTTAGTTTTGTAAGGAAGATTAAACTTGAAAGTCTGAAACAAAAGTTAAATTATATGATTATGATTATGTAGGTAAAAACTGCTGTTGATTTCCCAGTTAGCTGAAATTATAACAGCCACTGATGATTAAATGCCTGAAAACTATATTTCAGGTATCAGATCTCTAAATTCACAACTCTTTCTAACTGTATCAACACCCTATAATGCAGGTACTATAAAAATGAGAAAATAGGAGGAAAACTGGTTTGCCAAATATTACATAGCCCATAAATGTTGGGGACTATACTGACAGCATCACACAAAAACCCATGTTTTTTTTCTCCCACAGAAGTTTGTTATGTACTATTTACAAGCATTATTTCTACAAAAATCAAAATAGACATTAGAAACCCAATTAACTTTTTTTAAAAAGTCAATTCATTTTGCAGTTCACAATATCAGAGCTAAAAATGTTCATATGAACTCACCTGATGCAGCAGACGTTTCAGTTTAAGTAACTGAGTTTTTACAGCAGTGCAATCTTGGACCATGTGCCGGAGCGTCATCTCATCCAGTATCACTGTATTTTCAGGTACATCTACAAACATCTTCTGAGCCTGGAAAAAGGGGGTCCCTCCATAGCTTTCAAAATGACCCAAAGGAGATTCTCTATAGGGAGAGCCTCTGGAAGGGCAGGGGAAAAAGTTGGAAGGAAAAGATATACAATATAATTTCAGAAAAAAAAGGGTAATGAAATTATTGCAGTGGTTATTACATATCAGTTATCATTATCAAAAAACCTTTGACTTTTGCTTACCTCAGACACTAAATTTGTTTCCACCAAAAGTTCCAATCAGTTCTTGTTCTCATTAATACAATTTTACCTTTTGTATTCCCTCCCCTTTTTATGTATTTTACACACTGGTTGAATAAACCATATTCCTTAGGAAATGGAAGAGAAAGAAAAAACTCTTGGGAAAGTTCTTGCCTGAAAAAAATTACACTTATTTTCTTTGCCTGAATGGATTGTTTGCTCTTTAGCTTTTAATTTTAACTGGTCTCTTGAACTTCATTTTTTTAGCTCCATTATCTTTACTATCTATCTTCATTCTAAATTTGGTCACATATACCTGGATTCCTATTTCTTCTAAGTCCCAGCAAACAGTTAAGACAAACTGCTATTTTTACATTATTGATAAGTCTTCTTTTCCAATAAAGATTAAACTTGATTTTATAAAAGTCTTATGCACACCACATATTTCCAATGTTAAACTTTATTTTAAAAAGTCTACTTAAAGAAAGTTTAAACTTCCCTTTAGTTTCATACAATATGAATGCTGAAAAAGCAGACAAAAAGCCCACAAAAACTGGGGCTGATGTGTTTCATAGATGTGAAGAACACAATGCTTTAATCAGAAGTCATTAGCTAAAGCAATTTTAAATTACTACACTCATATAACACATGATTCCAGTTGGTTCTTCAGACATGAACTTGTTACACATGTGAGACCTCAATACATAAAATAACACACTGAATGAGTACTCTCTCCAATATGATGGCCATATTAACGTATCAGGATTCAAGGTAAATTCATGACCACTAAATTTGCAAAAGTCACAACACATTAAATTTTAACCACACAGAAAAAGTAGAAACACTAAATTTTCTCCACTATATTTCTAGTTTGTAACAAATATTCCCAAATCTCTAAACTCTTAAATATTCAATATGAACTTGGTTTTCACAAAATTATTTTTCTGAAACTGTTTCTCATATTAGATTTCATACTTGACTTTTGTTTTAAACCAAGAAAAAAATTTAAGAATTTAAAAATTAAGACTCTAATATGTTTACATATACTTCTGCCTTATTCTTGTTGGTTCAAAATATAGTTGAATTATAAAATTTCAAATACTGATCAATTAATTAATATGAATTCACCATCCATTACTGAATAGATTGGTAATCTATACATAGAATGATGAAAAATAAATAATAATAAAAAGTTAGCAAAACTGTAAGACAAAAATATAGAATCATCTGGCATATGAAGAGTAGAGATAAGAGCTATGTTTCAGAGAAAAACAGTTAACATATTTTGGAAGGTTTTCTTGGGCAGCAAAGAACTTGGGATGAACTATAAAGTATGAGGTTTAAGTTTGGATGAAATGAAAGGGAAGGCTTTCTAGAATAAGAAAATAAAAAGCAACAGCACAAAGTGCAAGGCATGATTCAGGGACAAGAGGACTCTTAAATATGGCTTATGAGACCAGAGATAGCCTAAATCCAACTTACTCTTCAACTTCATCTCTCAACACATCTTAATCCATAGCCAATTACCTGAGATTGCCAAAGCATGCTACAATCTCCCACATCTCTAAACCTATGTCAACCTCTCCATACTCCTAGCTGGGCTATTTACCCTGCCCTCCACTGCACACTTGATCTGAAGAATGATAACTCCTTTTCATCTTAAATTAGTTGGCATTTCCTCAGGGAAAGCTTCCTTAATCCTCTAAAGCAGGGCTTGGTACCTCCACAGGTGTCCTTATAGAGCCCTCTTGGGACCCGACTACTCTACTTGACACAGTATATTGTGTTCATGTGCAATCTGTGCCAAATTACATACTCCATGAAGACAAAGACTGTGTATTCTTTCCCTCTATATCAAAAACAGTTAGCTTTTGTTTATTTTTGTTGTTGTTGCTTTCACTGAATGATTAAGGAGCATGGATTTTAACCAGTAGGTTGTTTCTTTTTAAGCTTTCATCTCTTAGATAATAAAGTTCTTTAGTTGTACATTAAGAAGCACAACTTTAAAATTATAATCTAGAAGCAGTCACATTTAAAAGTACCAGTTAGTAATCAAATTAAACTTTATTTTCTATTTTACCAAATGAACAAAACAAAAATCAGAGAGATAAGATACTGAAGGAGACTGGTCTGCAGTCTTTAATATAAAAATCAGGTACAGAATAAGGCTTATTTTAGATTGACTAAATGTGAACCACGTGCAAGGAACTAATGAATTAAAAACATTTCAAAGAAAGAGTCACACAAGTCTTTATCACTAACAATAGAGAGTAAAATATTTGGTATCCAGAAAAACCATAGTGGTATAAAAGAACCGTCTCTTGTCTAGGATTAATGTTTAAATCCTGGCTGATAGTAACTAGCTACTGAAAATACTCAATATCTTTGGGCCATAGTTTATTTAATTCTCAATGTTCGCCAGGGCACACCAAATAAAGTTTATATACCTTAGCTTGTATTTCAAATACTTCCATCATGAGATCCCAAATGAAACTTCTATCTTCTCCTAGTTCTAAAATGCTACTTCCTCCAAATACCCTCAAATAAATAAAACTAGCACTTTAGGATCCTTAACTTATTTTGTATAAATTAAAGAAATCTATATAGCTATCACCTCTAATTAGATTGCAAGCCCTTTGAAAATAGGGCCATACCTTATTCATTTTTATATTATCTGCATAGATAATCTGAATTCAAATCTCATCTCTGTCACTTATTAGCTAGTAACAGGACAAGTTACTTTATCTATCCTTCATTTTCTTGATCTATAAATTAAGGATAATAAGAGTACTTACTTCATTAGGTTGGTATTAAGTCTCATATGAGCTAATATACGTTAAAGTGCTTGGAACAGTTCCTGATATACAGTAAATGTTAAATAAAAATAACTGCTATTTTACTTTATACTATTATATACTAGAATGCCATATACCCTTTCACCCATATTCCTCAGATGGTAAATTTTAACACAATTTGTTTATACTTGTGTATTTGGTACCAAACCATCTGACAAAACACTGGAAATAACATAACACCTTCGCAAAGTTTGCCAGAAAAAAAAAAAAATGAAGATAACTGATGGGCAAAAGAAGACAAAGATGGAACAGAAAGAAATTTGTAACATAGGTTATTTCAGAAAATTAAAAAAAAATTTAATAATGTCTTTAATAGGAAAGTAAAAAAAAATGACAGAGATAATGAGGATTCTGAGATTTCACATTCTGGAAAGATGATGCAGTTCACATATAGGAATCTGAACCTTTGAAACCCTTGAAAATGAGAGGTAAAATCACTTTCCAAGAGTACAGGCACAAACCCAGGGATGAAGACATAAAGAAGGTAAAGAAAACTAAACATCAGATAATAGAAGAATTACTGAAAACAACACCTCATATTAAACTGGCAGTGTGTTGGCAAAGGCAGAATCTATGTAGCTGACCACAGGCCAGGTAGTTGAACGAACATGAAGAAATGAATGAACCAATATGGTTATTGGGTGAGGGCAAAAATGAGTTCAGAGTAACAGAAGCATGAAAAAGAAATGTCCACCATCATCACCAATATTATTTAACATTGTTTCATAAGTATAGCAAAGAAAATCACCCCCACCCCAATGAGATCAGGATAACCACAAAAAGGAAGAGAGAAGCTTTTTTTTAACCCATTTAAATTGAATCCATATGATAGCACCTGACAGTCAATCCACACACCTAATAATCATATTACTGCATAATCATTATTGCAGTTTTAAAGGAATCTCCCTAAATTATGTGGCTGTACCTATAGATTTATGCTCTTTCCCACTTCAACCCAAGCTTTTTGATCACTAACATATGTGAATCTGTGCTAATCTTAAAGTTTGTGATTCACACATCAGACTATCCAATAGAGAAGCATGTGTGAGAGACCGGAAGATTTAGAATTTTCTTCTTACTTTATTTCCTAATCTGAGTTGCACTTTGACCTCACAAAATCTTTAGTGTTTCTTTTTTCACCATTAATAAAAAGTTAAATATGTATTTTTATGTTCGTGGTTATTACATTCTTTTTAATGGTAAATATGACACAATCTCAATCACACTCCCACCAAATTAGTTTGTGAATATCAACAAAGTGATTCTAAAGTTTATATGAACAGGAAAGAGTCAGAATAATGAATACCTCAGAGGAGTAAAGTCAGAATACTAACAGTGATTTCCAAACTTACCACATAAAGTGACAGTAATCAAGACTGTGGTACTGATGAATAAACAGATCAGTGGAACAAAACAGAGAATCCAAAAATATATCCTCATATATAGTCAACTGATCTTTGACAAAGAGCAAAGGCAATTCAAAGGAGACAGAATAAGACAAATACCATATGATCTAGTAATCCCACCATATGAACTACTAATTTACACAAAGAAAACAAAACCACTAATTCAAAAAGATACTTGTACCCTTATGTTTATTCCAGCATAGCCAAGATATGGAAGCAACCCGAGTGTCCACTGATAGATAAACAGGTAAAGAAGATGTGGTATGTATACACACACACACACACTCACATACATATACACACACACAAATATTACTCAGTTGTTTAAAAAAAAAGACCTTGCCATCTGCAATAACATGAATGGACCTAGAAGGTATTATCCTAGGTGAAATAAATCAGAAAGAAAAGATAAATACCATAATTTCACTTATATGTGGAATTTAAAAAAGAAATGCATAAAGAAATAAAAAGAAATAAAAAGACTCTTAAGTACAGAGAACAAATTGATGGTTATCAGGGGGATCTGGGCTGGGGGATGGGTGAAATGAATAAAGGGTATTAACAGGTACAAACTTCCAGTTATAAAATAACTAAGTCACAGAGATGAAAAGCACAGCACAGGGAATAATGTCAATTGTATTGAAGTTTTAGTGACAGATGAGGACTCTATTTATCATGATGAGTACTGAGTAATGTACAAAAATGCTGAATCAATATATTGTACACCTGAAACTAATATAACACTATATGTTATTATACTTAAAAAAAAGGAAGGAAGGAAGGAAGGAAGGAAGGAAGGAAGGAAGGAAGGAAGGAAAAGAAAGAAAGAAAGCCAGCCAAGGGAAAAACTCCAAAAGACAAAAACAAAGGAGAAAAAATAATCTTTTTGAGATATTAGAAAAACTAGATACCCATATCCAAAAATCCATTCACACTGTTCACAAAAATGAATTCAACATGAATCAAAGTCCTAAATATAAAATGTAAATCCACAAGATAATAAGGAAGAAACTTCAGGTGATACCGGGTTTGGCAATAACTTCATAGAAAAACACAAAAAGTACACTCATGAAAGATAACAATTATAAACTGGACTGCCTAAAATTTAAAACATCTGTTCTTTGAAAATCACCATTAGGAGACTGGAAAGGCAAGTCATAGACCAGGACAAAATATTTGTAAAATATCTGACAAAGAACTGGTATCTAAAATATGCTGGAGCGCCTGGGTGGCTCAGTCGGTTAAGCCTCCGACTTCGGCTCAGGTCAGATCTCACGTTCGTGGGTTCGAGCCCCGAGTCAGGCTCTGTGCTGACAGCTAGCTCAGAACCTGGAGCCTGCTTCTAGTTCTGTGTCTCCTTCTCTCTCTGCCCCTCCCCCTCTCATGCTCTGTCTCTCTCTGTATCAAAAATAAATAAAACATTATTAAAAAAAAATGCAAAAAAATTCTTAAAATTCAACAAGAAAACCAACAACCAAATTTTAAAATGGGTGCCTGTGTCCCTCAGTCGGCTGAGTGTCTGACTTTGGCTCACATCATGATCTCACAGTTCGTGTGTTCAAGCCCTTAATCGGGCTCTGTGCTGACAGCTCAGAGCCTACAGCCTGCTTCAGATTTTGTGTCTCCCTCTCTCTCTCTCTCTGCCTTTCCCCACTCAGGCTCTGTCTCTCTCTCTCTCTCAAAAATAAACATTAAAAAAATTTTTTTAATGAGCAAAAGTTCTAAACAGACATCTCACTAAAGATAAACAAATGACAAATAACTTGTGAATAAATGTTCAACATTATGTAACATTTGGCAACTATATAATAAAACAACAATGAGATATCGCCACACACCTATTAGAATGGTTAAAATCCTCACCAAATGCTGGTGAGGATGTATAACAAAAGGAGCTCTGACTCATGGCTGGAGAAAACGCAAATTATACAGCCAATTTGGCAGTTTCTTACTAACCTTAATATCTTACTATATAATTCAGCAAATGTGCTTGATATTTACCAAAATGAGTTCAAAATTTACACCTGCAAATGTTCAGAGCAGCTTTATTCGTAGTTGCCAAATTTTGGAAGTAATTAAGATGTCTTTTAGGAAGTGAACGGATAAACAAACTAGTACATCCAGACAATGGACTATTATTTAGTGATAAAAAGAAACGAGCTATCAAGCCATGAAAAGGCATGTTAGGAAAGGTAAATAGATATTGATGAGTGAAAGAAACCAATCTGAAAACAGTACATACAACTATATGGCATTCTGGAAAAGGCAAAAGACAATAAAAAGATCAGTGTTTGCCTTGGTTGGGAGTGGGAGGAAAAAGAAGGGATAATACACGGAGAACATGAGAGTCTAAGTGAAGTGAAATTATTCTGTATGATAAGGTAATGGTAGAAACAGATCATTATACATTTATCAAAGGCCATAAAATGTATACACAAAGAGTGAACCCTAATGTAAACTATGGATTTTAGTTAATAATAGTGTATCAATATGACTCATCAACTGTAACAAATGATGCAAGATGTTAATAATAGAACAAATTATATAAAAGAAGGTGAGGGAGTAACTGAAAACTGTGCTTTCTGCTCAATATTTCTAAGCCTAATACTGCTCTAAAAATGAAGTCCTTTAAGTAAGAGACAGACAGAAGTATTTGCAGAATGGCAGAATAAAGATCTCCAAAAAGTCCACTCCTCCCTAAGAGCACTGAGAACACTAACAAATTGGTTAAAATCAACTTTTCTAGTACTATAGAAATGCTCGGCACAACCAAGGAGCACTTATTTAAAAAAGAAAAGAAAAAAACCCCAGCTGAATCTTGGTAAGAGCAAGCTCTGTAGCATTTTAATTTATTCTATTGCTATGCCTATCTCCCCAGCTCTGTGGTAGCTTGGAAAATAAGGGCCTTACAAGCATAATAGCTGTGAAATTCAGCAACCACTGAGGGAAAGAAGTGGGTGGTAAACTGGGTTTGGAATTCTTTGAAAAGTATCATTTCCAGAAAATGGTTACTATTTGACCTAAGACCTCCCTAGAAAAAGCCCATTCTCAGCTGTTGTTTCATTTGACCTAATTTGGAGGATTCTCAGTGGGAACAGTCTTATCTCTAGTATATTTGTGGAAAAAAATCAGTGCAACTGCTTAATATTTCAAGCTGCCTGAAATGGCAATGATCAAAAAAACCTTAAAGAAAAACCTGAGGAATGAGATGTCCACAGGAGGCTTTGAAATGCCCCAACATATTCTTGGACATAGAGAAGGCCATACACCTGTGTAGGGCTCTGTGCATGCCAAGGAAATACCTGAGAAGAACTTGACCTCTCACCTTTGGCTCTCCTTGAGTCTCTGAGCAAAAAGAAGGAAATGAAGGCTAAGGCAGAGCTGCAAACTGTTTACCAGGTTGTTGAAAGCACCCCTAAACACACACACACACACACACACACACACACACACACACACACACCCTTGAAAAAGGCTGGGATACTTAATGGTTCAGGGTGTTAAAATAAAAATGTTGTCTAATCATTAGCTCAACAAACTCCAAAATATAATAAAGAGATACATCATAAACTGTCAAAAACCAAAACAAAGAAAAAACTGAGAATCCTAAACAAAGCAAGAAAAATAAAAACAGGATTTACCATGTAGAAGACAAGTTCAGTAAGATTAACAGTTGATTTTTCATCAGAAAACATGGTGGTCAAAATGTTAAAAGACTGTCAACCAAGAATTCTATATCCAGCAAAATTAGCCTTCAAAATTCAAGAGAAATTAAAAAAATCATCATATAAACAAAAACAGAATATGTGTTATTTTTAGACCTTCCCTACAAGATAAACTTAAGTTGGAAACTTTAATTACTCCCTCCTTATTAATGGACAGAAGTAAGAAAAAGGTCAGCAAGGAAACAGAAGACTTGAACACTACATATTAATGAATTCAACAGATGTTCAATGTTAAATAAAAATTTAAAAAAACACAAAATTCAATAGAACATCTATAAAGATTAAATGATCAAAAAACTTTCCATAACACCCTTTCATGATAAAAACAGTTAACAAAATATGATTGGAAGGGAAGTTCCTCAACCCGATTAAGACTATATATGAAAAAGCAGAGCTAACATCATACATTAATGGTAAGACTGAATGCTTTTTCCTTAATATTAGAAAGGCACAAATGTTTGCTCTCACCAGTCCTATTCAACACTGCATTGGAATTTCTAGTCATAGAAATTATGCTGGAGGAAAAAAAAAGAAAGTACCCAATGGAAAGAAAAATATAAAACTATCCATCTTTGATGACATGATCTTATATAGAGAGAATCCTAAGAAACTAAGGGTCGGGGGGGTTAAATGAACCATGTACATGAACACTGGAGGCATTCAGGACTGTAGCAAAGCTTACAATGAAGAGGGAAAATGAGTCAATGGCCAAGATTTTTGTGAGGCAGAAATAGGGACCAATAAGGAGGGTACAGCCAAATGCCCTAAGTCTCAAAGTACAGATAGTGAAGAATTCTTCATTTAGAAACAAATGAAGACTGAAGATAAAGACCCCACTTCTTAACAGTAAAATACTAGAGTGACTGGAAAATAAGAATCCTTCATATAAAAATCCTACTAGGGAATTAGTACATTTAGGAAAGAGTTAGATTTCAGTTACAATCAGGAGAATGTAACCAAAGAGGTCCAGAATGTGAGTTTCTTAGGATGTGAAAGAATCCATATAACATAGTGGGAGGTATAGAGAAAGAAGGAGGTTGGGGGAGAAAAAAGAGTGAAAGCTTAGGCCAGATGAGGAGAGGAGAGCATAGTATTATGAAAAATGTATAAAGGAAACCGATCAGTGGTTCTGAACCAATGAATTGCAGATAAGACAATTCCTATAATTACAGTCCCCTGTATAACAAATAAGACATGTTCCTGTAATTAAAAAAAGAAAGAAAGAAAAAAAGAAAAAAAAAGAAAGAAAGAAAGGAAGAAAGAAAAAGACAGGGAGAAAGGAGAGGAGGGGAGGGGAGGGGAGGGGAGGGGACGGGAGAGGAGAGGAGAGGAGAGGAGAGGAGAGGAGAGGAGAGGAGAGGAGAGGAGAGGAGAGGAGAGGAAAGAAAGACAGGGACTCCTGAGTGGCCCAGTTGGTTAAGCATCTGACTCCAGCTCAGGTCATGATCTCATTCACAGTCTGTGAGTTTGAGCCTCGTGTCTGACTCTGGCTGACAGCTGAGTCTGGAGCCTGCTTCAGATTCTGTGTCTCTGTCTCTCTGCCTCTCTTTTGCTCACGTTCTGTCTCTCTCTCTCAAAAATAAATAAACTTAAAAAAATGATAAAAAATTGATTTTAAAAAAGGCAATGATAAGAATTAAAGAACAGACTGGAAAAGGAAGAAATCATGGAATGGTAGAGACACTTTCACACATGGAATATTAAAAGGTCCCTGGGGTTCTTAGTACATCAAACTTTTAAAAATCAAGGCATAGAGAGAAAATAATAAAAGTCTTAAGGTATGCTGGAGATTAAGGTTTGTCTTGAGTGAGGTTTCTCTCTCTATGGTTCATCCCCATAACTAGCTCTAGGGGATCTAGATGCCCCAGACTCACACGGCCATCCTAAAACCTGGAGGGATCAATGAACAGGTTAACCTCGAACTATCCAAGACAAACCAGGGGTGCCCAATTCTTGGGAAGTCTGTGCTAAGTCAGTAAAATTAGCAACCCCCGAGAATATAGTACATTTCTCTCTACCCCCTGAGAATCACCAGTCTCGATGATACACAAATCACTAGTCCCTCAAAATACACTGTGTAAAAAGGGATCTGTGGTCATTATGTTTTAGGAAATGGCTACATATTCTTTTACCACATTTTGTACTGTACTTATATTTATTTATATATAATAGATATATATTTTGTACTGTATTTATATATTTATATATAATACATACCATTTTGTACTGTACTTATATAATATATATTATATATATACATTTTATACCAAATTTATATACTTATATATAACACATACCACATTTTGTACCATATTTATATATAATATTTTATACACATACATATGTATACATTTTGTACTGTATGCATATATATAAAGAACCATGGAGAAAACTATTAAAAAAACTATTAAAAAAACCACTTTAAATTATTCATTCCTACTGATCAGAGAGTTGCTCTTGTACGCTTACTAACATCCAGGAATATCGTTTTTGGAAAATGTTCTCTAACTTTTGAAAGATGACTAATCAGACTCAGTTTGATCATTCCCAAACAGGACAGAGATTACAACTTCCATCCAGGTAATTCATTCCAATTGGGTCAGTCTGATTAGTAATCTCATTTTAAGCTGAAGTTTGTTGCCTTTTACCTTAAAATAGAGAGTTCCTGCAAATGACCTAGCAATCCAGCTACGAACTTATTAGAGTAGTTCTCTGAAAATGCCACAGTACTCACACATGGTTTTACACGGGCTACTTTTCCATCTAAACACTCATCCTTCTCCTATAGAAACCACTCCTCTGCAATCTCTACAGTCACTTTGACCAGTTCAATAGTAACTTCCTTTTACACACGTCTACCCTCGACAAAAACCAGTTGCTGCATGCTTCTGGTGTCCTACATAAATCACTTTATTAAGGCATTCATCATCCTACTACTGTACAAATACTGCATTATAACTACCTACATACCTGTCTCTCCCACAGACTCAACATCCAGGAAGTATTTACTAACTCAGCTTTGTATGGGATAGAGAAGGCAAATGAAACTTCTACCTAACCAATAACTAACTGCAATGACTCCAACTATGCTCATGCACTGCATAATGGTTTTTACCATGCTCAAAACAATGCTCCAAGAAGCCACTACCAATTCACAGCTATTACCTCTCACACTCTCTCCAAATTCCTCCCAGCTTGAGAATTTAGCACAGAGTTCAACATAGGTTCTCAATGAATATTTATTAAATGGATGAATAAGTCTTATCAGAAGTATATGCAATGGTTCACATTTTAGTCAGGCTTCTAAATTTTCATACGTTGGCCTTAAATTTCCCTTCTTTTAGGCCAACCATCAAAGTAGAGAGAAGCATAATCTTCATTGTTAGCAACCACATGACTATCTTTACATCATATTCTTGCTTGACAATAACAACTCTCCAACGTCCATTCCTTAGCAAAAGCCTAGCTGTAAGAAATAGCCAAAATAATGCCTGGAAAGATATATACTCCATGCATTATTCTAGATCTTTTAAATTTTATCCCTGCATTTAATCATACCAACAGAAGGATCTTTAGTTAAACTTCATTATTTTGTGACCCACTGAAGAACTGCCCTTTCCCACTTGGTCTAGAGTTATTTGTAGCTTACACTGAAGAATATAAGTAAGAAAGAGACTTAAGGAATTTGTCATTATTTCTACTTTGGGAAGCTGTCTGAGACTTGTCCTCTGTATCACAAGGTATTACCCTTATAAGAACTCATGCAAAGCAACTTCTTTCAGGTTTGTGTCTCATGAAAGCAAGTCAAACCAGAAGAAACACATACTTTATCTTATATATACTGTAAATCTTAGAATGGATAAAGTTCTGTTCTTTGCCTCTGCTGCTTCTTAAAGCCGAATTTTTTTTGTTCAAGAACTATATGGGGACATACATTTCCGTCCCATTGTTTCTTCATCCAATTTTACTATCTGTATTGTAAATGTGCCCCAAAATGACCTCAAATCCCTAGTGGAATGAGATGAGGAAGTGAAAAGAGAAAAAACTAATAATAACTACCACCACTGGGTGTCTACTGAAAACCATATACTGCTCCAAGCACTTCTGCCCCTAATCCTTGAACACTGAGAGAAAGGTATTTATTAACTGTTTTACAGATGATAAACTGGAGTTGAGAGGGTTTAACTACATTACCTACACTCACAAAGCTAATTTGTGTCAGACTAGAGTTTGATACCAGGTTTGACTGACTACAGAGCCATATTACATATAAAAATCTGATCAAATTAAAGACTATGCTAATGCTTCAAAAAGGAAAAGAATTCTAGCATTGTACAGTATCCTCATCTGCTTCTAATAGTACTTGAGGTGTTTTAAGTTTTAATTTATTATATAAGCAAAAGAAGACAAATCACTTGGCACTAATTTTATACATAATTAACTTCAAAGAATTCAACATTTAATCATTCCCAAATGAGAAACAGAAAATAACACAAATTGAAGTCCACATAGCAGACATTAACCAAAATATTTTTATTTATGGTAAAGTTAATGAAAAAAGATTTGGGCCAAAAGGAAAGAATTAAGACATATTATTCCAATTAGTACCACATATAAATTGAAATATTTATTGGTGCCTCTAAACACCAGGTTAAAAAAGTTTGGGGGGCAGGGGGAAATTATGATTAAAAGTTAATCAAAAGATAGGAAATGTAATCTAAATTAGACTCACCTGCTCAAGTCACTTTTTCCATGGTGATGATAGTGGTCAGGATGGCTGAGATGATAATGCTCCTGCCCACTCCACCTCTGGGGTGGCCTTTTCCAAAATCCTTCCTGAGACTGCCGAACATTTCTGTCTGACCGGTCAAAGCGGTTCATATTGTCACACTCCACTAGATAGATTCAAAAGCAAAACACTATAAACATGAACACATACTGTAAAAGTTAACTACTTGCAGCTTGATAACTAAGTGCTGCTGAGAATATAAAAATGATATTCTAAAAATACCAGCCATTGATACTATCTAATCACAAAATCAAGATTTCAAGAAGAAAAATAACCAGTACTTTTGGTGAAAACGTAATAGTATTCAAACTGAAGTACATTATAAAACTTTCATATCACAGGCACTTAAGTAACAGTGTTTTCAAACAAACATATCATCCTTGTTATCAACATTATACATTTTAAACACCAGTAATCAGTTTTAAGTGGTTTTTCATCACTATCACTGGCTGGTTCTGACTTCAGAATGAAAATGATCAGAAAAAGTAGATTTCTGGTAGAGAACTCGTTCCCAAAAATGAATGCCACAATTAACTTCCACTGATTTCAAGAAGCACAAATTAAGTTTTCATCACAAATGAATAGTATCTTTTTAAATTAAGCTCAGAATTTTAGAAAGTAAGACACTTCAATCTGCCTACAGTAGATCTTGTTCAAAAAGTCTAAAATGCCACTGAAAACAAAGCCAGTACTTTGCAGCAACAAACAGCACACTCCCTGAAACCCAAATGCCAAAAAACACGAAAAGAATCTCCTTGAAATACCCCAAGCTTCTCCTTCACTTACCCAAAGACTTTTTCCTCACATATCTGAGCACTCACTGGGAGAATCACTTTGTACAAGGGAGACATTGTGCCGCCGGCTGCCTACTCAGACATAGTTGCATGCAAGGCACTGACAAACAGGCCTTCCTTCCTGCTCCCCTCCCAGCCCTCCCTGTGGGAAGCAAGCCCAGTTTACCCTGTGACTCCATCTTCGCTCAGTGGTTACATAGCTACTGAGTTAGGGCTGTTACTAAAAATACAACTAAACACTAACCCAAGCCAGGGGCAGGAAAGGTTTCTCTAGTCTGAGAATTATTACACAAGAAAGTTCAAATCCTGAGTGCTCAGAATTCCTTGATAAAGAAGCTATAAAAATCAATTAATCCTCAATTTAAAAAAACTCATTATTTAAATGATTATTTTCACTTAACTCAAACTTGAATTTGAAGTATGGAAAGTGTTTTATTACAGTATACCCGGTAAAAGCAACTTTCCCACACCAAAATATGTAGTTAAAGCATAGATGTTCAATTCTTATATACACTAAACTTGCTGTAACATATTTCTTCTAAAATGCATAATAATTTTGTATAACTTTTTAAAAGACTTTGAAATTTTGTTTATAATAGTTGGAAAAATCAATTTTGGGGAAAAACTATTTTATAATTTAAAAAATTTTAAAGGAAAAATTTCTAAAAGAAACCTTACATTTGAAATTATTTCAATTTCTTGTCATTTTATTGAGATAAATTACAATCTATTTTTAAATTTTTAATTATAGAAAACCTGACTATTAGATAAATAAAGACATTGGTGAACATTATAACTTAAAGAAGTAAAAAATTAGATCAGAAGAGAAAAATTAATTAAAAGTAATCCTAAATAGGCTTAAAATTGATTTTAGTTCACATTCGTATTATCTTCAGAGACTCAGTTAAGCTCATCAAGAATTTTTACATGGCATTAAAATGTTACTTTAGTTGCAGCAATTCTATATAGCTGAGGGATAATCTGTACCTGTTTTTAAATGCTCTGAATTCATATTTTTTAATTCAGACAGAAAAAATTCCACATACTCCTCAAACAAGGCATTCTGTCATAATAAGAACCTGATATGTAATTAGGGTACCATCAACAGTGTACACACAGAGTAACAAGACGCAAATGAACGAAGCAAACAGGTGAGGAGATGGGGTAACTACTGTGGGAAATTAAAATGCAAAAAATTGATGTGCTGCTTTTGTGTCTACTGAAGAGGTTCTTGGTTCAACACACAGACTACAAATTAAAGAAACAAGAACTCAACACAGGCACAATGGCAAATAAACACTGGGAACAAATATTTGCCATAACCATAAAAGAGTATTGGTAGAAACTGAGACAGAGGGCCCTAAATTCTCAGATAAATGACTGCTCCAAGACTCTAAGGTTCTGCTTATCCAGTCGATCCCTGAACAATGTGGGTGTTCGAGGTGAGTGACCCCCTGCACAGTCGAAAATGCATGTATAACTTTTGACTCCCCCAAAATTGGACTATTAATAGCCTACTGTGCACCAGAAGCCTTACCAATAGCATACTCAATTAACACCTATTTTGTATATTATACGTATTAAGCTGAGAAAATAAAATGTAAGAAACTCCAAAGAAAAAATACACTTACAGTACTTCACTGTATTGAAAAAAGAAAATGTTATTAAGAAAGTCATAAGGAAGAGAGAGCTGGATGTCCGGCTTGTGAGTGGGCACCTTCGCTTCATGCCTGACCAAACGGCGATTTAAAAATGGGTGATGTTGAGAAGGGCAAGAAGATTTTTGTTCAGTAGTGTGCCCAGTGCCATACCGTGGAAAAGGGAAGCAAGCACAGACTGGGCCAAATCTCCATGGTTTATTTGGGAGAACGAAGGGGCAAGCCCCTGGATTTTCTACACGGATGCCAACAAGAACAAAGGCATCACCTGGGGAGAGGTGATTGGAGTATTTGGAAAATCCCAAGAAGTACATCCCTGGAACAAAAATGATCTTTGCTGGCATTAAGAAGGCAGGCGAAAGAGCAGACTTGATAGCTTATCTCAGAAAAGCTACTAAGGAGTAATAGTTGGCTGTTGCCTATTCATTACAAAACAAAAATGTCTCATGACTTTTTTTTATGTATACCATATTTAAATTCATGCCATACACAAGAATTCAGATCATGAATGGCTAACTGAGTATTTCTTTTGGACAGTTGATTGAAATAAGATTGGCTTGCGGTTAAATGAATATTTAGCTTTTAGAACTTTGATAGTAATTCTGGTTCAGCAAGTGCTGTCCTGTTTTCTTTCCCCTTCAAAAAATATGACTGGACTTAATTAGATGTTCAGCTTTTCAGAGATGGTAAATGCCACCTCTAAACTCATAGGAGATTGGCTTTATATTTAGATTTATACACCTGGCTACTTAATATATTTAAATACTGAGGAAATCCCTTCACTGTATCATAACAGCAAGCCTCAGCTGTGTTTCAAGTTGTGTTCATTAGCCTGTGAAAGCAAGGGCTGAAGATAAGCTGGCAATGTCCACTTTATCTTTTTAGCCTTAACTATGCCAATTTAATTAAAATCCCCTGCATTTAAAATGTTGCCTTTTGCTTAATGAAAGGCATTTTAGTGTGATTTACATATAATACTAAATAAAGAATATTAACACTTCTCACATTTTAAAGATGATCTGTAAGGTCAGATGCTTTTAAAATTCAGTGTGATACGTTATAGCAGCAGATTTGGTTTGTGAATTCTTTACTAAGTTATAATTCAGGATTGTCTTCTAAACAGCTATTCACATATACAATTGTGGAATTACCATATGTGTATGATAGGTAATGGTGCTTTTGCCAACTTGTTAGAAAGGTTAAAGGAGATATATCATCAGCACAAATTTGTAAATTATGTGATAAGGCTTAAGATAATTAAAAACAATATCACATACACACACACACAAGAAAATCATAACGATGATAAACACATTTATAGAACTGTACTATTTTTATTGAAAAAAACCCACATAGGGGCGCATGGGTGGCTCAGTCGGTTGAGCATCAGGCTTCGGCTCAGGTCATGATCTCATGGTTCATGGGTTCCAGCCCCGCATTGGGCTCTGTGCTGACCGCTAGCTCAGAGCTGGAGCCTGCTTCAGATTCTGTGTCTCCCTCTCTCTCTGACCCTCCCCTGCTCACCTGTCTCTCTCTGTCTCTCAAAAATAAATTAAAAAAAAGAAAGAAAGAAAAAAAACCACATATAAATGAGCCCGTGCATTTCAAACCTGTGTTGTTCAAGGGTCAACTGTACTCCTATATGAGGCACCCAAACATATGTTTAGATACTTTAAAATGATACTAAGAAGATAATGTAAAATAATGTTAGTGATGGTTTCTTATAAAAGATTAGGGATTTTGACAGAATGAAAGAAGTAATATAGAAAAGAAAATGGAAAGCAAACAAAATTATAAGATGGAAATAAATCAAAACCATTTCCATATCCAATGAGGGAGCAGGACACAAAGGAAATAAATCTCTTTGAATGTGAAATACCATATGGAATGATGAAGTGAATTGAAAGGTATCCTAGTTTGAAAAACTTTAACCCAATATGTCAATCACAACTATCTACACACCAAATTTTGCCCTAATTCTGAATTGAGGTCTAGAAAATAAAGAAAGGCCTTTTGAAGGGGGTTTTCTGCTCCAAAAGTAAAAAGCAGAAGATTTTAGTTCTTTTACTATGAGTAGGAGACAGATAATATATCTCTGGAGAGGAAAAGAGGGTCTAATATAGAGAGCAAAATGAAAGGCATGGGATGTGAGGATGCCTAGATCTAACATTCATCACACTCATTTCTTTGGATTTGATAAAAGGAACTAAATATAGGGGTGTCTGAGTGGCTCAGTCGGTTAAGCACCCGACTTTGGCCCAGGTGATGATCTCACGGTTTGTGGGTTCAAGCCCTGCATCGGGCTCTGCGCAGATAGCTCAGAGCCTGAAGCCTGTTTCAGATTCTGTGTCTTCCTCTCTCTCTGCCCCTCCCCCACTCATTCTCTGTTTCTCACTGTATCAATAAAAAATAAACATAAAAAATTTAAAAACAAAAGGAACAAAATATAACACCAAAAGCAACCTAGATTATTTCTCTAGTTATTTAAAGTCATAATGGTTGACACAAATAGTATTTGTACCTGTAACATTTGGCCTTGAAGATGGCAGGAAGAAATTACACATTACAAAGGCTGGAAAGAACATGCTTTGCAGGAGGTCTTACAATCTAATCAGAAAAGCTCTGAACTTAAAATTTGGTTTGAAAGAAGAAACGCTCATGTAAAAAAAAAATCATGAACATTGTTATTACTAAACACAATTAGTACTGAAAAAGAAAGACAAATCTCCAGAAGAAAATACAGAAATTGAAAAGTAATCAAGGACAATACTCTAGAACTCATGACTATCTCAATAAAAAGGCCAACAATGTGGCCTTAGGAAATATAACACAGAATAAGTGCATATTAATAGGTACCATAACTTGTGGGTGGGGCTCAAAAAGTAATTAGAAAAGCATCTTTTTAAACAAAGAAAAGTTTAAAAACAGAAGCATATGTAACAAGATATATACTATGGAAGTGTCACAAACCTGACACTTTACAGTATAACTGTGCCAAATGCTAGGCTTTAATATGTAGACAGTGTGTGACCATTAGATGTTCCAGAGCAAGAAAATAAAGCAACACGATTTTGGTTTTGATACAACCTGAACAGTTTGTTTTAGAAACACTTTAGAACAAAAAAAGAACACATCTCAGATACTCAGTGGTTGGTCTGCCAAAAGAGTCAGATCCAAAAGTTGTTTCCTTGAGAGATTCCTTGACGAAGGTAAAAGAAAAATGCAAAAAAATTACGACAACTCTGTCTTTTAGATCCTTCCTAAATGCAGTTGACACCTAAAGTCCTTTCTTGATTTACTCCTCTTCTCTCATTCTATGCTCCTCCTCTGACCCATCTCTCCCTTGACCTGCTTCCCTACCCTGAAGCTGGCGAGAAACCTCAAGGGCTCAGTAACTCTTAAAGTTAAGTCTCCTTCAGAAGAGGGAAAATCCCATTAGGTTGATTCTAAACCAGGCTGAAAGTCATGGCTGGATGTTTTCTAAGGTCTAAACAAGATTAGGAGAAATTTGCAGAGGAATTTAGAACAGTTTTGGGAATTGATAATCTTGAGCTCCTAGATCTTTTACCCATTAGTTCATACATTAAAGGGAACCCCAGGTGCAAAAATAGAATGGAAAAAGCACAGTGTGAAGAATCTGAAAGTCACGTGAATCTGAAAGAAGCCATGACTGATTGTGTAGAAGAGAAAAGAATTTTCATGGACTCTCTTAGGATCTGAAAATTAAACTGACAAGACAGATTAACGGAAGGAAAACACACAAATGCATTTAATATAATATGTGACATAGGAGATTTCATAAGGAAAGAAAAAAAAAAGAAACAGGCCTGTGTATTTTCATGCTGTGTTTGACGAAGAGTAGACAGTCATGGAGGAATATGACAAAGACTATGAGGTAACTGTAGAAAACTGGGGGAAACTTGGTAACTCCCTTTTGTTAGGATTCTTCCTGGTGTCCCTTTGTCTTTAGAATTAAGAATGGTGCCTTTTCTCTGGGTATAGGGGAGCAACTCTCACGTGAGGGCTTTATGACCTGTTTCAGGGAAGGAGGATGAGGGGAGGAAAAGGTGAGAGGGACTTTCCTGCTTCTGCCATTTACTCAAATTCCTTTAGCTTAAAATATTCAAAATGCCAAGGTGCCATATTTGGGGGTACTGTGTAACTGAACTCCATCAAGTACATAGAAAACCAGAAGAGGTTAAAAAAGGCCTTTCAGGGGCGCCTGGTTGGCTCAGTTGGTTAAGCATCTGACTTCGGCTCAGGTCATGATCTCACAGTTCGTGGGTTCGAGCCCCACGTCAGGCTCTGTGCTGACAGCTTAGAGCCTGGAGCCTGCTTCCAATTCTGTGTCTCCCTCTCTCTCTCTGCCCCTCCCCTGATCACACTGTCTCTGTCTCTCAAAAATAAATAAAAGTTAAAAAAAAATTTTTTTAAAAGGCCTTTCAGAGGCTGTCAACAAAGTCTACTCTGTGAACACAGATTAAGCTCTGATTCAGTTCTATAAGAAAATAAAGGATGAATCCTGCCAACTTCAAGAATAGACAAACACCTTTAGATAGTATTTGGGGATAGATTCTGAAAGAGATATGACCCAGTCTCTCTCCTTATTTTCTGTGAAAAATTTTAAGGCAGAAATAGGGTAAGTATAGTCTCATTGCCAGGTGTCTAATGCTTGGGAAGAGCCCTGGAAAAAAGCAGAATATGACTCAGAATAAAATTATGTCCTTCATATATAAAACTAGATGCTTCCACCACAGCCAACTAAACACTAGAGGAAGAAGACTCTTAGTACACTTATAGATATTATTAACAGCAGAGCATTGGGGAAAAAAAAGTGTCCTGTATCATCTAAGAAATAAATGAGAAAAAATAAAGTGGGTGATTCATCAAAGTGTTCTAAAGGGAAAATCAAGTAACCAATTTCCAGTTTTACCCTTGTGTTCAAAAGATAATTTTCTATAATAATATTTAAAGAAAATCTTGTAGATCCTTTATTGCTACAGGCAGTACAATATCAACCTTAAACCCTACTATTGTTATATCATCTCTCCCTCGATGTCACCAAAAAACTCAGATGTGGATATTTCCAATACCTCTCAGTTCCTAAATCCTAGCCCATAACTATCCAAGAAAACGGGGCCAACAAGCATTCTTTCCTCCTCTGTGTTTTCACATATGATACCTAATAGGTCATGATTTACTACACAATGTAATTACCAGATAAATATTCTCCTCTTCCTTGAAATCCCAGAAGATCCCTGATTGCTTACAGTCATAGCAAGCTTGGGTCCAAAATCAAACCCAAAGTAAAGATCTCAACAAGGTCTTAATCTTCAAAATACTGCTACAATTTAGTCTTCTTGTTGGTAAAAATTCCACTGATACTGGCAAAATTAGTGATGCTGAACTCACCAGGCTTCAGAGTGACCCATTCATACATGCCTCTACCCAAATCTGCATAATAGTCACAAAAACCAGAAGCTAAAGGGAATAAAAATCAATAGTCAAAAGTATATTAGAAGACCCCTTTAAACATTTTACCCATCCTTATAACATTCCTATCCTCTTCCAGATCAAAAAAACTCAGGTGTGTGGGTATAATCATTCATGACCCCAGAACTATAAAGAGAACAGGCATTCCTTAATACCTAGTAGTACTAAAACAGAATACTACCTTATGTTTAGTGCCTCTGAAGGCTACATATTTTAAACTTATATTCTGCTTCCTTCAGTGTTCAGTAAGCTCAAAACAGTCACTGCCTGTTTGCCATCTCCTATGAAAATCTACAATATATGTGAAATGTTATACCTCAGGAGTTCCCTCCCACTTTTCATTAAGTCCCCAACCCAAGACCTCAAAGACTTTAAATTTCCCTGTGATTCTAAATTTACCTATTATGAGAATAACTTGTTGTCCTCTAAAGATGAAGCAGGCTCTAAGACCAATTCCTTTAGCTCAGAGAAGATAGAAAATTTTCAAAGAAAAGTTGTTAAAATTCTGTCAATGCATTAACTAGGATGTGATTTAGTCCAAGGAAGTATATCCCTCACTCCTCACAACAAGCCTTTAAAACCTCACATGAAATCTCCTGGATCATCGTCCCATTTTTCCTCCATAATTTTCAATAGTTTTAAGTCAAGACCCTAAGAGATATTACATGCACGTTTCTGCTCAGCCTGTGGTCCTTCTGCCATCTACCATGAGAGCAGCCTGTTCCAGGTAATCCTGGTTCTGAAGAAACAAGGAGTAGACCTGACCTCAACCCCACAGCCTAAGCTGCCCCAGCTAATCCATGAATAAGGAAAATAAATGTTTATTTTGAAGCCACCAAGATTCTGACATTGTTACATAGCATCCTGGGAATACGGGGGGAATAAAAGTCTGACCAATGTGACAACTGTGAGCTTCTAGTGCCCTCAATAGCATCAAATCCCTGTATCTTTCTAGCATCATGTTTAGAAAGGACTTCACCACCATCTTTGGTTCATTCCTGGCCTCTCGGAGGCCTGAGAGACTAGGCAAACGTTGACTGACAGGGAATCCACAGATCTTAGGGAGCCATTCCTCTTTCCTGGGGTATGCCCATTTCAACCTTTGCCCTAGGGGCTTTCTAAAGCTCATCTCTGATTCTAGATCAGCCCTTAAGATAGAAAATCCTACAAATATTAAGTTAGTGGGAACAAGAGTACCCAGGCCCCTCTTGCATATGGATTGCTAAATCCCTACTCTAGCAGTTGGGATCCAGAGAGAAAGAGTGTCGATTTTGGAGTAAAAAAAGTGGAATGATTTATCTGGAAGATCACCATCTGCCCATAATTAATCTTTTTACAATTTTCAGAAATGATCTTATAAACTTAATGAGTTTTACTATTTCACAAGGCAAATGATATGTTTTCTCTAAATGTGTTTTTCTTAGAATAAAAATGAAGGGAAGAAAGCTGGATATGTACACAAGGGGAGAAAGAACAAATCCTATCTACCACTTATTTTATGGTACAAACATAGAATTTTATTGGACCATACAAAATTATATCTAAGACATACAAAGTCAGGTTTCAAAGAATAAAATAAATTTGCAAAGTAATTTATTTAACACCACATAAGATTAATTCTCAGTCTGAAAGAAAGTCCGCAAATAACAAATATTAAATGGGCCCTAGTCAAGCATCTCAACTATATATGTCTCTGGAAATTCAATATTGTTCCTACTTACCATTTTCAAGAGGTGCATCCTCAGGCAGATCCACATCAAGCATAAGGTCATCATCCTCAAGGTCACATGATTCGAGATTATTCAGAATATCCTGTAAATAAAGCAATAAAAAAATGCTATAATCTAGCTCAAAACACATGTCTTTATTAGTTTTGAAACACCACTCTATGATAGTCTGAATTTACTCAATGTTTGTATTGTAAAAATAATTTTTAAATAAAATTTAATAAAAAGATTTCACTGGTTTACTTGTTAAGCTATTTGGTTTTTTTATTAATTTTTTAAATGTTTATTTATTTTTGAGACAGAGAGAAAGAGCATGAGCTGGGGAGGGGCAGAGAGAGAGGGAGACACAGAATCCGAAGCAGGCTTCAGGCTCTGAGCTGTCAGCACTGAGCCCGATGCAGGGCTCGAACCCACCAACCGTGAGATCATGACCTGTGCCAAAGTCAGACTTTAACTGACTGAGCCATCCAGGCACCCCGTTGTTAAGCTATTTGTAATATCCTTCTCTCAATCTTCCTCCCACCAATAATTTTTAAATTTATTTCTTTTAATTTACACAATGCTTACTATCTGCAAGATACTGTTCTAAGTACTTTACAAATATTAATTCATTTATTTAATCTTCAAAAAAACCCTATAATTCAGTGACTAGTACAACTGCAAGAAATAGTACAAAGCCAAAATAGGATGCAAATACAGAAAGTCTATTTCCTGAGTCCATGCTTTTACCAATTTCCCTGATAACATGAATAATCAAAGACAATAAAGAATCTTCCAAACTTTATTCACATTTGGTGTGCAAGGCTGTGTTTTATTATATCTAAGAATTGGCCAACTGATGTAAAATAATGAAAGGCTGCAACGACATGATCATTCTATTTCCCTTCTTGTCCCAAACCCACCTACTACTACCTTTGGCACCATTACTATCTCCTCGGATTGCCTTAATTTGTTTTTTCTGTAAAAGACAAATGGGACTGAACTAGTTGAACTAAAGCCTTTAACTAAAACCTTTTATTTTCAATGTTTATTTATATATTTTGAGAGAAAGTGTGTGAAAGGGGGAAGGGCAGAGAGAGAGGGAAAGAGAGGATCCAAAGAGGGCTCTGTGTTGACAGCAGAGAGACCGGTATAGGCCTCGAACCCATGAACTATGAGATCATAACCTGAGCGAGTCAGATGCTTAACTGACTGGGCCACCCAGCCCTCCCTACCTAAGACCCTTTTTAAAAAGGCAAATGTTTCCTTTCTAAGAATTTATCACCCAAAAATAGACAAATGCAGAAAATGTATGTATAAGTATGGCTATTGCAGCATTATTCAGAATGGCAAAAAAGTAGAAATTTCCAAGAATGGAAAATAGCAAAAGATGAAGTATGATACAGTTATATAACAAAATAGAAAACCCAGAAATGGGCCCACAATCATATGGCTAACTAATCTTCGACAAAGCAGGAACGAATATCCAATGGAATAAAGACAGTCTTTTCAGCAAATGGTGCTGGGAAAACTGGACAGTGACACGCAGAAAAACGAACTTGTACCACTTTCTTATACCATCCATAAAAATAATGAAATGAAAGGCCTAAATGTAAGACAGGAAGCCATCAAAATCCTAGAGGAGAAAGGAGGCAAAACCTCTTTGACATTGGCCTCAGCAACTTCTTACCATGTCTATGGAGGCAAGGGAAACAAAAGCAAAAATGAACTATTGGGACATCATCAAAATAAAAAGCTTCTGCACAGCAAAGAAAACAATCAGCAAAACTAAAAGACAACCAACGGAATGGGAGAAAATATTTGCAAACAACATATCAGTATCCAATATCTACAAAGAACTTATCAAACTCAACACCCAAAAAAACAAAGAATCCACTGAAGAAACGGGCAAAAGACATGAATAGACACTCCTCTAAAGAAGACATCCAGCTGGCCAACTGACACATGAAAAAATGCTCAACATCACTCATCATCAGGGAAATACAAATCAAAATCACAATAAGATACCACCTGACACCTCTCAGAATGGCTAACATTAACAACTGAGGCAACTACAGATGTTGGCAAGGATGCGGAGAAAAAGGATCTCTTTGGCCCTGCTGGTGGGAATGCAAACTGGTGCAGCCATTCTGGAAAATAATGTGGAGGTTCCTCAAAAAATTCAAAATAGAAATACGTTATTACTCAACAACTGTACTACTAGCAATCTACCCAAGGGATAGAGGTGTGCTGTTTCAAAGGGGCACATGCACACCAATGTTTCTAGCAGTTCTATCGACAAAAGCCAAAGTATAGAAAGAGTCCAAATGTCCATCGATGAATGGATAAAGAAGATGTGATGTTTGTGTGTGTGTGTGTATATATACACACACACACACACACACACACACACACACACACACAATGGAGTATTACTCAGCAATCAAAAGAATGAAATCTTACCATTTGCAAATATGCAGATGGAAGTAGAGGGTATTATGCTAAGTGAAATTATTCAGTCAGAGAAAGCAATATCATATGACTACATTCATATGAGAAATTTAAGATACAAAACAGATGAACTGAAGGGAAAGAAAGCAAACATAATATAAAAACAGGGACAGGGACAAGACATAAGAGACTCTTAAATATAGAGAACAAACAGAGGGTTGCTGGAGTGGTCATGGGAGAAGGGATGGGCTAAATGAGTAGGGGTATTAAGGAATCTCTTGAAATCATTGTTATACTATATGCTAACTAACTTGGATGTAAGTTATAAATAAATAAATAAATAAAATAAAAACCAGTTTTATGGCTATTGCAGAATCACTGTGACATATGATGGTAGCCTGACAGTACTCAGTGTTAGCAAGAATGAAGAATAAGCAGTCATGAAACATTGAGGAGTTAGGAGCTATAAACCAAAGCTCACTGAGAAGTAAGGAAGGAGTCATGAATAACTCCTTGGTTCCTGGCTTAAGGAACAAATGAATAATTTCTATTCATTGAAATAAAGCATTAAAAAAAAAACCAAATCTGGCAGGAGATAAAAGAATTAATACCTAATTTTAGAACCTGGTAATTTTGACATGCTCGCTGCACCTCTGAGAAGACATGCTCAGTAGATGACAATATATGAGTGAGGAGTGGCAAAGATTTGAGGCGCAGGAGTCACCACCTCAAGAATGAAAATGAAGGCTGTTGAAGAAGGAGTCTGACAAAAGAGACGGTACAGAGAAAGACTGGGTTCTAACAGCTAACTTAGACAATTTTCCCCTATTCATCTTTATAAGAGGTCTATTTTTCTCAGAATTATCTCAAAAGATATTATTAAGACTTTTCAGTAAGAATCTCGGCAAAGAGAAGAAGAAAAAAAACCCTGATCTACTGCAATTTTTCTTCACCAGCTTAGAAATATATCATTTGCACAGGGTAGGAACTGCATTATTATAGAAAGAAAGAAAACTATGTAACATGGAGACTAGTTAATGTGGGAAAGAGTTTCTGTTTCCTTGTTTGTTAGGCCAGGCTCCTCTAATTGGCAAGCCTGTACTTATTGAGAGCCAACATCCACATACACTTATTTTACTTGGGAGACCATCTACTACAACTATTAGCTGGGAGTATGACAATGAAAACCTAAATCTGTATATTCTGGCTTCCAGAGGCTTCCCACAAGTCTCATTGGAATTAAAACTCTGAGTACATACTAGCAAAATCATCACAGAATTTCCTTGGCCTATGAGAATACTTTTCCATTCAAACAGAGCAAGCTAGTTCTTTCCATGAGTTCCTCCTCACTAATCAATTAAAGAAACCTCCAAGTTTTTGACAAATGAATAGACCATTACTATCTACTGTAATTATTACACAGTAAAATTAATTTTTCTTATTGTATACAGTTTATGAATTTTAAAACCTATATAAAAACCAATACAACCAGGACACAGAACAGTCTCTTCACCTGAAAACTCTCCCTTCCAAGCACAGTTACTTACACCCTCCTCCTACCCATAACGCCTGACAAACAATGATCTGTTCTCTAACACTACAGATTTGTCTTTCAAGAATGTCATATAAATGGAATCATACTATATGTAACCCTTTCAAAATTTATTTATTTTTGAGAGAGAGAGACACAGAATGTGAAGCAGGCTCCAGGCTCCGAGCTGTCAGCCCAGAGCCCGATGTGGGTTGAACCCACAAATTATGAGATCATGACCTGAGCCAAAGTTGGACACTTAACCGACTGAGCCACCCACGTGATCACCTATATGTAACCATTTCAGACTGGCTTCTGGTGAACAAAATGCCTTCAAAATCCACCTAAGTCATGAATATGTCAATAATTCATAACTCTTTACTGCTGAGTAGTTATCCATTGCATGGATGTGCCAGTTTCTGTAACCATTTACTCATGGAAGGACATTTTGGTTTTTTCCAGTTTTTAGCTATTATAAATAAAACTATTAACATTCATGTATAGGTTTTAGTATAAATATAAACTTTCCTCTCTCTAGGATAAATAGGCAAGAGTAGGATTGCTGGGTAACATAGTAAGTATATGATTAACTTCTTAAAAAACTTCTAAACCATGTCCCAGATTTGCTGTAAGGTACTGTTAAAAGTACTGGCCTTTCCCAAATGCCCCTCCCCAGCTTAACTATAGATCTGAAGACAGCAGATCTTGTTCCCAGTTTAGGACCTTGGTCCCTGTTTCCAAAGAGCTTAGTGGAGAGTGGAGACCTTATTCACAAAAAAAAAAAAAAAAAAAATGTGTTTCTCTGTTCTAACATGTCTGAGGTTACCTGAAATGTCTGACACAAAGTGCTTGTCTTTGTTTTGCTTAACTTGGAATTCACACAGGGTAGAAAAACAATGGACATTTCTCAAAACTACTATAAAGCAAACAATCCACAATCACCCTGGAGCAAAATATTACTGTTGATACATATAACTGAATACTGAAAAACTGAGAGGAAGGCTGGGGAGAGTGTTTCCTTGGGAAATTAGACAGTTCAAAGGTGATATAGTGGGGGATTCAGAAAGCTCCAAAATAGCCCAGGGCAGGATACATTCTCAGTAAAGACTCAAGAGGACCTGAAGTTTTCAACTCCAGCTGAACTCTAGGCTTGAGAAAGTAGTAAGTGAAAGTTACAGCACAGTTCTAAATGGTCAGGCTAAGCCCTGAAGAAGTACCCCAACAAAGAGCCAAAATGCAAAGATGAAAGAAAAGGAGAGGGTTGGTTTTTTTTTTTTAATTTTGACTTTGAGATTTTTATTCTCCTTCTTTGAATTATTTTTTTTCTGCTTCCTTTCCTCCTTCTGTTCTCTCTTACTCTCCTCTCCTCCATGTCTTTCTTTCTTTTTTTTTGTTTCTGGCATTCAAGGAATTTCTGCTTAAAATACTAAATAAACAGATTAAAGTAAAACAAATTTCTTAGGTCAAACATGACAAGAGAGTTACAATAACAGTTTAGAAAAGTTACTTAAAAAGCAAACAAAGCGAGTAACAAAACAAACCCTAAAGAGGGTGAAGAATACAATTTCCAGTTGTCACATTAAAATATTCAAAATGTCCAGTTTTCTTTTTTTTGAATCTTTAAAATTTTTAACATTTATTATTTTTGAGAGACAGAGACAGAGAGCAAGCAGGGGCAGGGCAGAAAGAGAGGGAGACGCAGAATCAGAAGCAGGTTCCCAGCTCTGAGCTGCCAGCACAGAGCATCGTGACGCGGGGCCTCACCCCACAGACAGCGAAATCATGACCTGAGCTGAAATCGGCTGCTTAACCGACTGAGCCAGCCAGGCACCCCCAAAATGTCCAGTTTTCAACAAAAGCTTGGAGTCATGCAAATAAAGTATCATCCATTCACAGAAAAAAAATAACAGAAATGATTCCTGAAGAAGCCCAAGCACTGACTGAACTTTGTCTATTGACAAAGACTTAAAAAAAAAAGTCTTCAATATGACCAAAGAACTCAAGAAAACCGTAGGCACCAAGGAGAGAACATCAGCGAAGAGACAAAAAACAAAAATTCTGGAGTTAAAGTGTAACTAAAATGAAAAATTCAGTAAAACTTCTGGGTACATATCCACAATAATTAAAAGCAGGATCTCAAAAGAGGTATGTATACATCCATCTACATCGACTGCTGTATTATTCCCAACAGTCATGAGATGGAAAGAATCCAAACGTCCATCAAAAAATGAATGGACGGGGCATCCGGGTGGTTCAGTCAGTTAAGCGTTCGGCTTCGGCTCAGGTCATATCTAACGGTTCGTGGGTTCAAGCCCGCATCAGGCTCTGTGCTGACAGCTAGCACAGATAAATGTGGTATATACATAATATAATGGAATAGTATTCTCCTTTAAAAAGAAGGAAATCTTATAAACAACAACACAGATGAACCTTGAGGACACTATGCTAAGTGAAATAGGCCAGTCACAAAATGACAAATATTGCACGGTTCCACATATGTGAAGCTAGAATAGTCAAACTCACAGAATAAGAAAAATGGTGGTTATCAGGAACTGGAGGGGAGAAGGAAAAGGACAGCTTGTTGTTCAATGGATACAGAGTTTCAATATGCAAGATAAAAAAGTTCTAGAGATCTGTTTCACAACAATATAAACTTATTTAATGCTACTAAACTAATACTTTAAAACAGTTGAAATGCTAAATTTTATGTAATATTTTTATAATTAAAATTAAGAAAGAAAGAATTAACTGACAACTGTTAAGAATTAAAATATTATATAGTTGTAAACTTATATTTTCACATACCTACATGATGCCAGGTATTATGGTAATCATTTCAAATAAATTATTTCATTTAGTACTCATGAAAAGAAACAAAAAAAAATCACTAGAGAGTTTCAATAGCAGATCTGAGCAGGGAGAAGAAAGAATCAACAAATCTGAAATTCTGTCCAGTGCAATTATTCAGGCTAAGTAGAAGAAAGAAAAAAATTAGTAAAAATAAAAAGATGGAGAGACTTCTAAAGATACAGTCAGGCAAATAGCCAGGAAGCACATGAAAAATAATCAGCATCACTATTAATTTGGGAAATGTAAATCAAAGCCAAATAAAATATCATTTAACATCTAGTAGGATGGCTGTATTTAAAAAAAAAAAAAACAACTAAGGTATAAGAAGACTAAATGAAAAAACCAAAACTGTTGTCAAGGATATAGAAACTCTGAAAGACTTATATATTACTAGCAGTTTGTAAAATGATTCAGCCATAAGGTAAATATATCCACATTTGCTTGCTTTTTCTGAAAACATTGGAGTAACAAAAAAATATATTGAAAATTTTTAAACAAAAATAGATATATTCATATCCCTTCCCCTGCTTCATTTCAGTAACATTATATTCTTATGTAATATGGATATTGTTTGGATATTTGGGTTGTTTCCAATCTTACTATTACAAGAAATGCTTAAATGAATCCCTAAAAATCAGAAGTAAAATGAGATTCACAAACCCAACTATATATCAAGCTCATGGAATACCCATTCAGGGAGAAACTATTTCAAGAAGAAAAAAAGAACAAAAAACCCTCAAGCTGTTTTCAATAATTATATTTTCAGTGGTAGAATTATGATTCAGAAACCTTCATAGAACAAGATAATCCCATCAACCATTGCATTCCTAACATTAAGACATCACCAAACAGTTCTGGTTTTACAATACTAGGTAAAGCATAATATTATTCTCCATAACATTCAACATTCAGGTAAAGGAAACCAATAATTTCACATAAAGCCTGTTTAAACATTCCAGTTTTTATCTGAACTTTTATTTTAATCCCATCAATCCATACATAACTATATTCTCTCAGTCTAAAAGTAGCCCCAGTTAAGACATCAACAGGTTTTGATACCAAAATCCTGTGGTAAAGAGTCCCAGAAAGGTCTCATTTACACCCACTCACCATTTTACCCACTTGCGTACATAAGTCCTTAGGTCTCCAGAGAGGAAGAGGTAAAAGCCAAGAGACCCTGACCCTTCTTCAATCTTCATTTTGACTTATCTACCAGACCACACTCTCGGTGATTTAGGTCAGGTTTCTCATTTCCATCTTTGCCTTTCACCTTTTAAAGTCCTCCAAACTAGAATACACAGGGCAGAATTATAGGGGCCCTTGTAAGGTTGGGAACCAGCACCAGCTCCCATTGGTACATTCAATCTTCAATAGTCCTACATTAACACTTCTGCTTCAACTTCATTAATGTTCAATATATTCATCCTATTCCTAATAAACATTGAGCCCTGAAAGGACAAGTCCTTAGGCTCTCCCCTTCTGTCTTGCCCCTTTTTCTTGTTAATGATTCTATTCTTTTTTAACATCTTTAATACCTGTAAGGGAAAGTGAAACAGCAAATATGACAAAGTTTTTTGAACAGTTGCTTGGTTTTACAGCATGGTTACACAGGGTACCCATTTAAAAGGGGCATCCTTGGGCACAGAGGTGGCTCAGCTGGTTGAGTATCTAACTCTTGATTTCAGCTCTCATCATAATCCCAGAGGGGTAGGATTGAGCCTTGCATTGGGTTCTATACTGAGCATGACACCTGCTAGATTCTATTTCTCCAGGGGCACCTGGGTGGCTCAGTCAGTTAAGCGACTGACTTTGGCTCAGGTCATGATCTCACGGTTTGTGGGTTCAAGCCCCACATCAGGCTCTGTGCTGACAACTCGGAGCCTGGAGCCTGCTTCGGATTCTGCATCTCCCTGTCTCTCTGTCCCTACCCTGCTCATGCTCTGACTCTGTCTCAAAAATAAGTAAACATTAAAGAAAATGAAAAAAAAATTTTCTCCAATGTGGAGATTCCTCAAAAAATTAAAAACAGAATTACCCTATGACCCAGTAATTGCAGTACTAGGAATTTATCCAAAGGATACAGGAGTGCTGATTCATAAGGGGACATGCACCCAATGTTTATAGCAGCACTATCAACAATAGCCAAATTACGGAAAGAGCCCAAATGTCTATCAACTGATGAATGGATAAAGAAGACATACACAATGGAATATTACTCAGCCATCAAATGGAGTGAAATTTTGCCATTTGCAATGACATGGAGCTAGAATGTATTATGCTAAGAAAAATAAGTCAATCAGAGAAAGACAAATATCATATAAAGCGTGGTACATATATACAATGGGCTGCTACTTGGCAATGAGAAAGAATGAAATCTTGCCATGTGCAGCAACATGGATGGAACTGGAGGGTATTATACTAAGTGAAATAAGTCAGAGGAAGACAGATATCATGTTTGCACTCATTGTGCAGAATTTGAGAAACTTAACAGATCATGGGGGAAGTGAAAGGGAAAAATAAAGGTTCAAACAGAGAGGCAAACCATAAGTGACTCAAATACAGAGAACAAACTGAGGGTTGATGAGGAGAGGGGGTAGGAGGGAGAGAAAAATAGGTGATGGGCATTGAGGAGGGCACTGGGTGCTGCATGTAAGCGATGAATCGTGGGAATCTAGTCCCTAAGCCAAAGCACATTGTATACACTGTATGTTAACCTGACAATAAATTATATTAAAACAAACAATCAGATTCTCTTTCTTTTTCCCTCTCCCTCTCTCCCTGGCTCACGAAGGGATCACAAATCAATTAAAAGATGAGCAACAGATCTAAACTGACATTTCACCAAATATATACAGATGACAAATAAGCATATGAAAAGATGTTTAGCATTATTTGTCATTAGGGAATCACAAATTTAAAACAACATGGACTAGGTGGCTCAGTCGGTTAAGCATCTGACTGGTTCAGGTCATAATCTCACCGTTTGTGAGTTCGAGCCCCGCGTTGGGCTCTGTGCTGACAGCTAGATCAGAGCCTAGAGCTTCCTTTGGATTCTGTGCCTCCCTCTCTCTCTGCCCCTCCCCTGCTTGTGCTATCGCTCTCTGTCTCAAAAATACATATACATTAAAAAAAATAATAAACAAATAAATAAAAACAATGAGACACCACTATACACCTATTAAAATGTCTAAAATACAAAATACTGACACTATCAACTGCTGGTGAGAATGAGGAGGAACTGAAACTCTCACTCACTGCTAGTGGGGACACAAAATTGTACAGTTATTTTATAGAACAGTTTGGCAGTTTCCTACAAGGCTAAACATAACCTTACAGTATGATCAAGCAACTGCACTCTTTGGTATTTTCCCAAATAATGAAAAAAAAATCTGTCGGCAGAAATACCTGCACATGGATATTATGGCAGCTTTATGGATAATGGCCCAAAACTTGAAGCAGTCAAGATTTCCTTTGATAAATGAATGGATAAACTGTGGTACATCCATGCAATGTAATACTATTTATCAACTTAAAATATGAGATATCAAGTCACAAAAAGACATGGATGAATCTCTAATGCATATTACTAAATGAAAGAAGCCAGTATGAAAAAGCTACACACTGTATGATTTCAATTATATGACATTCTTAAAAAGGCAAATCTATAGAGGTAGATCAGTGTTTGCCAGAGGTTCAATGAAGAGAAGGAAAAATAGATGAAGTGTAGGGAATATTTCTAGGATGGTGAAACTATTCTTTATGATATTGTAATGGTGAACACAAAATATAAGCATGTCAAAATCTACTGAACTTTATAGCAAAAGGAGTAAACATGTACACAAATTAAAAAAATATTTTAGGAAGTCAGGGTCTCTGGGGGGCATGCAGAATGTGACAGAAGTCTCAATGTATTACAAGTGTATGAAACAACCTCACTGAAGGGGATGAGTGGTATATGGTGCTGACCTAAGTGAGTTCAAAAATGAAAGGAGTCTAAGACTAAAGGCTAAGAAATTGTATAAGCACTAGCTGATAAAGTGTTTCCTACTAGAGTACTAAGTAACAATTCTGAAAGGACTATACATGTATGTGTACTAGAACCAAGCAATTACATAGGTGGACGGCTGATGGTAAGCAGCTTTCTCCCTGCTGGGAGTGGGGGGTTACAAACAAACAAGGGGAAGAAGCAAGAACTGTGCACAAGGTAATGGGTTAGAATTGGACACATCAATTTGTAAACTCGTTTAGCTTGAAATACACATGATAACATATAGAAATATTTATAGATATATATATATATACACAGGTTAGCACACACACACATACATACATATCTCCTTCTCTTTCAGCTGGTAAAATCCAGAACTAAAACCACACACCTCACATGCAAATTTTGGTTTCTAATACAATTCTCCAATTAGAAACTAAGGCTCTTTGGAGAAAGGGCTCATTCTAAGACTGAGGCAGGAAATACACAAGATGAAGTTGGGCATCTTGTAGTGCCAGAAAGTTAAAAAAAAAAAAAAGTACTCAAAAACAAAATAACAAAAAACACAATGATAGGGGTATGAATTAGAACCAAAAGTACAAAATATATAAGCCCACAATGATACAAAGAAATGACTGAATAAATAAATACATGAGGAAGAAAAGACAAATCCACTTCCACCTTGCAGTAGAAATCCAAATAGTTTATACGGATATACCCCACCCTTATGGGTGTAGAGCATACCTAGCTGCTCCCTAAGTGTGGGCAGCCCAGAGTGATGTTTCCCAAGGACTACACTATGGAAACAGAGAAGAAAACAACAACTTTACTCTGGAGAAACCTGTGAAACACTATCTCAAGCCAGGTGATCACGGTCAACAGCAACAAGGGCAAGTCATATTGACAGTATGCATCTTTGCTATGATGTGGTGAGAATGCACTTTAACTCTGTGGTCTTTTGTCCAAAAACGTATTTCCCCAGTCTAATCATAAGGAAAACATGAGACAAATTCCAGTTGGAAAACATTCTACAAAATATTTGCCTTGTAGTATTCCTCAAAACCGTCAAGGCCATCAAAAACAAGGAAAGTCTGAGATACTGTCACAACCAAGAGGAATCTAAGGAGACATGACTACTAATTGTAATAGTGTCCTGGATAGAATTCTAAAACAGAGGGAAAAAGAGGAGGGAACTGAGAATATCTAAATAATATGGACTCTAAGTAATAAGACAGCAATACTGACAATACAGACAATATACTATATTAATTTGATATGCTAATAATAGAGGAAACTGTAGGGTACACAGAAACTCTCTATATTATCTTTGCAACAATTCTGTGAACCGAAAACTCAAGTTTGCCAAAGACTGAACATTTACTGAGATCTTAATGATAAGAAATGACTGTTCATTTTTTAGAAGAACAATAATGAAATTTAGCTATGTCTGAACATGAATCCTAATCTATTACTAAAACATTCAGAAATAATTAATTAGTAAGAATACGGAAATATTTACCTACATATAAATGCACAAGTATACACTTACATTATATTAATATCATTCTAAAATTATATTGATATAATTTTGTATTATTAAATCACACAAATCACATAAACCATGATGATGTCTAAGACTCAAATTAATCCCATTTGGAGAGGAGTGGGTGAATAGGGTTATAAACGGAAAAAGGCCATAATTTTGATCATTTTTTAAGTTGAACAGCTGATATAGTAAGCCCCCCGCCTTACTCTTCTCACCAGGTTTGAATATGTCTGATCTAATTTTAAATTATCTAACCGCCTGATCTAAAAACAAAAAGGGCCAGAGGTTCCTGGGTGGCTCAGTCAGTTAAACATCTGAGTCTTAATTTCAGCTCAGGTCATGATCTTATGGTTCGTGAGTTTGAGCCCTTGTGTCAGCTCCAAACGGACAGCGTGGCGGCTACTTGGGATTCTCACTCGCCCTCTCCCTATCTCTCGAAATAAATAAATAAACATAAAGAAAAAGGGGGGGGGGGGCAGAAAACAGACTCCAGGGGAAAAAAAGGTTAAAAAAAATAAAACAATGAACAGAAATAGGAAAATACAGAAAAGATCATAAGCTCATGTGATATAATAACCAACTACTAGAAGTTCTAGGAAAAGGGCACAAAACAATGGAGGGGATAAAATAATAAAAAAAAAAAAGAAAGAAAAATTTTCAGATTTGAAAAGGATAATGGATCAAATTCCTCATTTAAGAATGTTGCAAAAATTCTTTACAATTATCTTGTAGAGACCAAAACATATTTAGTGAGTGAAAATAAATAAATCAGACTAACATTCTGCTCCAGTGACTTTTTCTTTTTAATGTTTATTTATTTAAGAGAGAGAGAGAGAGAGAGAGAGAGAGAGAATGACAGGCAGACAGACAGAGTGCAAGCAGGGGAGGGGCAGAGACAGGGAGCTAGAGATACAGAATCTGAAGCAGGCTCCAGGCTCCGAGCTGTCAGCACAGAGCCTGACACAACCTGAGCCAAACTGAATGAACCACCCAGGCGCCTCTACCCTAGTAACTTCTAATCAGTGTTCTTCCTTGTCTCTCACTCCCATCATGACACTGAAAAATCCCTGCTCAGAGAAATTTCAGATGTAGTTTTGCTACAAGCCTCTTCCTGAAATAAAGGCTAAGGCACTTAGTCTAACTGTAAAGAAAACTCAAATGGCCAGATGTGATGAGAGTGACCAAGTTTAAATAAGCTTATAAAATATCCCTACAATACAAGCATTTTACAGAAGAAATTTCCTTAGTGTACATAGTATACTAAGCTGGTTCCCAGACTGAGAGAACAGAACAGGGCTCTATTAACACGTCTACATATATTATTTACAAAGAATACCCTATGCTTAAATAAATGTTCATCCTTGTATTCATTGTGAATTATGTAAATAAAGAGAGAATATTTCAACTACAGCTCGCTGCTATTTCTCTTTTGCTCTCAAGAAATTATTATGTTAGATTTTCTTCCATTCTTCCCAGGAACAAACATAAACATATCTTAATACCCAGGAACACCTTAAAAAAATAAACACAGTTATAAGTTCCAAAATCTAAGAGTTCCAGAGGAAGAAAGGACTACTCACTGTTTCATTCTGAGATCTCCATGCTGAAATTATGATTTCTCACAACATACTTGAAGAATTCTACTGCAATAAAAATAGGAATTCCAGAGAAATGAAGTATTTTCCTGATAAAGAAAATAATGCCTGGAATAATACCTCTGAATACGTTAGGTTACACGGCAAAAGAGGAATTAAGATTGCAAGGGGAATTATGACTGCAAATCAGCTGACCTTAAAATAGTGATTTTATCCTGGATTATCTAGGTGGGTCCCATGTAATCACTCCTTGGAGTGCAAGAGAGAGGCAGGAGAGAGGCAAAGGAAGAATGGTAGAAGAGATGGAGGTGAGGGGGACATGACTTAGGGCAGCTGCTTGAAACTGGAAAAGGTAAAGAAATGGATTCTCCCCTGGAGCCTCCAAAACGAATGCAGCCCTGCTGACACCTTGATTTTATCCCACTAAGACCTGTGTCTGACTTCTAACCTACAGAACTATAATAAACATGTGCTGTTTTAAGACACTAGATTTGTGCTAATTTGTTACAACAGCAAAAGAAAGCAAATACAGTACACTGTGTCTTTAAATTCTGTAATTAGACTTATTTGTTTCATCTGTTTTAAATGCAACCCTATATCTACTGTCTGCAAACTTTATAGTTTATGTGTTCCCTCTTTCTGCAGTGCTTCCCAGTGGGCTGAAAGAGAGAAAGGCCAACACATAAGCACATTAGCAGCTGAAAAGGAGGGAGAAAAGAGGCAATGTGTGATCTTGTATGGAACTTCCAGTCAATGTAGGTAATCTCCCTATACCCTGCCAGCCTTGTAATATGCTGTGAACTTCAGCAAAAACCCCAAGTCAAGTTCTGCTTGACTTGCCTTAAACCTTTTTAAAATTTACCTTAGCTTTTACAGATTTCAGATGAATAATTTTTAGCCACACTAGTTATAATGGTGAGTGGCAGATTTCAGTTAACACGTATGTTTGTTGAAAATTTGGCTGAACTACTGCATCTTACTGCTGCCTCGCATACATTTTTTGGCTAAGGTGCCTGACACTAATCCCTTGTGCAAGTATAAGCCCGAGATGACAGCCCCCAGTTACAAGCAAATGCAAGTTCCTTGCCTTTCAACACCTTCCCCTGTGTGGCTTACCAAAATCCTTCCTCTTTACCATCTGACTGGATACCCACCTTAGCCCAGGAAACCCAAAACACTCCACGTAAAGACCCTAAAAAGGCACTCCTAGATCGTCACTCTTTCTGTCTGTACCCTGCCTTTAACCTTCCTGTGTGACCCCTAAGGAAGGGGATATACTTCTTCCAAGGCCTAGGAGTAGTAAACTTCTCTATCTCTGCTCACTATCCAGCACCCTGGGGGCTCTACTTAACAAATGTTGATTTGACAAAATCAGAACAATGTTGAATAAATTGAAATGTCAAATGCCTTGGTGACTTAGTGTAATACCCCTGTTGGATGATGGAAAAATGAATGTACTCAATGGTCCCAAATCCTTCAGTACTCTGAGTTTTCTTCTATGAGATTCAATTTTCTTTCCTTAAACCAGTCCATTTCCAGTGCATCAGTGAATGCCCATTATGGCTGAGCATCAGACTTACTGAATATTACATCAAATGGAGTTTATTATGCTGTTTCCTATGTCTAAAATGAATGCTCATCCTCTTTTTTCCTTAGCCAATTGGATAATTTTATATTTATTTTTCAAAACAACTCAGATGTCACTTCCTCTCTGAAACTTTCTGAACACACACAAACATAAACATACACACACACTTAAACCTCCCTTCTGCATTATTTTGAGACCACTAACCATAGCATGCGTAAAATTATATTATGATAATTTATTTATAGTATATCTGGCAACCATACTAGACTTTGTATTCATCAAGGACAAAGACAGCCTTATCCACATCAGCATCTTCCACACTTAACAGGCCTGGAACATAACAGAAGCTAAATAAATAATTACTAAATTAAACTTCATATTATAATAATCTATAAGAAAAAATATAGAGAGAAGAAAACTATTATGTTTAAGGAGTCACCAGTTATATTTGATAAATTTAAACTTTTTTTCATACATGAAAGTTACATTAACAGGCCAAAAGAACCTATAATAATAATCAAATGCGTGTAGAATATTCACTAGTTTGGCAAAAATAAATAAAAAGTTAAGAAAAATTTAGTTTCCTCATCTCATTTTGTCCCCTTATCTGAAAAAACAAGACAAAACAAAAAATAACTGAGTGGGATTAGATGCTTCTATGTGTTCAAGTTCTATATTATGTATCACAGCATAGCTGAATGTATCAATATCAGTCTGAGATTTTCATTTACCTATATTAAGACGGTCTCAACTTTCTGTAAGCTGTCCCTCCACTATGTCATCCATGTTAAGGTCACATTTTTAGTTACTTGCACCTTGCTATTATGACACGTGGTACCTTAGAAACTTACTTTGTAAATAGGTTATGTCACAATGTAAATGGAAAAGTTTTGAATAGTAGTAAATGGTACCTTTAAGTTTTTCTGTTTATCTCAAATTAAATAGCATGTCATTACAACACACATTTCAACAAGTATATATTGAGCCCTTACTAAGTGCCAAAAACCTAAAAGAGGTGATAAGAAAGATAATGAAATATCAAGTATATTCAAAATAAATAGTAGTAGATTAAACAGATAGTAGTAGTAAAATAAATAGTAATAGACAGGGTGTCTGGGTGGCTCAGTTGGTTAAGCATCTGACTCTTTATTTAGGCTCAAGTCATGATCTCATGGTTGTGAGATCAAGCCCCACACTGGGCTCTGTGCTGAGTGTGGAGCCTGCTTGGGATTCTCTCTCTCTCTCTCTGCCCCCCCATATGCATAAGCACATGTGTATATGTGCTCTCTCTCTCTCTCAAAAGCAATAAATAAATAAACATTAAGAAAAAAAAGGCAACCAGACAGACTAGTATGACAACACTCTACAAAGATGTTTAGATTTGATACTACAAAAAATGGGGAAAAACAATAGACAAATGCTGAATCAAACCAGCAATTTAGGATGATGTTGGCAGAATGAATAGAACCAACAATATCAGTCATAACTTCTTTCTTTTTTAACGCATTTTTTAGTTTTTTTAATGTTTATTTTTGAGAGACAGAAAGAGCATGAGCAGGGGAGGGGGAGAGAAAGAGAGAATATGAAGCAGGATCTGGGCTCAGCTGTCAGCACAAGAGACTGATGCAGGCTCAACCCACGAGCCATGAGATCATGACCCAAGCTGAAGTCAGAGGCTCAACTGACTGAGCCACACCCAGGTGCCCCTCAGTCATAATTTGTAGAAGGAGGTGACACTTTTCTCCTCTATAGTCAACAAACAATGGAATTTTGCCAAGTGTACCCTCTAAACCTGTTTTCAAAATTACCCACACCATTTGCAACCACTTTAGCCCAAACCACTAGCATCCTTCAATAGTAGCTTCCAGCATCTTGCCCATCTCCTTTTTAATTCAATCTTCATACAGAGCATTTTTAAAATGTAAACTGAATAATGTCCCTTTCAGGTTTAAAATCCTCTAACAGTTCCCCTTCAATTTTGAGGACAAAGATCCAAATCCTCTGAGCTCCATAAGGGCTCTGGACTTACAGCCTCCTCGCCTGCCATTCTATCCTTCTGTGTCAGTGCTGAAGCTATTCTACCATTCTCTTGGTTCCTCAAATATTCCATAATCCCTTCCTGCCTTATGGCCTTCCCATATGCTGTTCACTAAAACATGTAACATTCTTGCAACTACATATACCCTTTTTACCCTAACTTAGCTTAAATATCATTTCCAAAAAATGCCTTACCTAACATCCACACTACACCAGGTTTTCTAATAACATACTTTCATACTTAGTAATTCTCATCTGCAGCACTTTCCCCTCTTATTAACTGAAGATAGTTAATGAGTTAGCTAAGTATTTCAATTACATCTGCCTCATTAAGACACAAACACCACTAAAACAAAAGCTGTACCTGCCCTGATCAATGTATCCTCAATATCTTGCACATAACAGTCACTCAAATACATTGAGATTGATAGATGACTGGGGGCCAGAGAAAGAATGGTACTAGGAATGACAACAAAAAGAAAAGTGAATGCCTAAAGAGTTTACACAGACTTATATTTGGCTTGAAAAATTAATTTCTGAATCTTTAAAATTATTTGTAGTCTTCTAATGCAAGAGTCAGCAAACTTTTTTAAAAGACGAAATAGTAAATATTTTAGTTTGTGGAAAAATACAGTCTCTGTTGCAACTATCCAATCCTGCCACAGCAGCATGAAAACAGCCACAGACTATATATAAATTAAAGGACATGGTTGTGTTCCAATAAAACTTCATTGACAAAAACACCTTGGCAGCCTGCAGGCTACAGCTTGCTGGCCTTTAATAATATATTCCAAAGAAAGAGGAGGAAGAAATTAAACAAATGCAAAAAATAAAACTGTTTTCATTTTAAACTCATAAAGCTTTTCTTGAAATGCCACATATATCTCCCCAAACTCTGAACTCAAAATGGGTTCATATGTATTAATTACGAGCAAACATGGAATCCTCCTTTAATGGTCAAAATTAAGTATATCTCCTCTCTTAATCTGGATCATGAGTTTCTGCTGAGACAGCAACTGTCTCTTTACTCACATATACTTCTCAGTAACTACAGAAGCACACAGTGGAAATTTAAAATACATGCTGAACAAATGAAGGATCCAACCATACACTAGCCTTTCCCCCTTTCATTCTTCTAGTCTACTATAGTTTGGTGCAGAGACAAGAGTAGAAGCAATTAATCTGAATGTTTTGATTTTCAAAAAAGGTATTCTCCAGTAAGACTGGTATGCTAGGCCTACCTGTACATGGATACTCTTTTCATATTACTTCGGTTCTAATTCCCCATGTTCACTGTCCCTCTGTATGTGTGCCTTGTGACTTTGCTCAGTCTTGGACTCCTCCTGCCTCACTCCTCCACCCCCAGCCCTACCTGCCAATTTGAAGGAATATTTATGAAGATGCTCTTGGACATCTTAATGTTAAAATAGAGGTGCAGTATAAAAATCCCCAGACCTGTACATGTATCTTTTGTATTATTAAAGTGAATGACAAAAAAGTTCATAAAAATCATGACAAATGCTTCTTTTTAAATTTTTGAAAGAGAGAAAGAAAGAGCACAAGCAGGGAAGGGGTAGAGAGAGAGGGACATGGAGAATCCAAAGCAGGCTCGCCAGTGTCAGAGCAGAGCCCAACGTAGGGCTTGAACTCCTAAACTATGAGATCATGACCTAAACCAAAATAGAACACTTAACTGACTAAGCCCACCCAGGAACCCCCAAAATGCTTCTTTTTGTAGTAAATTTTATGGGATTTGTATTATTTTATGTGATTAATATGGATGCTTGGGTCTAAAAGTGCCCAGAAAGTCAAAAGCTTCATTTATCAAACAGTGGCTAATTTCTTTAAAAAAATTTTTTTTAATGTTTTATTTATTTTTGATACAGAGACAGAGCATGAGAGGGGGAGGGGCAGAGAGAGAAGGAGACACAAAACCGGAAACCGGCTCCAGGCTCTGAGCTAGCTGTCAGCACAGAGCCCGACGCAGGGCTCGAACCCACGAATGTGAGATTTGACCTGAGCCGAAGTCGGAGGCTTAACCGACTGAGCCACCCGGGTGCCCCAAACAGTGGCTAATTTCAAAGTTTGGTGTGAATTACTCTGATTTTTAGGAAATGTGAATTAGATTATCATGACAGTCACCAAAATTAATTATAATCAATGAGGAAAGTGTACAGTGTCTTGTTTTGGAAGGATTTACAAGAATCTGAGATCAGCTCAACCCTAAAGATTCAAGAGGCATCTACTGCAAAACTGTTTGAAAAGGAGAAATATAGCACATATAATACCACCTTTGTTGTGTATTTATAGCAATGAAGAACTACATAATTATTGTTCTTTAAAAGAATCTCATTAAGGATATTGGGCATTATGATTTTTTATTGTTTTTTAATCAGATTCAGAGTTTAATGAAAAATACATTTATAAATATATAGGTGCATTAGTTTTTTCTTGTTGTTGGAACAAATTACTAAAAAATATAATAGCTTAAAACAATATAAACTTACCTATTTACAATAGCCAAGATATGGAAGCAACCCTAGTGTCCATCCATAGATGAATGGATTAAGATGTGATATATATTAGTCATAAAAAAGGATAAAATCTCGCCATTTACAACAAGATAGATGAAACTAGTAGGTATAGTGCTAAGTAAAATAAGTGAGAGAAAGACAAATACCGTATGATTTCACTCATGTGATATTTAAGAAACAAGATAAATGAATGAACAAAGTAAAAAAGAGACAAATTAAAAAGACAGACTCTTAAATACAGAGAACAAATTGATGGTTGCCAGAGGAAGGGTAGGCAGGGGAATGGGTAAAACAAATAAAGGAAATTAAGAGTACATTTACCTTGATGAGCACTGAGTAATGTACAGAATTGCTGAACCATCGTATTTGATAACTCAAACTACTATATAACACTATGCTAATTATACTTCAATAATATATATATGAGATGATGAATAAAAAGATAGGGTCATTCAGTAAACAAAGAGAACTTTGAATCAGTAGCTGTGTCAGAGCCCTCGATCCCACCCCCAGGTTAGAGGATTCATGAGGATTCACAGGACATAGTATACAGGCATATTCACAGCTAAGATGTGTTCTAGATAAAGGATGTAATACAAAAGAAGTAAACATGGGGGAAAGTTGAAGGAAAAAGTCCTCTTTCCCAGTGCAGTTACACAAGATGTGCTTAATTTCTCAAGGCCCAGTTGTGACAACAAATCAAGTGTTGTCTAGGGGTGCCTGGGTGGCTCAGTTGGTTAAGCGTCCAACTCTTCATGTGGGCTCAGTTCATGATCTCTTGGTTCATGAGTTCAAAAACTCACAAGAGTTCAGCTCTGTGTCATAGCACAGAGCTTGCCTGGGATTCTTTCCCCCACCCTACCTGCCATCTCTATGCCCCTCCCCTGCTTATGTGCCCTCTTTCAAAATAAATGAAACAAACAAACAAACAAATATGTTGTCTATTATGAATGTTCCTAAGAAATGAGATGATTTAAATGGGGAGCTGGTCACAGGGGCATCCTCTGTCCAGCACATATCACAACTCCAGAATCTCTGAAGAAAAGCAAGTGTTCAGTATAAACTATATATTTGTACAAACACTTCAAGTACAATGAGCCACTCTTATTTAGGGAAAGATTTATATCACTGTAGGAAACTGTCATGAGGAAAGGGCCAGCCTTTCTAAGGATTGGCAGTATTAGGGCTACAATGTCAACTTTTTCCTTTTTTTTTTTTTTAACATTTATGTTTTTGAGAGAGAGAGAGAGAGAGCGCGCACGCGTGAGCGCATGTGCGAGCACATGAGTTGGGGAGGGGCAGAGAGAGAGAAACAGGATCTGAGGCAGGCTCCATGTTGTAAGCACAGAGCCCAAGGTGAGACTTGAACTTAAGAACCATGAGATCATGATCAGAATCAAAACCAAGAGCTGGTTGCTTAATTGACTGAGCCACCCAGGAGCCCCATCAATTTTTTCTCCACAGTACCCCAAGTATATTATGATGACATATTAATAAGGGTAAATTATTATGCCTCATACCAACTTCAAATGGAGCAAAGTCTCAAATGTGGAACAATTAAAATAACTATAAGATAATAAAATAATAAATAGCTAACATGCACTGAGCTCTTGCTATATTCCTGGCATTAAGTAAGTATGCTGTATGTATGACCTCATTTAATGTTTACAGCAAGCCCATGAGGCAGTCCGAGATGATACTCAAAATACTCAACAACCAGTATCACATGGCTATTCTACCATTCAGGCATGTCTTTCCTAAACGCAACCTGAGAGGTGGGTACTATTATTACCTCCATCTCATAAAAAAATGAATGAACATAGAAAATCCAAGGATACACAGCTAGGACATGACAGAAATGGAATTTTTAACTTAGCTTGTTCCAGAGTACTGACTCTTAATCACTGTGCTACTATACTGCCTCTTAATATGCAAAATAACCTCTATAGCCCTGGGATGGGAAAGGAGGTCTTACGCAAACACACACACACACACACACACACACACACACACACACACACAGTAAAAACCATGAAGAAGAAACTGCTAAATTTAATTACATGAAAACTTAAAACTAGAAATAGTAAAAGGCACAATAAACAAAGTTAAAAGCCACTGGCTGAGACATTATTTGTGATACATTTAACAAGAATGAAGGTAAGACGACATAAGAAACTTGCCTTTTCAATAAGAAAAAAGCAAAAGAACACAACAGAAAAATCAGCAAAGTAAATGGGTAATTTGCATAAAAGGAAACTAAACAGCCAAGAAATATATGGGAAAAAAGATAAATAATAATGTAAATGCAAATTACATGACATACAATTTCATACTCTCCAGACTGGCTAAAATTCTAGTCAGATAATATCAAGTGGGGTGGATATGAGGAACAATGGAAATCTTTCTTCACTGCTGGGAAGGATAAATTGACAAAACCACTTTAGGAAGGTATCTGGCAGCATCCAGGAGAGCTGAAGGTCCATATATGTTCTGATCCAGTCATGTTATTCTTAGGTTTATATCCTAAAGAAACTCTAACAAATATGATCATAGACATGAGAAACAGTGTTTGCTGCTGCCCTATTTCAATATTATCATTATTATTATTATTATTATTATTATTATTATTGAGGACTAAAAATGTTCAGTAGTAAGGGAACAGAGAGAAAAAAATTATTATATTTAAGTGATATTATATAGCCTATTATACATATTACATGGCAGTAAGAATGAATTAACTTATAATACACATATATCACAGAAACATAAAACTAAGTAAAAAAAAAGTGCAGAACATTATGTATCACATAAGTTGTAAAAACACATACAAAACAATATTATTTACTGTTCACAAATACATAAATGTATTAAAGGTAAAAAAAAAGAAAAAAGAAGATGGCCTACGTGACTTAGAATTTGTTTTTAAAGTATTTATTTATTTTGAGAGAGAAAGCACGTGTGCACACAAGTGGAGGAGAGACAGAGAGAAAGGTAGAGAATATCCCAAGCAGGCTCCGTACTGTCAGTGCCAGAGCCTGATGTGGGGCTTGAATTTACGAACTGTGAGATCATGACCTGAGCTTAAATCCAGGCAGATGCTCAACCAACTGAGCCACCCAGGTGCCTCAGAATTCACTGTTTTAAAGCAAGGCACATAAGAAGAAACTTGCTATTATATTTACTATTAAGGTGCTATTCAATGCATTATTTACTATATAATAAGCCTTCTCTTTACGAAAATCAATGTATATAATAATAATAAAACAAAGGCTGAAAATCAATGCTCTTAATTTCCATGTTAAGAATGTGGGGTTAAAAAAAAAGTTGGGCCACCTGGGGGGCTCAGTCAGTCTGTTAAGTGTCCGACTTCGGCTCAGGTCATGGTCTCGTGGTCTGTGAGTTCGAGCCCTGTGCTGGGTTCTATGCTTGATGATGGCTCAAAGCCTGGAGCTTGTTTCGGATTCTGTGTCTCCCTCTCTCTCTGCTCTTCCCCCCACTTGCAGTCTGTCTCTCTTGCTCTCAAAAATAAATAAAACATTAACAAATAAATAACATTTTAAAAAAAATGGATGGAAGGAAATAAAGATATGACCCAAAAATCAATAAAACAGGAAAAAAAGTAAATAATAGAGAGAAATCAGAAAAGCCCATATTAGGAATGAAATAGGAGACATCACTACAAGGCTGTAAAGATGTTAAAAGGTAAGATAATCCTGAATAACTTTCACCAACAAATGACAACTTAGACAAAATGGACAAACTCTCAGAAAGCAACACAAGAAGAAATATATATATAAATTTTTTTTTCTTTAAGTAGGCTTCATGCCCAACATGGAGCCCAACACGGTGCTTGAACTCACCACTCTGAGATTAAGACCTAAGCTAAGACCAAGAGTCGACGCTTAACCCACTGAGCCACCCAGGCACCTCAGCAGATATAATATTTTAAGTAGGTATGTCCATTAATGTACATTTATATGTACATTTCTGGGACACCTGGGTGGCTTAGCATGTTAAGAATCAGACTCTTGATCTCAGCTCAGGCCCTGATCTCAGGGTGATGAGTTCATCAAGCCCTACACTGGGCTTGGTGCTGGGCATGAAGCCTACTTAAAAAAACAAACAAAAAAAACCCAATGAAAACATTGTATCTGTCATCAAAAAACCCTCATAAAGAAAACTGTTTGGAAACAGGTCCAAAAGGCTTCATTTGCTGAATTGTAGACATTTAAGAAAGAGGTAACATCAACTGTACATAATTCCTTGAAAGGGCGAAAAAAACCAGAAAATACTTCTCAACTCATTTATGAAGCTAGCACAACCCAGATACCACATGTGAAAAGAAAAGAAAAGTAGAGCCATTTTGCTCATGAACATAAATGCAAAATAAATTCAAATAAACTATAAAGATATCAAGTCCAACAACATTTAAGATAGTAACACATCATAACTAAGTGAATTTATTCCAGGAATGGAAAGAAAATATTTGAATACCAATATTCAAAATCAAGAAATGTAATATTTGAAAAATCAAGAAATATATTCTATCACACTAAAGAAAATATATAACATATAACAGAATTTTTTTTATTATTTTAATAGATGTAGAGAAAAATTAACATCTACTTACACACATAAAAATCAGCAAGGAAATAGAAGGGAACTTGCTTAATCTGATGAATCTATAACCCCCCCCCACACACAGAAGTTTTAAAGGTGGAATATTAAAACTTTGCTAAAAAAAAAATAAATAAATAAATAAATAAAATAAAACTTTGCTGAAATTCTGTGACCATTTCAAATCAACATTATGTTAGAGATCCTAATAAGTGCTTTAAAAGGGAGGATGGAGGGATGGAGACTGCAAATGGTATGACCGCATAGTATATGTAAAAATTCCAAAAACATCCATAGGCAAATTATTAAAACTAGTAAGTGAATTCACCAGGATCACTGGGAAAACAGTCCAACTATAAAAACTTAGAAAATAAAAATTTTAAAGTGGTGCCATTTCCAGTGAAATCAAATACCTTCAAAGAAGCCAATACCGGGGCACCTGGTGGCTCAGTCGGTTAAGCATCTGACTTCGGCTCAAGTCATGATCTCAGGGTTCATGGGTTCGAGCCCTGCGTCAGGCTCTGGGCTAACAGCTAGCTCAGAGCCTAAAGCCTGTCTTCGGAGTCCGTGTCTCCCTTTCTCTCTGACCCTCCCTGCTTACACTGTCTCTCTCTCTCTCACTCATAAAAAAAAAAAAAAAAAAAGGAAAAAAAAATTTTTTAAACCTTAAAAAGCCAGTATGTATAGAGCTCCTTACCTTGACCTACGCTGGAAGGAACACTGTTGTAAAGAACAACCATGATGGTGGTTGGGGAATTGGGGGGAGAGTAAGACACGGGCTTCGAGGAGAGGGATGGGGGCGACCAAGGAAAATGAAAATATGTTAAAGCTCATTGTGGATTAAGTTATAAATATTTACTTAAACTATTTTAGGGGAAAAAAGGAGAAAAAGAAATAAAAAGTTTCAGATGGCAGAATGAAGTCCAAGTAGATCAGTAAATGCAAACATAAGACTAAACTCACTGATTAAAAGAATATGAGATATTGAAATTTTATAAAATTTGCTATATTTCAAAAAGGTTCATGGTAAAAGGATGGAAAATACATAAATAAAACTGATAAAATACACTGATACCTGGGGGGAAAAGGCTTTAAGATAAAAAGCATAATGAGGAACAGAGAAGATCACTAAATTATGACTTACTAAAGTCCTGTTTCACAGAGAAAACAATTCTGAACAGGTACACACCTAACAAAATACATTTAAAATATAAAAAGCAAAAAATTGATAGAATTGCAGAATAAAAATGGTAAATTCACTATCACAATAGGAGATCTTAACACTGTTTTCAACATTTGCCATCAATCCTACAACCATTCTCAGACTGTTTTCCTATTAGATAAGAAGATCTGAGATATTAAAGACTAATGGTCAATTCAAGTGCATTCTGAACTCCTTTAGAGGCTATGTGATCATTAAGTTACAGGAACAGTGAACTAAAAAAAGGGAGAATCTCTTAAAAATGCCCGGTACTGAAGTGGATTATTGCTGCCATCTGCTGGACACAATGTTCATTCCCATTTCAATCATTCTTGCTCTAAAAGGACCTTGTAAGAAAGCACATGCAGCCCTAAACTATAATCTTTCCCTTTTTTTTTAATGTTCGTTTATTTGAGAGAGATAGAGAGAAAGAGAGAGAGAATGAGTGGGGAATGGTCAAGAAGAGAGGAAAAAGAGAGTCCCATGCAGGCTCTACCCAGTCTGCACAGAGCCAGAGGCAGGGCTTGATCCCACAAACTATGAGATCATGACCGTAGTTCAAACCAAGAGTCAGATCCTTAACTGAATGAACCACTCAGGTGCCTCTGTAATCTTTTCTAAGCTTCCTTTATCTAGTGAGATAGAGATACTCTCTCTAAATTAAAATATGTGCAATTTAACAAGCCTCTGGTAACAACTTTTGTTTTTCCCAAGTCATAGGTTTATAAGAGTGTAGAAAATTACATTACCTGAAATCCAGTTGGAATTTAATACATCCAAAAGACTACCAAGTGTCCCATACAACTACTATAAAATCATATTTTATATAATAAATAATTACAATGACTCACTGCAACCACAAAAACTACACTTACTCATACGGCATATTAGCCACATTACTTGCAATGTGTCTTAAAATACACACATAAAAATATATGGTAGGTCTTCTAGTGCTCCCTCAAATCTGATTCCCTTGCCTACCGGGCACACAGGAAAATCATACCTCCTGTGGAATCAGTACCTAAGATTAGTTAGGATCAGCAGGGTGTGTGTGAAAGGACCATGTGCCCTCTGCAGGCCCAGGCAAGTAATTGCAGGTATCCGACCGGCAGCATTCTTCCTCTATGCCAGTGACAAGATATGGCCTCAAAAGGACATGGTGAAGCCACCTTCTTTTGGTGATGGTGAAGATAAAAGCAGCTTAAAACACTAACGACAGTTGTCCTATAGAATTTTCCAGACCTACGACAGACTTCGAAATAGTAAAAAAAATAAGCTTTTATTGTGTTAGGCCACTGAATTGGCACTTAAATGTTACTTCAGCATAGCCTAGCCCAGGATTTCAACAGGGGCACTACTACATCTTGAGATGAATTACCCTTTGCTGTGGGTGCTGTCTTATGCCACTTTAGAGCATTAAGCAGCATTCCTGGCATCTACCCACTATTTGTCCGTAGCACCCCTCAATATAACAACCATAATTAGTTCCAGACATTGCCTTCCTTGCTGACTTTGAGAACCAGTGGCCTAGCTTAACTTGAATACAGTATATGTGTGTATATTATGAATACGTATGAGAGTATACTTAATTCAAGTGTCATGTGACACAAATACACACTTTATTATGTATTAAAGTCATATGTTTTATAGGCCATTAACAGATTCACATTTCATTTTCTTAAACTTAGAGAGCCAATTCATAACCTTGAAAAAATCTAGTCAGTATTACAAGTCTTTACATAGTAAGGCAAGCAAAATCTTTCAAAAGGATATATAAATCCATACATACTATGCTGTTCATTTCTGAGGACTCATAGCTCCCGACTGGATGGACATTTCCAATGGGCTCCAAGCCCTCTTCATCCCACATGTATGTTCCATCGGAGCTATCAGATGGAGAGAGCTCAAATGAAGAACCAGCTCTGTAATCTGTATCTGGTGAAATCAAGTTATTCCCAGAAGTATGTTTTGTACATTCGCTCCTGTCTTCAATTGATTTTTTAAAAGAAAAAGAAAAAAAGTATTAATTCACAAAAATATATTTATCAGGTTCTAAAACTACAAGCTCTAATAATGTAATATATTATAACAAAAAAGTTGGCAAAAAAGTATCAGTAGCTATAGAATTTTCTAAATTCTAAACAACAAAAAAATCAAGAGGCAAAATCTTAAATAACTTACTGAAATGTTTCCCAATACACACGAAGAAAATTCATTGAGCCATCTTTCATTTCTCTAACATTTCTAGAATTATAAATAAAGTCTCATATCTTTTAATATTTTCTAAGATGTTTACTTTTACACACTGACCAGGAAACTCCTTACTCAGTATATATCATTTAAGCTCACAGTTGCCCCCTTATATTACAATAAGGGAAATACTTGCTCTGGCAATGACTTCTAACTAGAAGACCCTCAAACAAGCAATGGTTTATGCATATCTGTAGGCACGGCGCAGGTCCTTGACCAGACCAGATCACATGCCCATATCCAATCCTTTCAGTTGGCTATTTATTCAGGTTATATGGGCACAGATACATTTTCTCCAGACTTTCAGTGCCAGGATAACCACGTAAAAGCAGAAATGTTTAACAGGTGCTAATCTCACTTTCTTCTGTTAAAAAAATTAAATAAAGCTCCTCTGAAAGTATAACAATGAAGTTTGCTAAACAAGAAATCTAAGTCCTCCTTTAAAAAAATGAGAATTACCTAGAATAAAAACATGCATTACGTTGGACATAACCTATATTAACATGAGCTCATTTACCCTTTGGTATAGCTTTACTCTAAACAAAAAAGGGATCTATTGCTGTAGGGGAAGAGATGGCTTCAAATGTCATGTCACTGTTGAGGGAAGTGGGGGAAAAAGAAAAAACTTTTAAGAAAAGACCTATCCATGCATGACAGTCAATGAAAAACAAAGATAAGATACATTAGAAGAAGAGTGGTTTTATTGATTTTTTTTAAACAGAGAAAAATAAGACCAGGAGCTAACGTCGCGAGGAAGATAAATGTTGCCCTGCCCCAATTTTATCTAGATCCATCCCTCCATGAAATTGACAGTATCTTGGAATTATTCAAAAGGTAATCCTAAGTGTAAGTTCAGTTATATTATCTATGAGAAACCAAACAAATTTAAGGATATTAATATTTACCAGAAACACTTATATCTATCCACTCATCAGTTTTACTTTTTTCATTTTCCTTTGGGGAATCAAATATATCCTTCGGCGGTACATTTTCATGCTTTTCTTCTTTGAGAGAAATTTCCTCTGGAGTTATTCTAGTTCTGTTGGAGTCTTCTATATCTATAAAATCATCACTGAAGTCTTCACTTAAATCATTCTTATCAGAAGATGACAAAGAAGACAAGGAAATATCATCCACATCATCACTCAGGTACCTAATTTTAGCATCATGCTTCATGGTATGGTCATTATCTGTTCTATAACTATCATTTTCAATTAGTTCTTGGTCCTTATTAGTAGCTCTGTCTTTAGCCATAAGTGCAGCATCTTCCTCTACACATGTATCAGCAGGTGAATTTTTATTACCGTCAACTGTGATAGTCCCAGGAAATGGAGGTCGGCTAGATTTCAGTAGAGAGGGATGAACCATCCTATAACCCAATGTGGATGTTACACCTGGGCCATTTGATAAAGCCAGCTTCTTTCCCCCAGCCGCATAAGGCCTATTAAATCCATACCCTAAATGATCATTCCCATTGAGCACTTCTGACTGCCGGGAATTTCTCGTTAGCATACTTGACCTCAGAGGCACTCTAATGGGTAGCTGTTGGTTCTGATAAGGCTTTGTAAGATCTGCAGCTCTATTGAAGGAATGTGATCTGGTTATAGATGAAGGTGGAAGGAATGAGTTTTGAATGGAATGTGAAAAACTTTGTGACCTTACCATTTTTTCACAAGTGAGAGATTTAATATTGTCTAGGGATTGTGCTAAGCCTTCTCCAGAACTGCTTCTGGTGGCACAGGAGTTTGCTCTCGGCCTTTGTATGCTACCAGACGAACGGTTTCCATACAATCCATTCAACTGTGATTTTGGAGCATTGACTGAAGAATATGAAGTCCTTCCTAATAATGTGCCTTTGGTGAATTTACCCAAACTAGATGGTCCAGACAAAGACTTTTGGTTTAACTCCTCTGTAGATGACACAAACATAGTGGATGGCTTTGCTAACTTTGATGTAAGTAAAGAAATACTTTTCAAGCCTCCTTTTATCCCATTTTTATCAAACATCCCTTGAGTAGGTACATGTTTTTCAGGATCAATCACTTTATCATGTGAAGTTTGAGTACTATTACGTTCTTCAGCACTTTGTGCACTAAGCTGGTATTTAGTTGCCGTTCTCCAATTAAATGAATGGGATGATGGGCAATCAGAGCCATTATTTTTGATGTAACTTTTGATGTTGCTACTCTTGGAAGTTCCCAATAAATTAACAGGTGTCCCATTTGGCATTGGCTGTAGCGTACTTCTCACAGATTTTGTTCCATATTTTGGCAACTTGGAACCCAAAAATGTCTTGATTTGTGTTTTTTCTTCCATGAGCTATAAGGTGCATTTGTTCTTAAAATTTGACAGAATCTGAGGAGACAAAAAAGTAGATTAAACATTCCTAAATAAGCATAATTACATGAGGTGGTATTACATAATAAGAATATGTATTCTTAGACAATTAAATGCACCAAAGTCCAAAAGCTACTTATGATTCCTATAAAATTCTTTATAAATGCTGAATATACTAATTAAATTAATAAGTTAATGTTAGGCAAAAGTAATAAACATCTTTATAAACATTTTTATAAACTTGCACTATGCATAGTGATAGCAAAATCCAGAAATAATAAAATAGTCTATCAATTTTGACTGTGTTTTTAAAATAAGAAATTCTATAACGCACCTTCCAATTTCAACCCAAATTATTTTTTCACTTTGGACAATATTATCTCTTTTAAAAATAAGAAAATGTGATTTTGTTAATTTTTTTAAGTTTATCTATCTTCAAAGACAGTGAGATGAAGAGAGAGAGAGAGAGCAGGGAAGGGGCAGAGAGAGAAGGAGAGAGAGAATCCCAAGAGGCTCAGCACTTTTAGTGCAGTGCCTGATGCAGGGAGCAGGCTCATGAACTGTGAGATCCTGACCTGAGCCAAAATCAAGAGTCAGACGCTTAGAGCCACTTAGGTGCCTCTTGATTTTGTTAATTTTTAAAGCATATGTGATCTTACAAAAATTGGAATACATTTTTAAAATTCATTACTGAAATCATGGTAGGATGTAGGAAAAGAATACAATACCACCAAAAAAATTTTTCTGATACTAAGGGTAGAGAGATCAGCTATAATTTTAAGTAACTATCTCAACTAGTAATATAAACAGTCTGCACAGGTGGTGCCTCGGTGAAAAGTATAATGATTTAATAAGGTTATTTAGTCCACTAGTCTCAACCTTCCAAATTGATTTTAAAGGTAACACAAAACAAATCAAAAAGGTTCAATGCACAAGGACATAAAACTAAAACAACTAGTGTCCTTTTTTAAGTAACTATTTATTAAAGTATGACATGTCACTGCCATGATGAGATTACAAAAATGAGATAAAAGTATTAAAATGTTTATCCTTACATTAGCAGAAATATAACATGCTATATGCTTACTGTTCACTAGATACTCTCTGTGATTACATAAAAATACTGCAAAAGCATACACAAGTGCAGAATGTGAATAAAACAAAAACATATGCCTAGGGTCACTGATGGTTTTTAAAATTATCTATCTTACAATACTGTCTTTAATTTGTTAGTTTACATTTTAATTTAAAAAACTGACTCCAATACATCCCTATACCTTAAAAATTTAGAGAAAGTACATATGTATTATTAATAATTAATGTCAAAAGCAATTATTTAGGAAATTACACAGACTTTAAAGTAAAGATGGTAGGGTAAAGCAGAATTACAGAACTTCCCATCCCCAATAACTAATAAAAGAGAAGGAACATATACACATGTGTGTATGTGTAATTTTTACCCAAAACCCACCAGCTAGCTGCAGTCAAACAAAAATTATTTAAAACTAAGTGCCTCTAAACTCTAAAAAGTAGTGGCCATAAAAAGATTTCTGTACAATGTGGTCTGGTTCCTAGCCTGATCACACTGCCTGAAAGTATCAATAGGAAAAATAGGTGACTTGCTAAAACTTCAAAGTTTTAATAAACATCCTCCAGTTTGGAAAGAAATGACTGATTTGGCAGTCCCTAGAAAAGTTCAGGAAAACATCTTCAGCACAGTTCTGAAACCTCAGCTGAGGCACACTAAGACAAGAACCCATCAACTTCCAAGGCACTAATCTATTTTGAAGGAAGGATCTGAAGTCCCTAAAATTATATCACACCTTCAGCAGGATGGAGTGAGGCCAGTACAGAACACTTAAGGAGATAAGGGAGCCTGGGGCATCTGAAGAGTTCTCTCCACAACACTACCTGACGCCCTTCAACCACAGAGAAGCAGACAGAGAACAATATAAAACTGCTCAAAAGGTGTACTGAAGGGGTGCAGTAAAAGGAGACAAAGTCCCACCTAAGGTGAAAAAGGCATCAATGGGAATTGACCTATGTTATATCAGGGCAAATACAAAGTCTTGATCTAGTATTCAAGTCTTTACCTAAAAAGATAAGAAGAAATGGTCACACAACTATATAAACAAGGGAGTAGAAGGAAGGAGAGAAACAAATAATGACAATAGCAAGCAGACAAAGGAAGAATCCAGAAGAGAAGGAAAACTTAACACAAGAAAAGAAAATCCCCAGTGAGTTCTTTGTAACAGAGAACGATTTAATAAGAACACACATTTAATAAAATAAGAATTCAAAGATAAAAAGACAAAATAGGTAAGTTGAAAAGAAGTTATAGAGCTAAGGGAATCAATTAAGAACAAAAGACTGAAAAACTAATTGGCAAGGAGAAAAATCTTAAAATAACCAAGTAGTCAGAAGGAAAAAAGACAAAGATATCAAAGCACTTAGATAGAAGATGTAGGACAGAGACTGAACAGAAAGATAGTTAGTATCCTTGAAGTAGAATAACTAAATGGAAGAGAAAAAGCAAATAGACATAATAGAAAATATCCTTACAATAAAAGAAAAAAATCCACAAAAGGAAAAATAAAATAAACCATAGATCTAAGTACATATCTAGATTAAAAGGATCAAGGATAAAGAAACAATTCTCCAGGATTGCAGGCAGAAAAAAAATCACCTTGTAACAATGACTGAAAATTTGATTTCCTGGACTGCCATTTACTAATCCCTGATGGTTGACAGAGATCTAGTCTGTGTTGGGTGAAAGAAAAAGGAGAATTTGATTCATTAGTCATTTATTCATGTATCTCTTCTGTTTACCCATTCTGAGCTCAAATCAATTAAGAATTTCAGGCCAACCAGAAAGGAAAATTGCTCTATGGTATATGGACACTCAGGTTTTGTGTCTGTGTTAACTCTGGAGTCACAGCTAAAACTGTAGAATTGGAAACAATAAACTCTCTATTGTCTATGTATCTACCATAATTCAGGTAGGTATTTACCTCTCATTACACGTACACATTACTTTCCTACCCTGACAGGGTATTAATAAATTAGATAATAAGTCTCTTAAAGCAGCACTGTTCTGAGTAGCTTATAGAGATAAATATGCATTTATATAAATTGAATTGAACAAAACTTCCAGAAAATACAAATATTGATCCTCAAATATTTTAAATGTGTTATACTTTTAAAAATTCTTACAAAAACTCAGAAAGGTTTTAAGAACTAAGGTCACATAACTAAGGTGTCTGGCAAAACAAAACTTGTTTTAGTAAAACAAATCTATCTTCTGATTTTTTATCTGTATTACAGATAACATAAGCATATATTTTTATTCAAGTAAAGTAACTTTAATGAAACACAGACTTAGTGATCAAATAAGCCATTCTTACTCATACAATAATGTTTAAGGTTATAAAAATACAAACCTGTGTTTAAATTGAATGATTATTCTGACAAATCTTTTTATGGCAACAGTAATTATGTTATATAGTGTCAGTTAACAGATAATTTTCAAGAACTTTAAAGGTAATTTAAAACCTTAGAGTAATGTTAAATTAAATTAACTGATGAATAATCATTCGCTCCTTAGATCATTGCTAAGTAAGACAGTATTAAAACACTGATTACTAAGCATAATTTCAAGCTTATATGCTTTGCTTCTTGTTATTGTATGCTATAGATAGATGACAGCTTGGGACACGTAAATGAACACACTAATTTTTGCTACTTTGAGAAACTGTATACTGGATCCCATTTTTATAAAAGTTAACATGATAGATAAAAACCACATAAAGATGTATGTGCACATATATACTTAAATATAACGACCTATTAGTAGTGGTTACCATTAGGGAATTGAGAATTGGTATAGTGAAGATTTCTTTTTACCTTTATATCTTTATTTAAATATTTTAAACATGACCACATTTTTGTAATTTAAAAAATCTTAACTAAAAAACTGCATCTTAAAAATAAACAATTTAGAGGTGCCTGGATAGCTCAGTTGGTTGAGCATCTGACTTCAGCTCAGGTCATGATCTCACTGTTCCTGAGTTTGAGCCCCACATCTGGCTCTGTGCTGACAGCTCAGAGCCTGGAGCCTGTTTCAGATTCTGTGTCTCCCTCTGTCTCTCTCTGCCCATCCCTTGTTTGCATTCTGTCTCTCTCTCTCTCTCCCCCAAAAAAATAAAAAATTAAAAATAAAAACAATTTATTCAATATTAAAAGATTCTTAATAGTTTAACTTAAAATGTTCAAAATTAAGTTTAATATTATATAAAACATTTAAAAGACATAAAAATAGAAGATGTTTGGAGAAAACAAAAAGGATCTTTTTATTCAAGAAATATAACTTCTTCATAAATACCACTTCAATTTCACCAGACCTCAACCTCAATTTAGTATGTTTTACTTGTCAATTTTGTGTTTCAAAATCTACTTTAACTCAATATCCATTCCACAACTAAAGTCCTTACCCTCATTATCTCTTTCTATATTGCTACAAAGGCTTCCTACATCATTAAGTCTCCCATCTCACTTCATATTCAAATTATCAAGTTACTCTCTTAAAGCACAGATCTGATCATATCATTCTACTGATTACAAATTATGCATGGCACAGGAACATCAAAGTAAAACCCAAAATCTACTATAGAGATAAAGCTTCTCTACTTGGTTCTACATTATCTTTGCAGTACTATACATTCTGGGCAAAGATGCATTATTGATCATTCCCCAAAATCTATCCTGTATTTTCTACTTTCTATGCTTTTGCTATTGTAAAGACCACCTTGAAGGCCCCATGCTCTAACTTCAAAATCCCTACACCCACAATCCTTTCCAATTATAACTGATTTTACATCCTGCTCTATTCCCTTAGCATCACTAATATAGCTGAGTCTGTCTAATTAGTCTAATTGTGTGCATGTCTATTTGACCCATAAGAAAGTAAACCTGTTTAAGAGCATAAACTGAGTCTTATATACTTTGGGACCTGCTACAAGACCACACATTTGAAAGATCCCCAACTTTTAAAGTACATTTGTAATCTCCTACTGCAAGTTAATTTAATAAATGATAAGTCGAGTGAAACTTGGTTTTAGGGACCTGTGATTAACTGGTAGCAGCCACCTCGAGTAATATGATGAGAAAAACTCAGAAGTCAAATTCAGACTCTGTGATAAATTATCATGATCAAACAACAGTATCTGACATGACCAGAAAAAGGACAGGGGATATCCATTTCCAGATTACTGCCATCTTTTTTATAATAGTCTTTACCACAAAACATACTCCCACACCTACAGCCACTTTCAGGATAACCTCGAGAAAACTAGTAATGATGCTATAAATAAGGGTCATTTTACAAATCACTAAGTAACACACATTAAAGATTCTGCTCTCTGGTGAGTCAGTCTGTGAATCAGAAAGGCTTTAATATTTCCTTGCCTATCATAAGTAGACTAAGGACAGGACATTCTATTCCTTCACTTCTCCATTCCTCTATTTTACTGCCTAAAATGAGAGTAATGTATATTATCTCTCAAGAACACCAGGGTACTAATAATTTAGAGGCATAAGATAAGCCCACAAGAAAGACACACTATTACTATAAAGTGTTTGGGGTGTCACCACTCAGGAAAAATGTACTATTTCCTATCAAAAATGTTTTTTATTTCTAAATGCACAAATGCTTATAACATAAATGAAATTAATCATCATGGGCTGTGGTCTTCAGTATAAACTAATCTGACCATTCAAATATAAAGCTTGCATATCTGCCTATATTATGAATATTGTCATTTTATTAATGAGCTACCCATTATGTTTAAATATTCATGAAATTTTCTCCTACATTTGCTTATATAACTATGAAATAAAGTAAAACAGACATTGTGAGCCTTCCTCATTTTAGTAGCTATGCTACCTCTGATACACTTCCCCTGATATACAGTCTGTTAGGTGATTAAAAAAATGCAGTCATAACAATTTGAACAAGTACATGTTGGCTACAAAATCTCCTGATATCATCTTCTCTGACATACTTCAATATTGTCTGTGAATTTTAATTTCATGCTGAACTAAAAATAATACCTGTCATAGAGCCTGGAGATGTCTGAGCTTTTCTGATTTAAATTCTGTAAAATAAGTTTTTAAAGTATAGCAGGTTTACACTATTAGTATTTCACACTTGAATTTTCAAAACCACATACAAATTTTTTATATATATGATTTTTTATTATCAAATTGGCTAACATACAGTGTATATAGTGTGCTCTAGGTTTTGGGGGTAGATTCCCATGATTCATCGCTTACATACAACACCCAATGCTCATCCCAACAAGTGCCCTCCTCAATACTCATTACCCCTTTTCCCCCTCCCCCCATCCCCCCCATCGACCCTCAGTTTGGTCTCTGTATTTAAGAGTCTCTTATGGTTTGCCTCCCTCCCTCTCTGTAACTATTTTTCCCCTCCCCTGCCCCATGGTCTTCTGTTTAAGTCCCACATATGAGTGAAAACATACGATATCTGTCTTTCTCTGACTTATTTCACTTAGCATACCTTCCAGTGCCATCCACATTGCTGCAAATGGCATGATTTCATTCTTTTCTCATTGCCAAGTAGTATTCCACTGTATATACAAACCACATCTTCTTTACCCGTTTATTAGTTGGTGGACATTTAGGCTCTTTCCATAATTTGGCTATACTACATATAAATGTCTAATAAATCAAAGTTTGGGGGTATTTTTTTTTTTTGGTTTTGGTTTGTTTGCTCGTTGCTTTTAAAAGAAATTCACAACAAGGGGCCCCTGGGTGGCTCAGTCGGTTACTCGTCGGGTGACTTGATGTCAGCTCAGGTCATGATCTTGCAGTTCTTAAGTTTGAAGCCTGCATTTGGCTCCATGCTAACAGCCTGCTTGGGATTAGGTCTCTCTCCTTCTCTCTCTGCCCTGCCTACACACACTTTCTCTCTCAAAATAAATAAACTTAACCAAAATAAATTAATTAATTAAATAAAAGGAATCCACAATTGGATGGAAAGGGAAAAGAAAAAGCAAATTTTACTGAGTATTTACATATGATTATGTTTGTATGTATGTATGGGTCCTGCTTACCACTCCCTCCTTGTTTAATATTCACAACATTACGTGTGGATTTCCTCCCATTTTAAATAGATAAACCAAGATTCAGAAAGGCTAAAATAAAATACTTGTCTAAAACAACTAAAATGGATCAGGTTCAAATCCACCTGATTCCAGAGTCCACGTATACTGCTTTCCTGACAAAGGAATGAATGTTTTGCGAGGCTTACTGAGAGGGACAAGAGTGAAGGGAAGGACTGGAGAGCTAAGATTAGGGGAGCAAAAATGTTGCAAAGAACCTAGGTATACTGAAATGAGAAGTTTTGCAGAGCAACACTAGAAGCTTTCACTTTTCAAGCTCCTTTCATATCCATTACCTTATCATCTGAGGAAACACCCACTCACATTCTTTTTTTAGTTTTTCAAATAGCTTGTTAGAAGGTATGAACTGCCTGCTTTTGGGGGCTGTACATAGGCATAAATTTACTAATGAGACCAAGAGCAAAGAACTGAACAGCAATACTGATGACTGCATACACATAACCAGTCACTTTTTTTAATTTTTATATTAATTTACTTATTTTGAGAGACACAGAGACAGCATGAGTGGGAGGTGGGCAGAGAGAGGGGGAGATATAGAATCCCAAGCACACTCTGCACTATCAGCACAGAGCCAAATGTGGGGCTTGAACTCAAGAAACTGTGAGATCATGATCTCCGTCAAAATCAAGAGTCGGATGCTTAACCGAATGAACCACCCAGGAGCCCCACCAGTCACTTTTTAATATGTGCTTTCACATTTAAGTAACTATATCTTAATTTTTTTTTTTTTTTTTTACCTTCTGTTACTCAATCACTTCCCCCAAATCCCTTCTACCCTGTTTCTCTTAGCTTTCCTCTGTGGCACAAACTGATTCAAGGCTTGATTACAACAATTAAATAAACAAAACTGACACTTTGAGCCAAAAATAAACATTTAAAACAGTATTTTATTCCAGAATGTTCATAGTTTTAAAAAGAGCCCATCAAGCTCAACACAAAGTCCCATTACTGTACCAAGCTGACCCTTCTGTCCTCCAGTTACAACTTTTTACTCAGGCAGATTGGTATCAAAACAACTTGTGAAAGAGAGGCTTTAAATTAGTTTGTGGCTTAGGAACATTAAATAATGTTATTAAATGTAGATTCAAAGTACATTACTTTCTGAAATTTTTATTTAAGGAACAAGGAGAACACTCGTAGATAAACCAGAAGCTGCCCTTGGACAAACAACAAAAACTCTCCCTTCAAATTTTATCATTTAGTTCTAGCAAAACTCACCTGTGTGGGGCATATGAATGACATTAGGGTGCTGAGGGCTAAGTAAAGAATGATACATGCCAAGCTGCTTGAATAATGACCAAGCCTAACACCTCAGTGGTTGCACTACCTTTTAAAATAGTATACAGGCATAACAATTAACCACAGACATTTTATAAAACACTGGGCATGGAAAAAACATGGCATGTAATCCTTTAGTATTTTGGACATGCTCAAGCAAAGCTCCTATTTAATTAATAGGCAATGGGGACAGGGCTACAGAGGATCAAGTATTAGGGAGAAGGATGACAGGCATAACATAACACAGATTGCTAGGCTCTAAGTTCACAAATGGCACAGACTAAATTTGATATACCTGAATACATTACCCAACCCTAATCTTGTTCAGTAGATGGCAGACAATAAATATCCCAAAATGAAATATTTTGTTAGGACTTAGTTGTACTAAAAGAATAATATCATAGAAAAATAAATTTTAGTAGTAACTGACCTAACAGAATATACCAGGGTAATTTTCTTAAAAGAGCTATTGGTTACATGCAACAATACAGATGAATCTAGCAAGATCCTTTAAACACAAGAATCCAGATACTTAAGAGTACATATAGTGTGGTTCCATTTATAGAAAGATCAGAATGTCACTTCCACTTAGGATGTAGATGGCTGCAAAAAATGTCACTACTACCTAACAACTTGGAACAGCCAGATAATCTCCAAAATCCCAACTTTTCTCGAGCCAGTCAGAGAGCCAACATCAGAAGGCAACCAAATAATCCAAATTCCAAAGGGGGCCAACATCCTCCAAGAAGAGACAAGACATTTTAAGTTTCATTTTTAACAGAGCATATGAGAAGGAGGTGATCACCATAAGGAGTAATAAGCTACCGTTTTCATGAACACTTAAACACCAAATGTGGAGTAAAATGTCAGTTTGGAATAGCAAGCTCTCTTCCAAGGGCTTCGACATACTGTTCAAGGAAAAGGCTTCAGAAGAGCCTCCTTCCTTTCTTTTTTTTTTTTTAAATGTTTTATTTATTTTTGATACAGAGAGAGACAGAGCATGTGAGGGGGAGGGGCAGAGAGAGAAGGAGACACAGAACCGGAAGCAGGCTCCAGGCTCTGAGCTAGCTGTCAGCACAGAGCCTGACACGGGGCTCAAACCCACCAACTGTGAGATCATGACCTGAGCTGAAGTCGGAGGCTTAACCAACTGAGCCACCCAGGTGTCCCGAAGAGCCTCCTTTCAATGGCACAAGCATACAGGAGATGATAAGAGGCTAAGCTTGGACAAGGACAAAGCCCCACTGGCTTCTATGCATCCTTCTATCTTATGACGCAAAGCCTTAAACAGCTGGGGACGGGGCAGCGAACCCTCTCACCTCTAGGACACAGAGAAAGATCCATTGCACCTGGGGAAATAGAATGAAACATAAAAAATGTTCAGTTGATCCATTTATATAAAGGGAAGATCAAGAACAAGCTAAACTAATGATGGTAAAAAAGATTAGAACAAAGCAGTGGTTCACCAATGTTGGTGTGCATCAGAATCACCTGGAAGGGCTAATCAAACCAAGATTACTGCCCCATGGCCAACCCAGAGTTTCCATGTCAATATGTCTAAAATAGGCCTTAAAACATGTATTTCTCCAGGTTACATATTGAAACAAAGATTACCTCTATGAGAAGAAATTGACTGAGGTGTTGGTAACAGTCTATAACTTAACCTGGATGGTGTTTCTCAGGTGAACGCTTATGTAAAAATTCATCAAGAGGTATATCATTTAAGATTTATGTACTTTACTGTATGTGTTATAACTCAATGTAAAAAAAGTTTCTCTGAAGATTTAAAACTCTTCACACTACTTCCTATATTTCAAAGCAATCATTTAAATGCTGCAAGTTTTCCACATAGCAGAATCATAACTAACGAATGCAGAAAAAAACATGAAATCACAAAATAAGAAAACCAGATATACTTGGTGTTGGTTAGCAAGCAACCCCTAATGAATATATCCAGAAAGCAATCATTAATGATTGGTAAATCCATTAGTTGAAAAAGACACCTGAATCTGAATCAATCTTAAAGTCCTATTATGAGACAAGAAAACATACACAGGACCATCCAGGAAATATCCTTGCCCAAAAAAACTCAATTTGTATCTATTCAAGCCTCTAGATCTATAAGTTTACAGGAAAGACAAGGAACAGAAAAATGTTAAAACATAAAGATAAAATCAACCAAATCTAGAATGTGAAAAGACTATAATAGGAAGGATGTAGTTTCTTTCCTCAGCCAACAGAAAGAGAATGTTACAAGCTTAAGAGATATATGAATTAATCCTTCACGTGGATTCTAATGTAATCAGCCCCCAATAATGAAAACTGTTTTTGAGACAATTCAGGAAAATTGATCATGAAATGGGTATCGGATCACATAACAGACTTTATTTTTTTGTTGTTGTTGAGGGTGTTAAGAGTATATTGCTCATACCTTTAAAAATAAGTGTTGTACATAAAACAATACTGATACTGCTAAAAGCTGAGTGGTAACACATGGGCAGAGTGGGGGATCACCATATTGTAGAGAAGTATGTTTAAGACCTCTATATAATTTTTCCTTTAAAAAAGTAAACATCAAATAAGGACATTTCCATAAGAGGAAGAGGGGTGTAATAAAGTCAGCATATTTGACATGCTTCCCCCCTCCCTTAGCATTCTCTGTCTCTTCCTCTTGATCCACCCCCCTTTCCTTCCTCCCCTCCTATCCAGTCCCTTCAGGAGGACTTCTCTTTTTCCCTCAGCCGGACTCAGTTTATACTTCCATTCAGAGAAATCCCAATGTCTGTATCTCTATATTTAACTTCTCCCACAGAGGGCTCTTGATTTAGCAGAACCATAAGTCATAAAATGCTCTAATCAAGGTTTGAGAGGTTCCATTAAGAGAACAACTATCTTGGAAAGTGGTAAAAGGTGATTAATGTTAAGAGGGTAATGAAGCTGCCCAGATTAGAATGTTATACTCACCACTTCCTAAGAGTATGGCACAGAACAAATTACTTGGCCTCTCATTAAATTTGTTTTTCATATGTAAATAATGGATAAATAATAGTACCTAATCATGGCTCTTATCTCTTAAGACTGTGTTGTTTGTAGATTACCGTAACACTCTGATCTGATGAAGCTAATCTGGACCTGTTTTAACATTTGCAAAGGGATATTTCATGAAACACTATCAAGTAATAAGAACAACAGGCATCCTTGACCCTACCACACCTGAGTGTGACCATAATACAAAGCTCAGAATGATGCAAAAGTTGCTGTGTCCCACATTACTTTGAGTTACAAAAGTGAGACACTTAGTAATTTACTTTTTAAGTAAAACAAAATGTTTCCACCAAAATGTCCAAATCACTATGCATTGTATCCAACCAAGTCACAATGCAAATACATCCATTTTCAATTTATTTTAAAAAAATTCATTATCAGCCTGACACAGATCTCTCTATAATACTCCCAGCTCCCTTCCTGTATTTAAACTTTAAAGACACAGTATTTAATACAAGACACTACATTAAATCACAAAACTCAAATTTTAATGTATCTCAAATATGATTGAACAACAAATAATATTTAAATAATAAACCAACCTGATAAAATCAGGTAAAAAATTGTTCTGATAACCAAATACTGAGTAATATACAGAATTCAATAGTATATACTTGGTGCAAGACCTACAGGGACACCTTCTCTGATAATTTAAGAGGCACCTCAAGACCACAGGATCTGTCCCAGAGTTATCATAACAACTCAGTTATTTCTCTAAAATAGAGATTGCATGGATTAGAGATTTCTAGCTAAAAGAATAGCTGGATTGCAACCCTCCAATCTTACAGAATTTCAAAATGGACATTCAATGTTTTCTAGTTCCTTCGAGTTGCAAGTACCCAAAAAGCAGACAAACCAAGTTTCCAGTCAGTTGTGAATTATATACAATATTATTAGTAATAACTGAATCAACTAAACCTTTGGGTATACAGCTCTTAAAAAAAAAAAAAAGGTCCACCTATAGCTGAGAGTTAGATGCTCCCATCACTTGAATCAGTAGCAGCAGGAGAAGGTTACAGGAGTCCTTTTGAGGAGCAAACTTCACAAAACCAATCAGGGTCCTGGGACCATGAGGAAAAAATAAATGCTGAAGGTTCACATATCCTACAAACAAAGGTTCCTCTACTCATTATCAACTCATAAGCTTTTATACTTGTAAAGGAAGCATGTAAACATGTTGAGAGAAGTTATAAATCTCTTTTTTCCTCAATAGGTCTCTGTACATGCTCATCAGCATGAGCATGACACCAAGAATGTTATACTCTCTGAAGTATCTATCTGAAGATAGATTTTTCTTGCATAAGCCAACTACCTGAACTAATGCTCAGGCAAAGCTGCAGAAATGAACTAGGTTGACCTTAGATCACTATGTGGTTTTTCAAGGGCAATTATGAATTTACAAGATATTTAACCTACATGCTAACTAACCAGAATCTAACCTCAAACTAGATGTCCTTTGTGATCTCTACAAGGTCTAAAGGGCTCTCTCTGCTCCCTCCCCTGCTTGCATACTCTGTCTCTCTAAAATTAAAAAAATTTTTTTAATTTAAAGATTTTTTAAAAAGTATAATGAAAATGCCTATAACATATATTCAGTAATTTAATCAAAAGACTCATTTTTAGGAGTGTGTAGGTGACTGAGTTAGTCAGGTGGCCAACTCTTGATTTCTGCTCAGGTCATAATTTCACAGTTCATGAGTTTGAGCCCCACATCGCATCTGTGCTAACAGTGCAGAGCATACATGGGATTCTCTGTCTTCCCCTCTCTCTGCCCTTCCCCTGCTCACTCTCTCACATACTCTCTCTCTCTCTCTCAAAAAAAAAAAAAAAAAAAAAAAAAAAAGGAAGAAAGAAAAGACTCATTTTTAAAATTCTCAGCATCCAGCACAGAGTCTGACACATAAAAGACACATATCAGTGCACACAAATGAATGATATTCTGGGGCTAGCTCAGGTCTAAATTCCAAGAAACAGGAAAATCTGTGGAAGATAGACTCTGCAGTGTCTCTTATGACTTCAATAACAAACTCTTCTTCCTAGGGGACCAAGAGGGTCGAAAGACCTAATTGTCCCTGCTGAAGACAAGAGAAGACAACATGACTGTGAGGGGCCTTAAAGATAATAGCTAATTTTTATCAAGGATGGTATGTGCATGGCACTATTTTAAGCAGTTTATAAGAAATATTGTCTTTTAAAAAATTTTTTTAATGTTCGGGTTTTTTTTTTCAATTTTTGTGTGAGAGAGAGAGACAGAGCACGAGCGGGGTAGGAGCAGAGAGAGAGGGAAACACAGAATTCAAAGCAGGCTCGAGGCTCTGAGGGTCAGCATGGAGCCCGACACAGAGCTCGAACTTACAAACCGGGAGATCATGACCTGAGCTGAAGTCAGATGCTTACCGACTGAGCCACCCAGGCACCTCAAGAATTACTGTATCTTAACCACACTGTAATACAATAGAAGTGCATTTATTCTCATTTGCGAGATGGAGAAACAGGTTTCCAGAACTTGGAGAACTTGTCCAAGTTCATAATAAAATACAAAGACCACTGAGCCCAAGTCAGTGTCACTCAGTACAGAGTGTAGTGGTAGGAGGAGTAGCAACAGCAATAGCATCTCTAACACTTATAGCTCTTAACTATGTATTAGGCAATGTTCTAAGGATTTCACAGATATTAACTTATTTACTCTCCACTTTACGAAGTAAATATGGTCTTTATTTTACAAACAAGGAAACTAAACAGAGAGGAGTTAAGTAGTTTTCCCAAAGTCACAAAGCTAGTTAGTAGTGGGGCTAGGATTCAAATTTAATTACCCTATATAGCTTCTCCCCCAATTCATTTTCTTAAGCTAACACTCAATATACCTGCTTTTTCCAAACTGCTGACCATAACATAAATTTACTAGTTTATGACAGGCAACTTGTTGTTGTAAATGAGAAGACTATAATAGAATGGACTCCTCCATTCTTTTCCCAGTGCATTTTCTAGTGCCCAACAAGGTGGCTGAGATCCTGGAGGTGGCAAACTACAGGAAAAGCATAAGTAATCGATGTGTGTAGTTCCACAATGGGTGGGCAAGGAAACAGATTTAACAGTGAAAAAGTATTCAAGAACTTACTCATGGAGCACAAATCAGAAAATCTGTTTCTTTTTTTCAAAATAACCTTTTTCTAAGATAGCAACACTTCAGGGAAACTTCTAGAAGAATATGAGGAAAAGGGTGGGGAACTGAGAACATAAGATTAAAGATGCTCAATTTAACGCTAATTAAAAAAAAAAACAGCCACTGAACACAAGTATGTAAAATTAAAAGAAAGAAAAAAAAGAACCAGTTTCCAGAGCCTCCTGAAGGACTGAAAACAATATACAAACTGTGATTTTTTTTTAAGAATATCAAGTAAGATAAAAACATTTTTTAACAATGAATTGTGACATGGGTAGGAAGTGTATTTTGAAATAAATCTTTTCTTTTAGGTTTATTTATTTATTTTTTTTTAGTAATTCTACACCCAATGTAGGGCTCAAACTCACAACTCTGAGATTGAGTCATATGCTCTTCCAGCCAGGCACCCCATGTATCTTAAAATAACTCCATATTTTTAGCTGAAACTAAAAAAAAAAAAAAAAAAATGAAATGTGAACTAAAAATCAGACTACTACACACAAAAAAAGAATTAAAGTTTCTTCTAGATTAAGCCAAAGAAGATACTCTCATCACCTAAAGAAATTAGAGGTGGCTAAGAAATCAGCAGAGAAAAATGAAAAGCAATGCTCTAAACAGGAAGATGACCCCCGAAGAATACAAAACACTAATTTGAAAGGATATGTGCACCCCTATGTTTATTGCAGCAACATTTACAATAACCAAATAATGGAAGCAGCCCAACTGTCCATCAACAGATGAATGGATAAAATAGGATGTGTTATACATATACAATGGCATACTACTCAGCCACAAAAAAGAATAAAATATTGCAACAACATAGATGGAAGTAAAGAGTATAAACGCTAAGCAAAATAAGTCAATCAGAGGAAGACAAATACATATGACAAATTCATATGTGGAATTTAAGAAACAAAACAAATGAACAAAGGGAAAAGAGAGAGAGAAAAACCAAAAAACAGACTTTTAACTATGGAGAACAAACTGATGGTTGTACCAGAAATGGTGGGGGGAGAAGATGGGTGAAATAGGTGAAGGGGATTAAGAGTACACTATCTTGATAAGCACAGAGTAATATATATTTGAATCACTATATTGTATACCTGAAACTAATATAACACTGTATGTTAATTACACTGGTATTAAAACATAATAAATAGGAAGATTACAAAAAGAGCACTGGAAGCAGAACTGGCTGATCCAGATGATACAGAGAGAAGTTTCAAAAAGCAGCTGAGAAAGAAATCTTAAGTAAAAGGAGCAATACTGAATCGGAAGCTAGTCAGCTTCATTATTTTAAGGAAATTACGGAACAAATAAGGGAAAACATAGCTATAAAATGACAACTGAACACACAATGGAATATTATTCAGCCATACAAAAATCTTGCCATTTGCAACAACATAAATGAAGCTAAAGTATAATGCTAAGCAAAATAAATCAGTCTGAGAAAGGCAATTACCATTGATTTCACTCATGTGAAATTTAAGAAACAAAACAAACAATAGGGTGCCTGGGTAGCTCAGTTGGTTGAGCAACCAACTCTTGATTTTGACTCACGTCATGGTCCCAGGGTCGTGGGGTGGAGTCCTGCATCAGGCTCTGCACTCAGTGGAGCCTGCTTAGGATTCTCTCTCTCTCCCTCTCACCCTCCCTCTCTCTCTCTCTCTCTCTCTCTCTCTCTCTCAAACAAATAAACAAAATAAGAGACAGAAAGAGACAAATCAAGAAACAGACTCTTAGAAGGAGTTAAGATGGAAGAGAAGTAGAGGGACCCTGGGCTTTCCTCATTCCTTATACATGGCTGTACTGAGGTTGAAACACTTGGAATACCTAGGAAATCAATCTGCAGACTGGCAGGATTTCCACGGTTGGAGTGCGACAGCGTGGCAGGTGCAAGGTGCATGGAAGTGAACTAGGGGACAGAAAAACAGCAGTGCCATGGAGGTGAGAGAACACTTTCTGCTGAAACACAACAGATAGAGAAAAAGGGGTTGAAAGAAGGTGGCATTGGGTTCCTATAAAAGGAAAACATCTCTGGACCACAGACTGGGTATTGAGAAGTACTGACTATCATAGTTTTTTGTTTGTTTTTTTTTCCTGCAAACAACATGTGGAGATCAAATTCGGAGGTTTTGGAAGTGCACTACTCTCTCCAGAGCAGAGCTGTGGTATGCACTCAGGGGAAAAGCAGGGAGCCAGCCGCGGAGTGCATAGTGTGGTGTAGGGATCTCCAGGGCACACTGGGAGAGAACATTCCCCTTCCTGGAGTACTTCTGGAAGTGGGTATACTGCCTCTCCAAGGACAAAAGACCCTGTAGGTGCCAGGAAAAGACCTTTGACCAGCAGGTAACAGAGGCATACCCAAAGAGTATATAACCTTATTGCTGCTTTTAGCAGTGCTACATCATAGATTCCACACACCGCACAGGCATGGAACTGTTTTTCTGGGACAAAGGACATCAGCATGGAGAGCATGGACATGCATGGAGAGGCTCTATTCCACAGGAGGAGGCCAGGTCTGCAGGGTGCTGTGTCCTCTAAGACTTCAAGTTTTGAATCCAAGCTGTGTGCTAAAGAAAAAACACAGCAGAGCTGTGGCGGGCAAGCTGACCTCCCTCGCTCTTCTGTAAGGGCTACATGAATAGCGGGTGGTATGAGATCCCCTGTTTGGGACAAGAAATTGGGGTGGTGCCAGTTCTCCCAAAAACCACCACAGTGGGACTTCAGAGAGCAACACAGAGGTCTCTAGTGGAGGAGGGACTCGCATACACAAAACCCCACCCCACTGAGTCTGGCAATTGTTTATTTACCAGGGCAAGACTGACTGAGCCAGCCCAGCAGTCTTCTCCAAAGGAACAGCATAGCCAGGACCCTGCATGCACAATGTACTGATTTCAGAGTGCTTCAAATGACACCCACAGTTCTGGTGGAAAGAGGACCAGGCTTACTTTTTTTTTCCTTTTTCCTTTTTTTTTCTTTTGGAACCAGGCTCATAGTTTTTTGTTTGCTTATTTGCTTCATTTCCTTTTCTCTTTTCAACTAGATCAGGCTTCTTTATTTATTTTCCTTTTTTCCCCTTTGTTCTTTTTTTCCCTTCTTTTTCTTTGCAATCAGTCTTATAGTCTTTTGATTGTATGCTTGTTTTTTATTGTTGTTACCTTTTGTTTTCTCTTTTTTGGGGATCAGGCTTCCCCGCTCCCTCTTTTTGCCACACTTATCTTAACTAACAAATCAGAGCACACCTAGTTATAGGTCCAAGGACTTCACACTGCAACCAAGGAGCTCTGTAGGGGGCTTACCAGTAGGAAAGAGCAGCCAAAATACAACAGCAGAGTACACAGAGCACACAACAGAAACACTTTCTCAAGTGCCAGGTCCTGAACAGTATATGACCCGTTTTTAATAGAGCAGTACTCTCGGGTGCAGGAAACATAACAAACTTTCAAAACACACAAAAGACAGAGACTTACTCAAAATAACAAGATGGACGAATTCTTCCAGCCAGGAAAGGCCAAGAAGAAATCACAGCCAGGGATTTGTTCAAAACAGATACAAGTAATATAATGGAACAAGAATTTAGAACAACAATTTAGTCATAAGACTACCAGCTGGGCTTGAAAAAAAGCACAGAAAACACTAGATAAACCCTTGCTGTAGAGATCAAAGACCGAAAAGCCCATCAGGATGAAATTAAAAATGCTATAACCAACTGGATACAGTCACAACGAGGACTGAAGAAGCAGAGGAAAGAATAGGTGGTGCAGAAGATAAAATTATGGAAAATAATGAAGCTGAAAAGAAGAGGGAAAGAAAACTATTAGGTCATGAGGGAAGATTTTTAGGAACCTAGGGATTCCATAAACCAAAACAATGTCTGCATCATACAAGTCCCAGAAGAAGAAGAGCAGGTAAAGGAGGTAGAAGGTTTATTTGAACAAATTGTAGCTGAGAACTTCCCTAATCTGAGGAAGGAAACAGGCATCTAGTCCAAGAGGCATAGACACCTCCTCTCAAAATCAATAAAAACAGGTCAATACCATGACATATAGTGAAACTTGAAAAATACAAAGATAAAGAGAGAATTCTGAAAGTAGCTAGGGTCAAAAAGTCCTTAACTGACAAGGTTAAACACATAAGATTAGCAGCAGACCTGTTCTCTGAAACTTGGCAGGCCAGAGGAAGTGGCAGGAAATACTCAACATCCTGAATAGAAAAAATACACAGCCAAGAATTCTTTATCCAGCAAGTCTGTCATTAAGAACGGGAGAGAAAAAAGTTTCCTTGACAAAAACTAAAAGAGTTCATAACCACTAAACCAGCCCTGCTAGAAATTTTAGCAGGGTGGCGGTAGGGGTGGGGGCGCATGAATGGAGAAAAAAAAATGTAACAAAGACTACAAAAGACCAAAAAACATCATCAGACACACCAACTCTATAGGTAACACAATGGCACTAAATTCATATCTTCCAATAAACACTCTGAATGTAAATGGACTAAATGCTCCAATTAAAAGGCATAGGGTATCAGAATGGATTAAAAAACAAGATCCATCTGTATACTGCCTACAAGAAAGTCACTTTAGACCTAAAGATACACCTGCAAATTGAAAGTGAACAGATGGAGTACCATCTATCATACTAATGGACATCAAAAGAAAACCAGAGTAGCCATATTTATATCAAACAAACTAGACTTTAAAACAAAGACTGTGGGGCGCCTGGGTGGCTCAGTCGGTTAAGTGTCCGGCTTCGGCTCAGGTCATGATCTCGCAGTTCCTGGGGTCAAGCCCCATGTCGGGCTCTGTGCTGGCAGCTAGCTCAAAGCCTGGAGCCTGTTTCAGATTCTGTGTCTCCCTCTCTCTCTGATCTTCCCCTGCTTGTACTGTCTCTCTCCATCTCTCAAAAATAAATAAAAAACATTAAAATAAAATAAAATAAAATAAAACAAAGACTGTAACAAGAGTTGAAGGGCATCATAATTAAAGGGTCTATCCATCAAGAAGATCTAACAATTGTAAATATTTATGCCCCCAACTTGAAAACAACCAAATATATAAATCAATTAGTAACAAACATAAAGAAACTCATTGATAATAACACAATAATAGTAGGAGACTTTAATACCCAACTTACAGCAATGGATAGATCACCTAAACAGAAAATCCACAAGGAAACAATGATTTTGAATGACAGACTGGACCAAATGGCCTTAACAGATATACTCAGGACATTCCATCCTAAAGCAGCAGAATACACATTTTTTATGAGTGCACACAGAACATTCTCCAGAACAGATCACATACTGGACACAAACCAGCCCTCAATATGTACAAAAAGATTGAGATCATACCATGCATATTGTCAGATCATGACACTATGAAACTTAAAGTCAAACACAAGAAAAAATTTGTAAAGCCCTCAAATACATGGAGGTTAAAAAACATCCTACTAAAGAATGAATGGGTCAACAGGAAATTAAGGAAGAAATTAAAAAAAAAAAAAAAAAGGAAGCAACTGAAAATGAAAACATGACAGTCCAAACTCTTTGAAATGAAGTAAAGACAGTCCTAAGAGAAAAGTATATTGCAATTCAGGCCTCTTTCAAGAAGAAAGGTCCCAAATACCCAGTCTAATCTTACACCAAAAGGAGCTAGAAAAGAAGCAGTAAATAAAGCCTAAAGCCAGCAGAAGGGATATAATAAGGATTAAAGATGAAATTAACTATATAGAAACAAACAAACACAAACAAACAAACAAAAAAAGGTAGAACAGATCAATGAAACTAAAAGCCGGTTCTTTGAAAGAATAAACAAAATTGATAAACCCCTCACCAGACTTGTCAAAAAGAAAAAAGAAAGGATCCAAATAGATAAAATCACAAATGAAAGAGGAGAGATCACAATCAATACCACAGAAAATACAAACACTTATTAAGAGAATACAAAAAATTATATGCCAACAAACTGGGTAATCTGGAAGAAATGGACAAATTCCTAGAAACTCATAAACTACCAAAACTGAAACAGGAACAAAAAATTTGAACAGACCTATAACCAGCAAGGAAACTGAATCAGTCATCAAAAATCTCCCAAGAATCTTGAGCTAGATATTTGAGAGAAAGAGAGTGAGGAGGGGATGTGCAGAAAAAGAGGGGAACAGAGGATCTAAACTGGCCTGTGCAGCTGACAGCAGAGGGCACGATGTGGGGCTCAAAGTCATGAACCGTGAGATCATAACCTGAGCTGAAGTCAGACACTCAGGAGACACCCAGCAGCCCCTCATCATGGTTCATGAGTTTGAGCCCCGCTTCAGGCTTTGCACTGACACCACAGAGCCTGCTTAGAATTCTCTCTCTCCCCCTCTCACTGTTTGTGCTCGCTCGCTCTCTGTAAGATAAATAAATAAACTTTAAAAAAAACAAAACCTGAAAACTTGACACACACAAATTTATTAGATACTCTCTCCACATGAAAAATATGAATGGGACATAAAGAATAGATAAATGAGATAAAAATAACTTCTTAGCAAGAAAAATACTTTGAAGTAAAATTGGATGGAATAAATAGAAGTGCTAATAACTTCTATACCCTTGAAAATGCCACTTTGTCATATAGTATACTTCAATAAACCAGACTTTTAGAATTGGGAAATCACAGCTCATATAGGAAACTGAGTCCAGAGAAGTTAAGAAAATTGCCATTCACAGAGTTTGCTGGCCACAGAGCCAGCTTTTCTGACACAGGATGGACCCAGCAATTCTTTCAGAATTTATTCAACAGACACAACAAATAATTAGATATAAACAATAAGAAAGAAACCTACTTTCATTCTAAATGTTCTCCTATCTCCTTAATATTCATCCAATAAAATTTGATTTTCTTCACATACCAATTAGAATAATAATTTTCAACAATATTTTCCGGATTTATTTACTAATACCCAATGGTGTTGTTTTCTATTCTTTTTGGTTGACAAAAAAATTAAGGCTTTTATGAGAAAAAAGCCTTCCAAATACTAAGTAAATATCTGTAAGTTTGGACACTATTAAATAATTCAGTTCTAAAAATATTTTTCTATAAAAATAAAGCATGGATTTATTTTTAAGTTTGCTTTTAAATATGCTAATAGAGCATATCAAGTAAACTTTTTCTCAGAAATAACTGTCTAATCTGTAGTTATAATTACAACTTAATTATTAGTTTTGACAAAAAAATAATATTAAAAGATAAGTCTATTTCAGGACAATAAGAATTATAGTATTGAGACAGAATATTCAAATAATATACTAGCAGTATACAGTACCTTTGAGAAATAACTTAGAAATATACTAGCAGTGCACAGTACCTTCAAGAATTAATTTAGATAGCAAAGAATGTCCTGAACAACCCCTCTGTTATTCAGTATATCTCAGGTCCCTAACCCAATTTGATATCTCATCATGAAAAATTCATATGTGTTTACATCTCAAGGAAACAAACTTTGCTCCATAGTTTAACTTGCACAATTTTAGCTGATGAGTTCAAATGGGTTAATAGTGTGATAAGGCCACAAGGAATTGTAGACTACAGTAAAAGAAACACAGTATCTAAGTCAAGAAGACTTAATGCAGACTACTGAAGTCTCCCTTACCTCTAGCTGGAATGACATTAACCGTTGTAACCATTATATTTACCCCTCATCAAACTAACTATGAGCTACTCAGTTGGCTATAATAACTAGATACAATTTAACATTCTACTTTGTTGGTTATTTCATAAGTATTTCCCACATTTCTATAGTTACATTTATTATTTTAATGGCTACAATATATTACATTGAGCTAATATGCTTAAATCATTTAACCACAAGTGACTATACCAAAGATCATGAATATTTTTATTTTTCAATATACCACTTTAACAGTTACCCTTACAAAATGGATTTTTACAGAGGGGGTAAGGGTGAAGAACCATATTACGTGATAAAAAGTAGCGCATTTACAAATGTTTTAGCCTAACCAAAGGAATATATGATTGTTACTGTCAAATCGTTTAAGGTGTCAGAGAGCGACAGAGAACAAAATAACAGAAAGACAGTTTTCAGTTCAAAATAAAGAAAATCTTTCAAACTACCAGGATTACTCAACAAGGTAATAGACTACCACATAAAACACTAAGTAATGGATCTGAAATCATTCAAAAACAAGCTGAATAATAACTTGACAGAGAGTGCAGACTCTTACACTGAATGGGCAAAAGGAATACATAACCTCTTATGTTTCCTTTCACTAAGCATCTTCAAGTATTTAATCTCCAGCCATCTTCCCAGAAATGCACTAGGTGCTAAGTATACAAAAGTTGACAAAACAGACATGGCCCCTATGGTTTCTGCAATTACAGTCTAGTAGTATAGAAGACACAAAAAAAGAGAAAGGGGGAAAAAAAAAAAACAGGCAAACAAGTAACTACAAATCAAAGTCCTGTGAAGGAGAACAACAAAACAGAAGACTGGGCATCAAGGTAGGCATCTCAGAAAAAGAATATTTAAGTTATAACCTAAAGGAACAAAAGGTAGTTAAACAAAGACTGTTCTGGCACAATGGAAAGCCATTCATTGAAGGTTATGAAGAAAATTACATGATCTCATTTTCATTTCTAAAAAATATTTCTGGCTGCTTTGTGGCAAATGAATTGGAAGGGAAAAAACACAGAGGCAGGGAAATTAGTTAGGAAGGCAGGGAGGAAGGAGCCCAGATGAGAAATGATGACACACTTGGCAGGGTGCAGTAGATGGACAGAAAGAAGAGTTCAAGATGTAGGCAAGGGGAAACAGGAGTATATAGCACTTGGTGATAGATTAAATGCAAGAAATGAGGAAAAAGGGAAAGAGAAATCAAGGATGACTCTCGGGTTTCCAGCCTGAACAACTAATCAAATGGTGCCACCATTTTCTGAAAGGGAGAAACTGGGGGAGAGACAAATCTGGAGTAAAAGAGAAATCCAACTTTAAGTTTCTATGATTTTCTTTAGATCCTTAATAAACAATTTCTACCAAAAATCACTCACTGTCCATTCTCTGCTCTTTAAAAAGCAGTCTGTGCAAGGGGAGAAAAGCTATAATGGAGCCTTGGTCAATGAAAAAAATTGGAATACAAATGGTAGATTATTTATCAATGTTAAATTCAGTGAAGTCCATAATCATACAGTGGTTAGTTTTTTAAAAGCCCGATCCTTAGGAAATACATGTGGATGTACTTAGGGGAAAGTGTCATGGCATATGCAACTTATTCTCAAATGCTTGGGGTGTGTGTGTGTGTGTGTGTGTGTGTGTATACAAGAGACCATATATATGCACACAGACATATATACACATTATATGTACAGAGGTATACATGTAATATAGGAAATTATAAATAGCATAAAATTTTTTGACAATAGGTGAATCGATAAAGACTATTTGGATATTCTTTGTACTATTCTCATTCTTGCAACCTTCCTCTGAGAATCAAATTATTTCCAAATTAAAAAAAAAAAATTAAGCAGTCACTACTACACTTAACTCATTCATGCCAAATAATTATAATTCTTTTCAACCTATTTCATAAATATTTCCCCCCAAACCAGCTATCTTGTCTTTTCCATTACCAAGAATAGTGTCCCCATCAGGGAGACAAGAAGCATATACAACAGCTCCACAAAGAGAGAGCATGACAAGAAGTGAGGGCTGAAACAACAGGCTTACTGCAATTTGCCATCTTCCATGACCTACAATGTCTGTGTGTCTCTGGAATGTACTAGTTCCTATGGCCTGATCTGTATCAGGCTGTTAGATGACAATTCTTAAGTTTTGTATTTTGACTTCTCATGTAATATATAGCAATAAAGCTCACCATAGAATCACCATGGTCATGTGATACCTGCCTTGGTTAAGTGTTCCTCCTCTACGCTCCCATTCATCTCTGGGTATAGCAATCATCACATTATTTTGAAAATCCTATCTATACATATTCTACTTTAATATGTAGGAAAAACACTCAATGAACCCTACTGAGTGAAATGAAAGTAACCAAAAAATCTAAATATGTAGAACTGCAAATTTACTAGAAGGTATTTTCTTTCTTTGCCTTGGACACGGCAGCATGTATGCAGAAAGAGTCTTACTCTAATTCCACAGGAAAGGAGACATAATATCTGGGTATTACTGATGAAAAATTGAAAATGCCTATGCCTGAAACCAACACTACACTGTATGTAAACTACCTTGACTTAAAAAAAATAATTTTATAAATGAAATAAAAATAAAAAATAAAATTTGCATCACACTTTAAAAAATAAGAACTGAAAATGCCAATAACACTATGCACAATCCCAAATCTTGTCTACTTCAATAACAACTATAATTTCATAAAATATAATTAATAAAAGGAAAAAGATATTGTAGACTGAGGCCTAAGTATCAACCACACCTTAAATTCAAAGTACATTTATATTTAACCTATACTCGCTACGGGTCAATCAATGCAGGGAACACGTCACTGACAAGAAAATACACGTCATAATATTCTAGACAGAACTTTGTTCTCTATTATCACAATCCTTAAGTAAAATTATGTAAGGTAAGAATATTCAACTTAGTAAATAAATTGAAAACTAATCATTTTACTGTGAAAGGCAGTTTTTCAAATGTTACAATTAAACTTGCCAAAGAATATATGATTAAATGATAATATACATAAAGTGTTCCAAAAACAAAATTATATATCAGATATGCATCTTTTAGCAAAATAACTATATGTTAACATTTCTCTTATTTTAAAGTTTATTTTATTTTTTGAGAGAGAGAGGAAGAAAACCAGCAGGGGAGGAGCAGAGAGAGAGAGAGAAAGAGGGAAAGAGGATCCGAAGCAGGCTCACGCTGACAGCAGAGAGCCCAAAGTGGGGCTCAAACTCCCAAACCAGGAGATCATGACCTGAGCTGAAATTGGACGCTTTTAACCCACTGAGCCACCCAGGCACCATGACTGTATGTTAACATTTCAAAATGTCCCAATTATCAAATGGTAAAATACCAAATGCTTAAAAGATACTTCTGAGTTTGAGCACTCCTGGGTGGCTCAGTGGGTTAAGCGTTCAACTTCCACTGAGATCATGACGTCACAGTTTATGAGTTCAAGCCCCTCGTCAGGCTCTGTGTTGATAGTTCTGAGCCCTCCGATTTTGTCTCCCTTTCTCTCCGCTCCACCCTTGCTTGTGCTCTCTCTTAAAAATAGATAAACAAAACAAAAAAAAGATATTTTTGAGCTTGTAAAATCAACAGAACTTAGATGAGTCCCTGGTGAGTCCTAGTAGGGCTGATCTTTTAGCACTCAGATAGAGAAGAACTCAGAGATTCAAATCGAAATATAATTTAAAACTGTCAGTTTGTCTTTCCAGTCCCTTAGGAATTAGCTCTTCCTCTATTTCAAGCCTGCAACTGTTTAGGTCTATTTGTGGTTGTGTCATGTCTCTCCTGCATTCATGAGAGCTTCCTGATACTTGGCACATTATCACTGTGTGCTGCCCAAAGTCACTGCTCTGGATTCATCAAAAGATGCCCAAATGCTCCAGCCCCATCTGGAAAATGGTAGGCAGCCCAGCTCAGCCATTAGACCCTTTGAAATGGTGAGTATGTGCCTCTAAATATCCTCTTCTGCCCTCTCCCATTAACCAATGAGCACCAGCTGTACATTCTGTCTACATCCTTGCTATTTTCCTAGTTCCCTTTAGATTTTCCCAACTCATAGAATATAATGCACATCACTTTTTAATAATTCTCAAATCCATCCTGTCTTCTCCAAAACTACCTCATTTCTTAATCTAGAAGCTTACCATCTCTAGCCAGTATTCTATTAGCATGTTTCCTTAATTCCCTACCTTCAGCTTTTCCCCTTTAATGCATCCTTTATACTTTTCTCAGACTTAATATTCAAAACTATAATCTGATTATGTCACTCTTCCGTTTAAAATCCTTCAGGGGCACCTGACTGCCTCAGTCAGAGGAGCATGCAACTCTTGATCTTGGAGTCATGAGTTCAAGCCCCATGTTGGGTGTAAAGAAAAATAAACCAAAAAAAATAAAAAATAAAAAAATAAAATCTTTCAATGGCTCTCCAAAGAACAAATGCCACAAAACAGTACTAACAACAGCAGCTGGTACCTACATAGCACTTGTGTACCTGGTACTCGGGTTACCTCATTTAAATGCTACAACAATCCTATAAATAGGGATCTTTGTTATTCTTATTTTGCAGATTTAAGGAGACTGAAACTTGGAGAGGGGTGCATGAGTGGCTCAGTTGGTGAAGCGTCCAACTCTTGATTTCGGCTCAGGTAATGATCTCATGGTTGTAGGATCAAACCTTGCATTGGGCTCCATGATGAGCATGGAGCCTGCTTGGGATATTCTCTCTCTCTCTCTCTCTCTCTCTCTCTCTCTCTCTCTCTCTCTCTCTCTCTCCACGTCCTCCCCCCCCATACTCTGCCCCCCTCTCCTCCTCACATTCTCTCCTAGCTCCCTCTAACTAAATAAACATTTAAAAAAACTTGAAGAAATCACATCATCTGTCCATAGATACACAGAAAGTAAGCAAGTGTTCCTTTGAAGCTGCTCCCTCGTACCACTACCCCATAAACCCTGTCTTCAACTCACACTGAACCACCCAAGAATCCATTCCCATATTAAGATCTTTCAGAACTCCTTACCAGAGTACACAGCACTCCCTCAGCTCAAAATGCCATTCCATCTACCTTGGGGGCTCTCTATAAAGCCTTTCTCCTTCTTTTCTCCAGAGAGGCACTCCTAGGCAGAACATTATAAGCCAAAATGATACACACCCCATGCTCAACTTCAAAATGCTATAATACAGAATGTTCAAATACATTTTCCAAAATAAGTTCCAAGTGAGAAATCTAGTACCAGCCTCATAAACCCTAAATTGATTGGAAAATTAACAAAAGTCCACAAAACAGCAGCAACTAAAAAAAAAAAAAAAAATACACAATAATCTTGCAAAATACTCACAATATAGAAAATTCAATTATTCTGAAACATATGCTAACTCATTCAATATATAAGCGACTCAAGTTTTAGAGTAATTTCTTCTGTTAACTTGACTTTTTAAAATGTCACAAGTGGGGTGCCTTGGTGGCTCAGTTGGTTAAGCGTCCAACTTTGGTTCAAGTCATCTCACGGTTTGTGGGTTCGAGCCCCGCATCAGGCTCTGTGCTGACAGGTAGCTCAGAGCCTGGAGCCTGTCTTTGGATTCTGTGTCTCCCTCTCTCTCTGACCCTCCCCTGCTCACACACTCTCTCTCTCTCAAAAATAAATTAATTTTTAATTAATTTCTCAAAAAATAAATAAAATTTTTTTAATGTTTTAATTTATTTTTGATACAGAGAGAGACAGAGCATGAGAGGGGGAGGGGCAGAGAGAGAAGGAGACACAGAACCAGAAGCAGGCTCCAGGCTCTGAGCTAGCTGTCAGCACAGAGCCTTATGCAGGACTCGAACCCACGAACGTGAGATCTGACCTGAGCCGAAGTCGGAAGCTTAACCGACTGAGCTACCCAGGTGCCCTAAAAAATTTTAAATAAATGTCACAAGCAAGATAGATTCTACCTAAAATCAAAGAAAGAAAACCAAGAAAAAATTTTTAAAAAACTGAAAAGTTCTTCTTTGACTATACCTGAATTCAGAAAATAATGCTTCAGTCGAAAGGACTTGTGCTTATGAAACATATTAGATGATACAGAGGTGGTGACCATGGTACCACCTCTGCAGCATCAGCACATTAGGCCAGTATCTGCCAGTACATGCAATAATAGTATCAGGAGTCTCACCTGATTATGGACTGATGGTTAAAAAACATCTCTTCAAAGTACTATTCAAATCTATTAGCTTACAATTCCCCACACTAAAGCTCTCAGTTTTATCTACTCACAGTCTGAAGCTCCTTCTATAGTTATCTGCTCTTTAACTGGCATTTGGACACAAAGCACCTAGCATTACTTTCTAACTTATAATCTTTTTTCCAGCTCATTATGAAAATGTCCTGAAAGATCATTTCTGGCACTTATCCCAGAAAGGCCTCTGTTTCCTGTATCTTTTCTTACTTTCCCTTTTATCTTTAGAAATAATATTCTTAATCCTTAAGAAAATTTCTTGTACAAAGCATAAGTTATATCTTAACAATATCACAGAAATACTTAGGAAATTAACCTTTAATGGATACACAAAGATTAGTCCATGGTTCAGGTGTTATTCTAGAGTGGCAAATTTTGCCGCTGGCATTCCTACAGGATACAACCAACATGAATTTCCTATACAATATTCAGGATCAGGCAAAAGACTTTTTTTAAAGGGCCTTTTTATAATGGTTACTAGGATATTAGAACCTGGCTCAAGGAAAGAGTAAAGGCAATGGAGAGGGAAAAGCTCCAACATCAGGACTTGCCAGCTAATGGAAAATAAGGGTTGGGAGAATAAACGTCAGGATGGTTCCCAGGTTTATAATTTGAGTAACTGAGTGATTGACAGCATCATTAACCAAGACAGGAAAATGAGGTGAATACATGCTTCTGGAGAAAAACATGTACTTAATTTTGATGTTGTAACTTTCAGGTTTTCTGCTAGACAATCAGGTGGACATTGTCAGTAGCAAACCTAAGGGCTGGAGTGTTCAAGACAAAAACAGGGCTGGGGAAATGAACAACAGGAGATAATGAAAAATGACATGTGTTCCAAGAGAGCATGACAGAATGAAGAAAAAAGAGGTCAGACTGAAAACCCTGGAATATTTAGGGATAGAAGTCAGTAAAGACAGCTGAGAAAGAATAGGTAAGAAAGAGAAACAGAAAAGAGTGATGTTATGAAGGCAAAGGATGAGAGGTTCACACTAGATTTAACAATTGGGAACTACATCCAAGAACAAACACAATTCCAGTAAGTAGAGGAACTAAGAGTAAAAACACTGTTGGGATAGTGGAATGGCTCAAACAAGCAAGGCAAAAAAGAAAAAGTATGAACTGTGGAACAGAATGTAGAAGAGTTTTGCTGGAATGAAGAGTTCATGTAGCAGAAGAAAAGAAAGGAAGTCTGGGCCAAAGGCTTGGCATTGCAGACTGCATTCTATTTTGGACTTTATTTTATGAAGAAGAAAGACTGGTACTTTTTTTTCTTCTTTCAAAGACAACGAAGCAAATCTGCTGGCAGTATCCATGATGAACTGGAATGACAGGAGAGTTAAGGCAAGACAAGTTACTGAAGAGTCTTAAAATTATCTAGGGCCTGAAAGAGGTTAGTAGTAGCCAAAGTAAGAATTAAGGAGTACATGAAAGAAAGAACTCCCAAGGCATTCCACTATTACTATACTCATCAGGTATCACAAAAATTCGTGGACTGAGACCTCTTATTCAGCCTCTCATCACTAGTACTAACAAATCAGGAACATGGGAAGTAGCCAAAAAAAAAATGCTTGTTGAATTATGATAAAACTCAGTAATGATAAGATACAGAAGTAAGACCTAAAGATACTGTAGAGAAACCAAAGATGGTGCTACAGAAAATACTAACATACAGTCAAAATCAAGGTTAGAAAATAAGTTTAAAATACATTTAGGGGGCGCCTGGGTGGCTCAGTCGGTTAAGCGTCCGGCTTTGGCTCAGGTCATGATCTCATGGTTCATGGGTTCAAGCCCCATGTCGAGCTCTGTGCTGACTGCTAGCTCGGAGCCTGGAGCCTGCTTCAGATTCTGTGTCTCCCTCTCTCTCTGACCCTCCTCTGATCGCACTGTCTCTCTCTGTCTCTCAAAAAAAAAAAACCAAACATTTAGGGTAGGAGTGCCTGAGTGGTTCAGTTAAGCATCCACCTCTAGATTTCAGCTCAGGTCATGATCTCACAGTTTCATGAGTTTGAGCTGCGGCTCCCCGACTCCCCACCCCATGTAGGGCTCTGCTCACAGCTTGAGATTCTCCCTCTCTCTGCCCCTTTCCTTCTCACACTCTCTCTGCCTCTCTCAAAATAAATAAGTAAACTATTAAAAAAAGAGAGAGAGAGATGTTGAGGGTAGAGGATAAGGACAACCAAATAGATATATCAAAGAGGAAAAACTGAAACCACAGAGGATATAAATATTCAGATATTCAGACCAAATAAAACAAAAAAAAATTTGAACTAGAAGATGAAATTAACAAATCTCATTATTTGCTCAGAACAAATATTTAATAAAATATTAATTTCCTAAGACACTCTGTATGTGACTCTGTCTTTAAGAATACTCTCTGAATTGCTCATCTGAATAATCTGTACAAATTAAATTGATGTAAAAAGACCAACCAAATGGGTCATTCAGAAGTGGGTCAATGTTGGGGCACCAGGGTTGCTCAGTCAAGTTAAGCATCTGACTCTTGACCTCAGCTTAGGTCATGATCTCACAGTTTGTGGGTTTGGGCCCCTCATCGGGCTCTGCACTGATGGCGCAGAGCGTGCTTGGGATTGGGTCTCTCTTTCTCTCTGCCCCTCCCTGACTTGTTTTCTCTCTCTCTCTCTTTCTCTGTCCTTCCCTCCCTCCCTCTCTCAAAATAAATAAATACATAAATATTTAAAAATTCAATGAAAAAAATTTTTAAGTGGGTCAGTGTTGGGGTGCCTGTGTGGCTGAGTCAGTTAAGTGCCCAATTTTGGCTCAGGTCATAATCTCACAGTTTGTGGGTTCAAGCCCCACACGGGGCTCTGTGCTGAGAGTGTGGAGCCTGTTTTGGAGTCTCTCTCTCCTCTCTCTCTGCCCATCTGCCTCCCAAACTTGTGCACACATGTGCTCTCTTGCTCTCTCTCAAAAATAAATAAATAACTTTTTTAAAAAGTGGGTCAAGGTTAAATAATCATCTGCTTTACTCAAACATTCATTCAACAAAAATTCATTGAGTGACTATAAGTTTAGTGTTGAGGAAAGGGAGACCAGCCATAAAATCAAGTAGAGGAAAATACAGTAAATACAAAAACAAAATAACTGCAAAATGTTACAAGAACACAGGTAACAGAGAATATAATGGAGGTAGATTAGAGCAAGCATGATGAAAATATGCCTAGAAGTTTTCCTAGAAGAAAAGACTTTTATTTGGGCTTCTAAAAAGATGATGTGATTTAACAAGATAGCTAAGAAGTTAGATGGCATTCTGGGAAAAAAAAAAGGATATGTGCAAAAGCACAGAGATGTCAAAGAGTTTCTCATATTCATGGAACCACAACAAAAGATAAAGGCCACAACACATGGAGGACTTTCTGTACAGTGACAGCAAATTTGACCATTATCCTGTGGTAAGAAACATCAGATGTACATTAGAACCCAGCAAGGAGCGCTCCAAATCCTCTAAAGCAGAATGCAGGTACAGCCAGGAGGTGAGCAAGCAGCAAAAAAAAAAAAAAAAAAGGGGGGGAGGGGTCTAACTTCCACAGTTAACGGAAAGCCAAAGAAGATTTTTTAAGCAACAATAAAACATGATCAGATGTGTGTTTCAGAAAGCAAAAGTCAGTAATATGGATAAGCGGCTAATGGAAGAAAATCTGGAATAAGACCAACGAAGATTAGAAAGCAATTGCAGTAATGCTTCAGCACTGAACATTGACAACTTCTTACTCAAACATAAATGAACCACAGATGGAGGCACATAAAGTAATGTAGTTGTAATATGGGCTTTCAACTTAAGTTTCTGAACTCATCTCAAACATCAACTCAATAATCAGAAGCAATTACAGTAAAAGTATGGTCAGGTACATTAGAAAAAAAGGAAAAAGAATGGCCATCAAATCTTTCCCTTAAAAGTACTTCACTTAAGAAGGGTTTTTATTTTAGTTTTTTCCTTTTTAAAAAAGGCATTTCACAGTAAAACTACTATATCAGAAAGAGATTACCAAACCAAAATTTAGAACTGCAGGGCAAGCACTGTGCAAAACTGCTGAGAACAATAAACAGGGAGAAGTTACCAAACAGAAACAGGTTAGCAAAAAAATTAAAAATTAAAAAAAGACCATTTAACTCATTTCCTAACAATCCATTAAAAATTTCATTACTTATCTATAAAAACTAGTTTTGAGCTGATAAAAAAAATTCAACAAATTTGGGGCATGGGGTGTTTTTTAACACCTCTCCCCACTAGCCACTGTCTTAATTTGCAAGATATAGGTTAATACATAAGGACATATATATATATGATAATGACAGACTGTGGGTTCACAGATTAGGATTTAATTTCATTTATTTTTCAAAGAAATGGCTCCTTTAATCTTTCTCTCTATTGGGCCATTTCATTAGCTATAAGTGTTTTTGTATTTACACAACTATACTAGAAAAGCACGCATCTTTAAAAAAAAAAACAATTCCTTGACTCCACATCCCCTCTAGCTATCGCCCTGGTTTTTTCTCATCTTCAATTTATAGCAAAGTCCTTGAAACCAACTCCCTTCCTACAGTTCTCTCTTAAACTCACTCCAATAAAGTTTTCATCACCACCAATCCACCACAAACGTGTTACAGTCACCAATGATTCTCATATTAATAAATCTATCAGTCACATCCTTTACTGAATCTAATAAGATCTGACAGAGCTGTTCACTCACTCACTCCTTAAAACCTTTAACTTGGCTTCAGGAAAACCATTCACTCTTAACTGCCCTCCTTCCTCCTGGAATGCTTCTTAGTTTCCTTTGCTAGCTCTCCCGGTCCTTCCTCTCTCTTTCCCTGTCAACATTACAGGACCCTAAAGCAAAATCTCTGGGCTGCTTCTCCAGCCACACTCTCTCCCTAGATTACCTTAATCAGTTCTCAGGGTATTAAATACTATCTCCATGCCCATGACTGAAATTTTTTATATCTAGCCCAGACCTCTGTCCTGAACTGCAGACTCACACATACCTTGTCTGGACAGTATTTCCACTTGCACTGTTAACTTAACATATCCAATTTTAAACTCATTATTTCCCATCTGCTTTTCCTGAAGTCTTCCCCATCTTGGCAAATAGCAACTCCATTTTTCCAGTTAGTCAGGACAAAATCAATGAACAGCCACATCCAATCCACCATCAAATTCTGTTGACTTTGATTTCAAAATGCATATAGATTGTAAGCACTTCTCTCAATTCCTGTCTAAAATCACTATCATCTCCCACTCTGGATTGCCGCTGGAGCCTGTTGGAATGATCTCATTATACCCAGCCTCAGACATTCTCTTCATAACTGTTGAGAAGTCTATTTAAAACAAGTCAAAACTCTTTAAATGCTTCACACCTTCAGACTAAAAAGCCAAAGTCCTACTGGCCTACAAGGCCATATATAATCTACCATGCATGCCTCTCCCAGTACCCACTATGGCCCCCCACCTCATCTTCCACCAATCATTCCCAATACCTCCACTGATCTACTTGCCACTCCTCAAATAAGACAAGTGCACTTCAGACACAAGACACTGCAGATCTTTCATCTTCCTCAAACACTCTCTCCCCTAATATCTGCCCAGATTAGATCACAATCTCACTTCTTCCATGTTTCTGCTCAAATACCATTCATCATTGCAGCCTTCTCTAACCATCTTACATAAAACAGCAGCATCTTGGGGCACGTTGGGTGTTGAGCCTCCCACTCTTGATTTCAGCTTAGGTCATGATCACAGTTTGTGGGATCGAGCCCCATGTCGGGCTCTGTGCTGACAGTGTGGAGCCTGCTCGGGATTCTCTCTCTCCCTCTCCCCTGCTCACCTTCCCCTCAAATGAATATATTAAAAAAATTTTTTATTAAAAAAAAAAACACCCAGCATCCTTCTTGCATGGTTTCTCTGCCTTTTTCTGTGTTGATCTTCTCCACAGCACTATAACAGCTGCATTTTACATATATACTTGTTGATTTTCTGTATCTTGTCATTAGAATGAAAGTTCCACAAGTGTAGAAAATATGTTTTCTTCACTACACTATGCTCTTCACTTGCATTATTAGCAAGTGCTCAGTGGGTATTTCTTGAATGGATAGATGGCATGAATCAGGAAAATCTAGACTCTGGAGCTGGTCTCAAAGCTTGGGCTGAGCGAATTTACACTGTAGAACTTCTCAAGTCCTGGAAAAATGATGACTGCAAACGTGACCATGAAATGAAGAAAATAAACCTGAGAAAAAAATTTAAATAAGAATAAAAGGAAGCATAAAGAAAAAAAATGGCCATCTCTGCCTCGCCACTCTCTATAAAGAAATACTACCTGGATATGCTTCCTATAAACTGGCCCATCAACTCAGATCAAAATATCACCAGACCCATTCCATACTTAACCAGCTGTTACCAACAGTTCCTGCTTTTCTAAACTATGGTTGTCAGAGAAAAGTGCAATTGCCAGCCCTAACACTGTCTGCCAAGACATAATGGTCTGAGAAAGCTCTCAAATTTCCCCAAAGCACTCAGGCTGCAACCAAATATCATTAATATGATGACAACAACAATTCAAAGTACCTTCTGGTGTCTGCCTATCTTAGTTGTCCCTAGTGTATTCACTAGGGGCTCAGTCATCAAAGACTGTGGAATTGTAATATGGTGGGGAGAAGGTAAGGGGGGGGGGGGGGGAGATTGAGAGGACAGAGAGAGAGAGAAACAGAGAGGAAGAGGGAAGAGGGAGAGGGGAAGGAGAAATGAGTGAGAATTCAAAGAAAAAATGGCCTATATTTATTTTTTGTATTTTAAAAAGCGGTAGATTGCCAGGGAATAGAAAGCATCTACTAAGCTACAAAGATATCACTATTACAGAAGCACCAAAAAACCCTGAGACATGCAGCATTCCTCAGCTAAAAGAGCTGTCTTGCATTTCCCATTCCCACACACAGAACTGAAGACATGAGGCAAGAGGCCATGCCAAACTGGACAGTTGGGAGCAGTGATTGTGGAGAGGAGGGTAGTAACAACTAAAGAAAGGCAGGGAAGAGAAAAGTAATTAGCCACATTTTTGGGTTTTTTTCTCTTCTCCCCTTCCCATTGTACTTATCAAGTACAGAAACCCAGATTTAAATTGAGAAGAAAAAGCCAGCAAGTTAAGAATAAGGATGCTTTGAAGCAAATAATAGAAGAAAACAAATACAAATTCCTTTCCTAAGCAGCTCTTTGAAAACCAGTCATATGAAATAAGTTAGGAAATGACCAAGGAATTTTAAAACAAACCCCCACACCTTAGATAACTATAAAACTGTACAAAAAGAACAAAGATTATTAATTGGAATGATGGTCCTGGAGCCTAAGATCAACAATCCTCAAAGATGATCCAAAAATCAAACTGATCAACATGGAAAAGTAAACAGGTGAAAAACTTCAGCTTTCATGAATCCAGTCTTTAAGAATCCTCTGGCTTCTCAATGGTTCCAAATCTCAAAACAACTAATCAGAAGTCTTGAAAGTCAGAGGAGTAACTCTGGAGGCATAGAAAAGCAGTCAACTCCGCAGAACTGAAAAGTTACATATTACACCTAACATACTGAGTTGTCAATTCACTTAAAAAGAAAGGAGGGTTCAGATTGGTTGCTCTCAATAGGCTGAGTCACATCCCAGCATCATCACCAAGCATCAGCACCAAGCAGATGTTAGAAGCTAAATGAAGCATGATACCATAGGATACTCTAAGAAAGGTACGGAAGCAAAAAGCAGGTAGCAAAGTAAAGACAACTTAACTCTGTGTAACTGTTGGTCATCAAAGTATCACAGTGGGACACAACAATCAGAATTGTTTGTAGCCTGAAGGAGCACTTCGGTATTAACTTTTGTGCTAGTATCTCCTTCTCCTTAACACTCCTCTCCCATCTGGCACTGATCCTCCCTGGTGATTGTCACTTTCTAGAGCTCCTCTTCCTCCATGTACTCTTCGATTTAGGTGATTGGGTGTTTCCCACCCCCAGTTCAGTCTCCTGTCCTCTTCTTGTATTAGTTCATCCTGTATTAGCTCATGCTTTCGACTCAGCCTCTGTCCTTGAAAAACACACAATCCAGTGGGGGAGGCAGATGTGTCACTAGATTAGATGCAAATACATCACAGTCAATGCATAAAATACATAAAAGAAATATGACATAGTGTTGGAAGCACATATTATCTGTCATTACCCTACCCCCTATCTTCCAAATCAACACTCCAGCTTTCTACTCTCTTATAAATCAGTGACTAAATCCTGTATCTTTCCATAAAACCCCCTGATCTCCAAATCCACTTTGCAGTTCAGGCCTCATTTCTCATATGACCTATTTCAACCACTTCCTATCAGAAACACAATTCAAAATATTCCCACATTGCCACATCAGCCAACTCCCTAAAAGACAAATCCTATCATCCCCTTACTCTGAAACATCTAATATCTTTCCAATGCCTATGAGATAAAGTTCGAATCCTTAGCACCAAAAAAAGATAATACATGTCTCAAACACAGCCTCTTAAAAGTAGACTAAGTTCCAGTTCCACTGCTTACTAGCTGTGTTACCTCTGGCAGGTCACTTTACCTCTCTAAGCTTCCTCATTTGCAAAATGAGGATATGAAGAACCTACCTCTTATAGTTGTCATGGAAATCAAGGAAGCAACTCCAAGCCAAGTACCAGAACAGTACCCAGAAATCAGTGTTAACTATTACCCTGGGATATCTCATCTATCTAGAATGTCTCACTCCCCAAAGAAAGCAGATAACCAAAGTTTTACTCTCATATATTTTACAATAATTAATAAACAGTAAGAGTTAAATCAGAAATGACCTTTTGGTTAACCATGAACCAACAAAAACTTCAATTAACCAAATTATGCTTTCCTAAAATTTTTGCTTTGTCAAATGTACTATAATTTATTTAGAAACAAGTATGCATTTACAAAAAAACAAACCAAAATAAAAAACTAGTTTTGTTTTGTTTCCTATTCAAGCTCAGGAAGAAAAAAAAGCTGCAACCTACCAAGGGGAACTCACAGATTCTTGAAAATGTGATTCTCTATAGTACAAAATCCACATAAATGAAATTCAATCTCAGCTGCATATATAAATTTCTAAAGATATACACATGTAACAAAACAAACTTGAGAAGCTTAAGAAAATAAAAGGGTGCATCAGATGATGGAGTGATGTTCACTCTCAGACTTCACAATCAAAAGATGAAGTTGCAAAAATTTTTTGTAAGTCAGTGATTTTTAATCATTTTAAAAACTGCCAAGTCCACAATAATATAACAAAACAGATCAAAAACATTTTAGAAGCTTCTTATTTATGATGTTAAGTGCTAATGAAAATAGGTAAAAAGATTCCAATAAACGTATTGGCAAAGGACAAGCAATTCATACAAAGAAGAAAGTAAAACAAGAAAAATACTGCATTTGCTTTTCTATTGTAAATAGTTATGTTAGGCAGTAGATAGTCTTAAACCTATTAAAAAAAAGCTTTTAAACACAAAAACCTATAAAAGTATGATAAAACTTATCAACTAGACAGCAAGAGGCAATGTCAATCAATAAAAAAAAATTTTCAGCACCTGGGTGGCTCAGTTGGTTAAGCATCTAACTTCGGCTCAGGTTATTATCTCATGGTTTGTAAATCTGAGCCTTGTGTCAGGTTCTATGCTGACAATGATCCATGCTGACTGCGTAGAGCATGCTTGAGATTCTCTCTCCCTCTCTGCTCCTCCCCCATCTTCTCTCTCTTGCTCTCTCTCAAATACATAAACTTTAAAAAAAATAAAATATATAAATAAATCTTTCAGATATAAATTCAGCAATATTTTCCAAAAGTGACAAAAACGTTCAGACCCTCTGACCTTGTATTTCCCCTCCCAAAGGAAAGAAGCAAAACGTAGCACAGGTATATGACAACTGTTTTACTTGCAAAGCAAGAAACAACTTGGATATCCAACTATTATAAATACATAACCCAATTCACTGTAACACTGTAAAATTTAAATGCATAAAAATCATAGCAAAAATAAAACATATTAAATATGAAATACTAAAAATTATATTTGTGCTTTAATTATAATATAACATCATAAATATGGTGAGAAATAAATTGAAAAAATAAACATTTATTTTTCTTATTTCTTTCATCATTAAGCTGTTTGTAAAATAAAAAGTCTGTCAGAATCGATCAGGCCCACTAGAATAAGTGCACATTTCAGAGGCATAAAACCACAACCATCAATTTTTTTCTCAAAAATAACCTATCACATAGGAGTAATCAGATAGGCTCTTCTCACAGAGACTAGCCACACATGTAATTTTAGCCATGCTATTAGCCATCTGTAACCTTATTATATTAAAATCTCATTTTACCATCAAAACATAACGGTGTGAGGGATCTCCATATGGTGAGCAGAAGCCACTTGTTTGGGGCATCTGGATAGAGGGCCCCAAGTGCTGAGGTTAAAAACTATCAGCCAAGCAAAGTAGTGAAGGTTAGGTTTCTCCTCTATCCCCAAATGAATTATCATGTTTCTCACCACTCAAAGGCTCTAAGTTCCTAAGAGTGGCAGCTAAGCATTCAAGGAGGGAGAAAATATAAGCCAATTTGTTCTCCTGAAAATTGGCAGCTTCCTTATTTTCCTCCAAAACACTATTAAGTAATGAAAAATACACAAGCATGAGGTCAGAAGATGTGGGGTCCGAGTGCCTCTAAGCAACCTAAATAAGACATTGCCCTTTCAAGCTTTGGTAGTTTAATGGGTAAAATTTTTTAAACTGAACCAAATAATTTGCTAATCCTTTCAAGTTCAACATTCTATTAATAGACTCTCTTTACTTATACGTGTCTATGCCTCTCAAAACCTTCCATTCAAAACTGTAGAACAATTATTAAGACTTATAATTAGGAAACTGGGGGCAAAGGTAAAATACACATAGTCAAAACACCTGAATTGTATCCCAGCTCTGTCCCTTTCTACCTGCATGACCTGGGGCAAATCACTGCCTCAAAATAAACTCCCAAAACCAAAGCAGCAGCAATCCTTACTAGGCATGCCTTTTCTTAGTCTTACATTAAAAAATGTATCATTATTATTTTTTTTTCTGTTATCACTAGGGTTTCATTCCCAATCAGCATCAACTTTGACTGTCTTCTTGGAAATTTAAGGTACCTTATGCATTAATCTTTTCCATGTTTTCTGATATTGAAAGAGATCATTAACAAAGTTTGCCTATCTTAAATCTATATTTAAGATCAAGAGCATTCCTCAAAAATGTAATCAATTAGTTTTTGAGTACCTGTGCCACAAAACAGTACATGCTAGAGTTGAAGGAACCCAAAGATCGGATGGAGACAGACACAGAAACAAATCATTCCTGACAAATGTTAAATGTAGAATATATGATGTCGTACTGGATCAGTCAAGACGAGGGGGATAAGATTTCTGGACGATATTCAGAGGTGATATTTTCGGTAGGTCTTGAAGAGCAAATTGTTTACTAAGTTAGAGAAGAATTACCAATAGAAAGAACAGTGTAAAACCACAAAGGAAGATGTCATCTTCAGAGAACTCTTAAGTAGTGTTTGTATGGAGAGGCGAGCAAAATGGTAGAAATGAAATTAGAAACATCACAAGTTATCAGATATCGCAAAGGACTTTGACTTTTATCAAATACAGATTATGTAGAGTCATTGACAGGACTTTTAAACAGGGAAGCAAAGTCCCCTTCTTTAGCATACAAAGGGGTTGAGTTGGCAACAAACAAAATAAATGCAGGTCTCAATATGGAAATATAGAATAAATTGTTTTAAATGTAGAGTTCCTGCTCTCAGGATGGCTTCTAGCAGTTTCTTACTATGGTATATTAATACCACACTGAAGTAAAAGAATATGAATTGTGGCTAAAAGGTTCTTAAGAAAGTGTGTGTTGTTTCCCTAAAGAGAATACTAAAGAAAATAAGCAAATAATACTAAAGAGCTTCAATAAATCACAAGAGGCAAACAGTAATAAGGTCTGAGAAGACTGACTTCAGGCAAAACATTCAAGAATGTTTAAAATCCTTATCATCTATTGATTGCAGATAAGACCCATTTTGTGCAGGAGGAGGGTATCTTAAATTCCTTCTGGTTAAAGAGCTGTCACCACTAAAATCTTTAGTCTACAAGATGATTTTTTCTTGTAAGTGGCAAAATTAATAAGTTCCATTACATTTTAATTCTCAGGAGAGAAAGAGAAAAGGAATGCCTTTTCAAATGGCTATTCTGAAAGGACTAAAACTCAATTCATCTCCCCAATGAGAGTGAAACATCCACATTTCAATCAGCGACCGCGAAGAGTCCCTGCATCAGTAACTGCCACACTGTTAAGGCCTAGTGTTGGAACAGCAAGCCTAATTGGCTGGGTAGCCTACAAAGATGAATTTGCAATTATTGACATTCAAACTCAAGCTTAGCCACCAACGTCTACTTCAAAGGAGTCATTCTTCCTTTTATTTTGATTAAAAAGCAGGTACATAAAAAACATATATATATATATATATATATATATATATATATACACACACATACACATGTATGTATAAAAACAGCAGATGTCAAAAGGAGAGAGAAGCAGCATCTGAACCCATGGCAACGGTGTGGTCCATCAAAGTTTGATCTAAGGATGTGTTTTAAGGTGTGTCTTTTGTTTTGGCCAAGCAATTAAAAAAAAAAAAAAAACACCCAACAGTCTTTGGGGCACCCGGGTACTTTCCCCTGTCAACCATCGTAAGCATCCTGGCTCGGAAATCACAGGGTAACTTGGCCTCGCCCTTATTTCTTCTGAAAGAAAGGCGCACCCCCAGCGCCTGAGGCCCCCTGCGCGCCTGTCACAGCCCGCGGGGTGGGGGGCGTCCGGCCTCTAGGCTCCACGCTCGTCCCTCCTCAAGCGGCTCGCGGGGAACTGAAGACGATGCCGGGAGGGCTGGAGGCCTGAGAGCGTCACTGCCTCACCCTAGGTGCCTGGGCCCGAGACCCGCCGCGCCACTCCCCCACCCCCCACCACGCCGGGCTGTAGCGTTCGCCCGCCCCGCCCCGACTCCGGCCCCGGCTCCCGACCGACCCCGACTCTCACCGTGCGGAGGTCACGCTGCCTCCCCGGCCGCAGCCCGGCTGCGGGTTGCCCAGTGACCCACGGGCCCAAGGACCGCAGGTGAGGCGAGGGACCGCCCGTCACATCCCCGCCGTCCCCGCCGCCAAACCCGCAGCAGCAAGCATCGCGTCCGCGGCCTGAGGGCGCGCCTGACTCCAGAGACACCGCGCCCCCTCCCTTGGCCAGCACCCGCCTGGACTCCGCCCTCGGGGCCCGCGCACCGCGCGCGCGCAGCCCCGCCCCCCGAGGCTCCCCATGCGCAGGCGCGAGCCCAACAGGGCCAGGCCCCGCCTTCAGATCCGCCCCCGCAGCCCGACTCCAGCCTCAGCCCACCTCTGGTCCCGCCCCTCGTCCCTTGACAGTCTTCCCCAGGCTCCGCCTTCACCTCGAGACCCGCCCCCCTTCGCTGACCTTGCCTCTCTGCCCCCTGACTCAGGTGTCTGCTAGGCTGAACCCGTGATGCCAGTCCCGCGGCTGACCTCAGCTTTAGCCGGCGCATCGGACTAATATTTGCTGCTTGACCACGGTCACACCTGTCAACTCCACCTCCCGACCCCGAGAAGTTTGTAGTCTGAGCTTCGGGACTGACATCGGCTCCCCTCCCACCTTTCAGTGGTGTGGGCGCTTCCAGCATTTGTGTCTATCCCGGTCCCCTGCCCTCCCGTGCTCTGGCTCATGCCCGAAACATACACCCAGCCTACCACACCAAAACTGGGGTCTTGCTGATGCTGAGCGGAAGGAAGGGGCATCTCCAAGTGCTAAGATTTGCTGCATCTCCATAGCTTAATCAATCTGGGTTCCTTTTGCCAGGAACCGCGCTGGAACTTTCGTCACCCACAGGCCTCTGTTCTTTCTTTCTCAGCAGCTGGGTCTGCCATGAGTCCCCTGGGGGTCTCTGAGCTCTGACTGAGTGTTAAAGCCCTGCAAGCTGCACATATGTGACAAATAGACCAGCGACTCACTGAAACCCGTGTGGGCCAACACTTATCAACAGCTCAACTGCAATAAATAACATTTAAGAATCTAGTTTATTGATTGCTTTTAAAAGTATAATATATATAGTTAGAGAAACCCATAAATATATAGCCCTTAAGTATCTTAAAGTTCTGTAACTCCTTTCATCTCTACTTTCTCTCATGGTCAGAAGTGTCCAACATTTTAATTAGCTCTGGGTTTTTTCTCCAGACTTAAACATTATCGTTAGTTTTATACAGTAAACATTTTCTTATAATTACATGTTTACCATTTTTCTTATTATTTATTGCATTTCATATTTGCTTGGGAATAATACTCCATTTTATAGAGGTACATCCTTTAAAAGTTATTTTAGTGAAGTCTGTTAATGGCAAATCCTATTAATTTTTTTAGTAGGAAACATTTCATTTTATTCTTAAATTAACATTAAGCTGGGGGTAAATTTTAATATGAGACTCCCCCTCTCTCTTAAGTGTTTGATGTATTATTCTACTGTAATCTAGCTTTCACTGTTGCTATTGATAATTTTTGTATTGATTTTTTTTGTTATTTTGGGGTAAACTATATACTCTGGATGTTTTAAGATAACTTTGATTTTAACATTCTGTAGTTTTATTATTATGTGACTTACAATGGATTTCATTTTATTTATATTGTACAGGGGCAGCTGAGTGGCTCAGTCGGTTAAGTGTCCAACTCTTGATTTCAGCTCAGGTCATGTTCTCACACATGGTGAGATTGAGCCCCATACCAGGCTCTGTGCTGACAATGCAGAGCCTGCCTGGAATTCTCTCTCCCTCTCTCTGCCCCTCCCCACTCATGCTCTCTCTCTCTCAAAATAGGTAAATGAAAGTAAAAAAAAAAAAGTTATTATTTGTATTGTGCAGTGTTTATTGTGCTTCCTGAAACTACAAATTGAAGTCCATCGTTTTGGGGTTGGGGAAGGAGTATTTTTCAAATTCCACCGTTTCCTCACTGATTTTGATGTGATTTGATGTTTGGGTCTGAGAATAATTGGTTAAGAAAGAATTTTTGAGACGGTTTCAGTGCAAAATGGTGGTTGTATTAAAGCACTGGGACAGGACTTGTGGGCCGAAAGAGCTACATTACAAAGGTGAGGATTTAATTCTCTAATTTTGTTTGAATTCTCCAAGTGTTAAAGAGAACAAGCCAGCCTCTTTTTTAGTAAGAAGTAAGCTTATACATCAAATCTCGTGCAAGTAATGGAGTGGGACAAGTTGAAAGGACTAGAAAAACATGAGCAACTAATTGACTTCTATATTTACAAGTTAAAGGCATTGTCTGGTGGCACGTTTTACTTTCTCCTTCCAACCATTTTATGATTAGAAAGACAAGTAGGGCCAGAGTGCCGAATAAGAACAGAGAAAGTTAGGGGCGCCTGGGTGGCTCAATTGGTTAAGTGTCCCACTTCGGCTCAGGTCATAATCTCACACTCCGTGAGTTCAAGCCCCACATTGGGCTCTGTGCTGACAGCTTGGAGCCTAGAACCTGCTTCCGATTCTGTGTCTCCCCCTCGCTCTGCCCCTCCCCTGCTCATGCTGAGTCTCTCTGTCTCTCAAAAATAAATAAACATTAAAAAATTAAAAAAGAAAGAACAGGGAAAGTGCCTCCTGTATCAATAACAAAATTGATAAACTGACCTTCCACATCCAGGGTAACCTTGGGCTCACTCATCTTGATGTCAAAAGGAACCAGACTCGGCCCCATTATTCCAGATCCTCTGGTTCCTGCACTCTGGCAGAGAAGTGAATTCCTGTCTTCCTCTCTTTCTCTTTCTGGAGGTGAGGATAGTCTCTATTCCGGAGGTGAGGATAGTCTCTATTCCAATGTCCTTTTTTCTTACAGACAGGACATGGCCCTGGTAAAGAGCATATGTTTGGACATTCTTTGCTTCGATGTCTGATTTGGCCACACCCATACCATGGTCCTTTGTCTAATACTGGCTTTTTCTTTGGCCCCTGGTTAGTCTGGTATTGTGGGGAATCTGCAATAGCAGCAGTCAATGTTTGAACCTGCACTTTACCCTGCAGTTTAGCTCTCCAGTCCTTTTCCTACTTAAAGGCCCTATCTCTATTATTAAAGATTCCAATAGCTACCACTAGTAGGCACCGGGTGGGGATTTGAACACCTAAAGCCATTTTAGTCCATTTTTAGAGATGTCAGGTGCCAACTGACTTATAAAATGTATGTTTAGTATAGTTGTTCTCTCAGATGAGATTGGGTCCAGATTTGTACATTTACAGATGGCTTCTATCGAATGACCTTGAAATAGAGCTGGATCCTCTCATCAGCTCCTTGAGTAAGTTCCTGAATTTTATCCAAGTTTACAGGTTTAGAGGATCCTTTTTTCATTCTTTCTATTAAACATCTTGTCTCATGGTCTCATTTTTTCCCTTCCCTGTCTATCTTCTTGGTAATTCCAGTGAGGTTTGGTATTGAGAAACAGTAGTTCCCCCTACTGGATAATGATCTCTATCTCTGGCTGCTAGTTCATCATCAAATTCTTCAGCCCCTACCCAGATACGATTCTTTTTCCTCAGGTGTACAATAATGAGTTAATATGATGTATATATATTTCCAGGTCAAATCAAACATAATAGATACTTGTTGAAAGCCAATAAATTGAGAAGGCTTTTCAGAATATTGTCCTAATTGTTTTATCTGAGCCAGGTCTGCCATGGAGAATAGGAAATAGACTTAATTGTACCCATTTCTACATTAGCAACCTTCTAGATTTAAGTGGAATTCCTAGAAGATAAGGAGTTCTGCTCCTGTTACGTTCACCTGGGCTGGGAGCAGAGGGGTCTTGAGGTTTTTAAAGAAGAGGGATAGCAACAGAGCCAGAGTCCTCTCTTTGGATTGGCAGATGATTCCTTCAGTAGTAGCCCAGGTTTATTAGGAGGGATGGGCATATTTAGATAATCACCATCCAGTATATATCCAGAGGGGTTTATTAACCTCGTTGGTGGTTAGACACATTCTGCAAGAGGCCCCTTAGGTCAGGGTCCTGATTTCAGGGCCTTGAAGGCCTAGACATAGGGTATGTCAGTCCATTTGCCCTGTTTTTGGCAGAAGAGATCTGATGTCTGAAGTTTAGTGTTCCATTAATGGGACATTTTTCTTCATCTCCTAAGGAGTACTGGGGTCATGCAGTGTTACAGAAGAAGATCAGGTTTTTTTTCTTTCTTAAATCTTACAATCCAAATTGATTCCAGTGGGTTAAAAGGCATCCCAAGGGGAAATCCTTGGGCACTGAAGAAGAAGATCCCATGGTCCTAAAAAGCAGAGAAGGTCCATTACCAAGAAAAAATTCTCCCTGACTCCCAGGTGGTGTCCCATGCAGGGTATGTCAGAGGTTCCCGGTTTCAAAGAGACCCAAGGGGTCTCTCAAATGAAATCACTATGATCAACACCCTGCCTTGTCGAAGGGGATGCCATCATCCCCCGCTTCCCCATTCCTTCCTAGGCTACAAATGGGTGCCAGTGAATAGGCCAAAATGCCGTGCTGTGCAATAAAGAACCCACCATTTTTAATTCATGGTAAACACATAAAAACATTTTACAAGAAGGAAATTACCCAATTTTGTAATTTAAGTAGTTAGTAGGGGACATTGAAGAAAAAATAGTAAAGACAGAAATCTACCCTGATCTAAGTGACCTTCTAATACATGTAGTTCTTATAGCTGACTTCCCTAGGAAATGGTCCCCAGTTGAGTTTTAATTCAATTGGATACTGGAACTAACTTCTAGCCAAGGTACTAACTTCCAGCCAAAAGGCACAGGTGGAGGTTTGCAGCCTGAGCAACCAAGATGAAAGTGTTCCAATAAGACCATACTCCTTGAAAAGCCCCTGAATTGAAAGTAAAGGAAGAGAAGAAGTACTCACCACATTTGCACTGAGCCTTGGAGTCCAGATGAGTAGACTTGAGCCCCATGTTGGAACCCAAAATGATCCGATTTGATGTTTGGGTATGGCATCAAGAAAGAATTCTTGAAATGTTTTTGGTGCAAAATGTTTGTTTTATGAAAGAACTAGGACAGGACCCATGCAGAAAAAGCTACATTATAAGTGTGAGAAGTGAGTGATTACATAGGGATTTTTAGCTAAAGGAGGGAGAAGGTGACATTAGGTCTCCTGGAAAGTGAGACTGTAGATTCTAGGAGGTCTGACTCTTACTATGTTTTTCTTGTATATCATTAAAACGGTGACAGACTGATGGAGTGTCATGTCCTGCATGACTGTGATCTTTATCAGTTGACCATTTGCTTTTCCTTTCTTTATTCTGAGGCAGTCTTAAGTGCCTGGGGAATGTCACACATATCCCACTATGCCCTTGTGAGGGTGTGTGGAGTGTCAGTCTGCCTTTTGCACTCAGCTTACCTTCTGTTAACTCATCAATATGAGATGCTGCCTTTGTCATATATTACCTTTTCAAGTGCAGTTAAGTCTATTTCTGGATTTTTAAATTCTGTTTCATTGATCTTTCTTCATATTAATGGACCATTACCAAAATGTTTTAAATATAAACGCTGTATCAAGTTAGCTCCAACCTTTTCCATTGCTGTCTTGTTCTCAGAGGTTTTCTGACTAATTCTGCTCCTCTGTTCCCCAAATTTTACAATCAACTTAGGTGGTTTCAGGAAAAAAAAAACCCATAATACTTTTATTGGAATTGGTCTGCATTTACAAATAAAGGAGAATTGACATTTCTATGAGGTTGTATCTTCCTATCCAGTAACTTGATGTCTTTCCATTTTTTCACATTCAATTTTGTGATTTCTAAATTATTTCAGTTTTCCGTCTTTGGATATTATGTGTTAAATTTATGCCTTGGAATTTTATGTACTATAATAAATGGGGGTTTCTTTTCTATTATATCCTCTATTTATTGTTGGCATCTATGAGGGTCTTTGGATTTCATAGTAAGTTTGATGACTTTCTTTTGTTACTTTACTAAATTATCTTGTTTGTATGACTTTTCTCATTAATTCTTTGGTACTTTCCACATATATAATTTATTCTCTGTAAACAGCCCTTCTATGTATAGAAAACATAATGACGTCATTATTTTATTCATTACTTTAGCAGAAAAGCTAGTAAGATGCTAACTTTTGAGGTATGGCATATATATGTGTATATATATCATATGCAAATATGATATATATATCAATTTTTAGTTTACTGAGTGTTTTGACTTAAAAAAACACAAATAGATGTGGAATCCTGTCAAATGCTTTTATTACATCTGTGGAAATGCTTACACATTAGTGAATTTTCTAATATTGCCTTCTTTTGCATTCCTGAAATAAACCACATTGGATCACAATGTATCTTTTAAATTTGCTGTTATATTCTATGTTAAGTTTTTTGCATTGACATTTGTAAATGGTCTGTGGTTGCCTTTTAGTGGAATAAAAATCTTTGGAGCTTATTCCAAATAAATTTGAAATTTATTGGAATAAAAGCCTGGCAATCTTTATCAGGTTTGTGATTAATATTATATGTGCTTCCTAAAGTGAAATACTCTAAAATAATTTAAGTAACAATGGCATTATCTGATCCTTAAAGATTACATAGAATTCCTTTGGAAACCATTTGTCTTCTCCGTATATTCTTTATGATTCCTTGTGTATTTCTTTCTGGGGAATAACTCATAAGCCTTTTGACTTCTTTTACACTAATTTTTTAGACTTTCTGTCTCTCTATTAGGATACATTTGGCAAGTTGTGTTTGCCTAAAAATATACCTATTTCTTCTAAGTTTTTAAATTTATTTGCACAGTTATAGAAAGTATTTTCTTCTTAAAATGTTTTTCTGTTTTTATGCTAGTTCCCCATTCTCACTTCTATTTTTATATATTTGTGCTTTCTCCCTTTTTAAAAGCTTATATTAGCTAATGGTTTCTGTATTCTGTTGTGTTTTCAAATAACTAAGTTTTGCATTCTCTTTTCTGTTTTCCAAATTATTATTGGTAAGCTTATCTTTATTAATATTCTTCTTTCTTCTGATTTACTTTATTCTAGCTTTCCATTTTGGATATTAAGTTCATTTATATTTCTTTTTCATCTTAACTGCCCAGGTATTTAAAGCTATAAGTTTTCCTGTGATAACTGCTTTAGCAGTATCACAGAGATTCTGTGTCATGTTTTCATTTTTATCTCTGAGAAATTCTATTTTATTTTCCCATTTATCCCAGTAGTTGTTTAAGAGAGTGTTTTAACTTAACAGGAAAAAGAAAATTAAAACATTAAAAAACTTCCATCATTAATTTCTAAAAGTTTCATTACATTATGATCAGAGAATGTTATTCATATATTCCTGTTCTTTGAAATTTCTTGAGATTTTCTTGGTGGCCTAATATTTGCCCAGTTTTAATGAATGTTCCACATGCACTTGCAAAATATATATATTTTTTTCTTTTTATAGGTACAGAATTCAGAATAGTTTTATAGGATCTATTAGTTCCTTTTTCTCACTGTTAACAATGAACAGAAAACCAAAATTGTATGACACTGGAGGACAATCTTTAACATAGAAGCCAGAGTCCCAAACAAATAAGCCTAAAAGGAACCAGAAACACTGCAGGAAGGAAAAAACCACCCTCCATACTCTTCACTCCCAAAAACTATAAATAATATTGTCAGAGAAATAAGAAGTCCATATTGCATCCATGACACAAGAATAGGTGTTATAAAAAAGAAATGTTCTAAAAACCCCAAAGAACTCTTGAAAGTGAAAAAGATACATCAGCAATGAAAATTCAACAGAAGGGATTGAAAATAAAATTGAAAAAATCTCCCAGAAACTGACACAAACAGAAAAATAGATTGAGAAAGGACATAAAATGATTTAATTAGATCTCCTGAAAATTTTCCAAAAGCCTCAGATACGAAGAGGAAGCCCCTCACTACCAATGGTTCACTGTGGGATAAGGGCATAGTAGGCTCTCTCATGAGGCTGGGCAGGCAGGACAAGTGCCCACCTATAGGTTCCTTTGCCCACTCTGCAGCCAGCCCTGGCTATTTGCCTCTGGACTTATGTCCTTCTTGAGCACTCCAACAGAACCCCCTATGGTCCTCTGCCCCCATTCACCTGACGCTTTCCAGTCTTCACATCACAGGTGGGATCACTCACAGATGGGCCAGGCGCTGGACCCCAGGACCCAAAGACCTTCTTCCTGTGTCCTACTGTCAGCCATTTCTTAGGGTGCTTGCCCCAAATCCATCTATTATCTCTCCTAAAATATACTCGTTTTGCTTCTCTTCTGTCACAACATGGCTTAAAGTCCTCTCAGGCAAATCCTCTTAAAAAAGGAGTTCTATTAGTGATGCAGAAATGTCTGCTAAATTAAGGAGAGCCTACCAATCCTTAGAAACACAATGGTCCCTCTGCTCCTGCAGTGGGGAGAGGAAATGCCCTAATTCTTTCTGGATGAATCACTGTTCTAGACAGTGGGTTCAAAGCTACTTGCTTAAGCAGCAAAGATCACAATACATGTTTAATTTTTGTACCCTGGAATAAAACACAGAACTCCACAGAGCTCTTAAAACAAATACAGTATGTATATAGGTACTGATATGGAAAACTACAAGAAATAAGTTTAAGTGAAACACTGATAGAATACATGGCTCTCAATTCTGAACACTGGCTCTGAACCCCTGGCTCTGAATTCTGGCTCTGTCACTTGTTATTTATGCTTTGTGAGGCTTTCGGCATGTTACTTTCTCTGTCCCTCAGTGTTCATACCTGTAAGTGGGGATTAAATGAGGTTATTATAAAAATAAAATGAGTTGATACATGTAAGCCCTAAGAACCATGCCTAGCATATAGGAAGTGTTAAATAACTAGATATTATTATAACATGCCCTAATGTATGTAGAAGAAGATGAAGACAAAGACAAAGATGAAGGAGAAGTGGAAGGGGAGCAAAAGAGGAGGAGAAGAAGAAGGACAAGAAGAACAAGAAGAAAAACAAGAAGAAGTAGTAATGAACTTGTACATTTATTTAAACTACTATTCAGATATACAGATGTATTAGTTTGCTATGGCTGCCATAAGTACCACAGACTGTATGGCTTAGAAAATAGAAATGTGTTTTCTCACAGTTCTGGGGGCTGAAAGTCCAACATCAAGGTGTTGGCAGTGTGGTTCCTTCTGAAGCCTCTCTCCTTGGCTTGTACAAGGCCATCTTCTCCCTGTATCTTCCCATGGTCTTCCTCAGTGTCTGTGTCCTAATTTCCTCTTTTTATAAGTACACACATTATATTGGATTAGGACACACACTAATAATTCCATGTTAACTTAATCACCACTTGAAATACCCTATCTTCAAACACAGTCACATTCTGAGGTCTTGAGGGTTATGAATTCAACATATGAATCTTAAAGGGACATAATTCAACCCATAAGAGCAGAGAAATTTAAATTCCTTTATTTGTCTATAACTATGCTGCCTTTTTATCCTGAGTTTTTACTGATGACTTTTGGGGGGGGGAGTACTAAAATATCAGTCTGTTTAAAATATGGACAAAGCTGATCTTTTAAAGAATACCTTTGAAGAAGTCTTATCATTTCTGGGTAAAAAGTCTTAATATCTCAATGGCTTCCTCCATTGCCTACTTGTCTCTCTAAGAAGATATCTTAGAAGGTATATGGGCAGGGAGAGGGTTATAGATTTCAAGACTTCATGGTGGTAGGGAAGAGTTGGAGTCCTAGACCATGATGTCTCCTGCCTATTCTGCCCCCTGTCTATTCTTCCACAGAAGACTCTAGGGGAAGTAGCCAGATATACTATTCTCTTGACTTATACAGGGCTCCCTAGTTCTCCCTGAATGACTTAGCCTCACTTTAGCTCCTGCAAACACAACAGACCCTCTGAGGTCTGTCTGTGATCCTGGGCAGTTGGTTAAACAATGAGCCAGGGAGGGAAAAGATGGTGGGTGATTCCAAGGTTCACGTCACTGAGGACGTTGTAGAGAGGACTTCTAATAGAAGGGGCAAATTTTCTAAATTAGCATGCAGTGTACATAACAGATATGAGCTATATAATGAGCAGGCATGCACTTCAGTCTAGTAGAGTAGATGGAGCCTAGTAGCAGCTTCTCCAAGCAATATGGACACTCCAAGTCAGTTGGCAGCAGCTGAGCACTTCTAAGATACCCACCCGATTTAGAGACGGACAAAGTGCAGGCAGCCAGGCATCAGCAACCCAGAGAGGCTTCCCTCAGAAATTGTGCACATTGCCCTAGACTTCTAAGCTGGGTAAATATGCCCATGTACCACCAGCCAACAGTGGTATCAGTGATAGGAGACCATCTGCTTAATGACCCAGAGCCTGCTTTTCTCACTTCTTCCCAACTGGCTCCCATGCCAAATCTTTGCTTCCAGTTTCCTTGGTTCATGATATCAGTTAGGGAGAGGATATCCATCCCATACCATTGACCAGTAGCCAGTTCTTCTGACAAAGGATGCGTGTCCTTGAGAAGAAAGTGACTTGCTCATGACAGAGAAGCAAGAAGTCTGTTTCTTTCTTTTTTTTATGTTTTTTATTTATTTTTGAGAGACTGAGAGAGAAAGCACAAGCAGGGGAGGGTCAGAGAGAGAGGGAGATACAGAATCTGAAGCAGGCTCCAGGCTCTGAGCTAGCTGTCAGTGCAGAGCCTGACGCGAGGCTTGAACCTACAAACTGTGAGATCATGACCTGAGCTGGGGCCAGGCACTTAACCAACTGAGCCACCCAAGCACCCCACAAGAAGTCTGCTTCTGACTCTATGGGTCAGGCAGGTATTGGGCTGATGGTCTATGGGTACATAGGTGTCCAGGGTGTCACCTTGGTAAGGAGGCATGTTGGAATCCAACCTCCCAAAAGAATAATTTCAAGCTACTCTGTAGCCTTCTGCCCTACTCCACATGCAAACTACATGCCTGCCACTTGGCTCACCCACTGACTAGGACTGAGATTTCAAGTTCAAGGATTTACTATGTAGGCAAGGGCTGATAATGGTTGATAGCTTTTAAATCAACATCTACAAATTAATCATTGTCATTATTAGCTGCAGGAATTTGAAAATAAACATTGAAATCTATTTCTTGAAAAAAAATTTTTTTGAGAGAAAGAGAGTGAGAAAGTACAAGTAGGGGACGGGTAGAGAGAGGGGGAAAGGGAGACTCCCAAGCAGGCTCTGGCTGTCAGCACAGAGCCAGATGTGAGGCTCAAAATCACAAACTGTGAGATCATGACCTGAGCTGAAATCAAGAGTCAGATGTTTAACCAACTGAGCCTCCCAGGTATCCCCTCTTGACAATTCTGAGAGGATGGTAGTTTATTAGTGAGGGTAAAGATAAAAAAAATAACAATAAATGTTAGCAAAATTCAACCTGACAGAGATTACAAGCGGACCAACACATATTCCTTCCTTATGGAAAAGCCCAGGTATATATAGTCCCAGGATGGGGGTGGGGGGCACAAAGCAGGTGAGTAGCTCCATCAGGTCTCTTGGAAGTCTCTCTACCATCCCTAGGTTCCTAGGCCATGGCCTTCATCACCAAGATCTAAGTCAGCACCTATGCCCTAGAGAGCAGGATAAAGAAAGAAATAAAGAAAGGGCCAAAGGGATAGTCCAGCAGTCTCTTAAGGAAGGTTCCTGAAGGTTGCCACGGGACACTTCCTGTTTCCTCAGGCAAACTTTAGATCATAATCACAACTAGTTAGAGGGAAGCTGGCAAACATGTTCTTTCTTAACTGCAGCTCTGTGCTCAGATACAAAATCTACGGCTACTGAAGGAAAGGAGTGTGTATTGGGGACAGTTTCTGCCACAGAGGACTTCAGTGCAGTATCTGGTTCCTCTTCCCCTTGTTTTCCTCCTCTGCATTATCTTGAGCATGAGGGCACAAAGTCAGGGGAGGCAGGAGACTCTGTTTCCACCTGCTCCATGGAAATCACTAGGGGAAGGAATGGGAACTGAAAGCAAGCATGAAAACTGAGCACTTTCCCATCTTTCCCATCAAGTTGCTCTCCAATGGAAATATTGCACAAGGCAGGTTTTAGAGCATATAGGAAGAAAGATTAGGGAAGGTAAAACCATAAGCTAGATTGAGGACAGGGACCATGCTCTCCTGTACAATTATCTTCTTGGTGCCTAGAAAACAACTTGTAATGCAGTAAGCATTCAAAAATATTAGCTGAATTAGGGAGGGAAAGGCTAACTTTTTAGGAAATGACAATGCAAAAACATGCATGATCAAGGAGTAGGGAAATTGAAATATCTTGCAGCCCCAGCCTTGAAAGGGATGCGACTGTTTCTCGTGGAAAGTGACCCCTTGTTTATCTTACAGGACAAACACTCGGATAAAGCAGAAAGGATTGCTGATTTGATATTGCTGAGCCTTGTCCTCACTGTATAAATGCCATTTGTCTGCTATGGTTGGGGAGGTTTTGTGTCTCTGGGCTCCTTGCCAGGCGTCAGCATGTCATTGTTGAAGGTCCACAGACTCTCTTCCAGAAAGAGCCATTTCCCTTTTCAGCTCAGCTGATCTGGGAGAAATTAAAGTGCTGCGGCTAGAACTGCCTCATTCCTGTCCACTATTGGCAGGGAAGTGGGGAGAGCTGCAGGGAGGGTGCCAGCTGTTGAGTGGGGGTATGGGAGGTTTGTGTGTGTGGGGGGACTGCATGGGCATCCTCCTACCAGAAACTACAATGTGGGGAGCAGAGGGTAGGGAGGGGGGGTTCCTCAGAATGACCCCACACAGTTTTCCAAAAGTCAAAGTCAAAGAAATGTAATAGGATGAACAGGAATGAGTAGCTCTCTATGTGCTAAAACAGAGCTCTCTCTCCAAGTTATGAAGTAAGGAGAGAAGCCAGGCACAGAATAGTGTGTACAGTATGTTACAATTGCACAGGGGAAAAGAAATTTAGGTATATACAGAAATATTTGTAAATTCAAAGGCCATCTCTGGGAAAATACTAAAGAAACTGTTACCAGTGGTTGCTTTCACAAAGGGGGATTTCATTAGTAAGAGATGTGGAATGAAAGATTTTATTTCATCCTTATAACCTTGTGTCGTTTTTCAAAGTTGTATCACGTACAAAAAAAATACCACACAAAATAATAATAATAATAAAATAATATTAATAAATATAATAATATTATATATAAAATATTATATATAAAAATAATAAATAACAATTATATAATAATAATAATGCACAAAGGAAAAGGAAATTATGAGAACCACTGGTTGAAGCAAGGAGGATTGAAGGAGGAAATGGCAAACAGGATTAGGAGTCAGTGCTATGAGATGCAGAAAAGCCAGGAGCCAGGATAGTGTGATGTGAGCAAGTCAGAAGGAGAGCGGGTGCAGGAGACCAGCAGAGATATGGGGAGCCATTCTCAGGGGCTGGGCATTCACAGTGTAGCGGGGTAGGAGCAGACTCAGATATATTACATCCCACAGTAAAACCACCATAATTCACTTAGAAGAGTCCAAAATATTCAATTTTGTAAAACGCACAGGGTTATGTTACTGCAAGTTTAATGAGAGGACAGGATGATGGACAAGTCTTTTTAGCTGGAGCTTTATCATGTCTCTATCCAGGTCCTGGGCGCATTTGGTTCTACCTGGTAGCAGATGGTGTCCCAACCTAAATAGCCACAGGGGTGATTCTGGGTTCTGTGGCTGATTCAGACATCCAAGAAAGCAGGTATAACCCTAGGATCTCTTACCTGGTTGGTATCCAGTTGACCTGGGGTGAATGAGCCAGGAGAATCTCAGGAAGTTGGAGGCCATATTCTTTTCACTGCCCAGTCTGGCATTTTCTAACATCCCCCTTCCCTTGAGGAACATAAGAATTTTAACTTGCTCCTTTGAAAAGGATGAGGAGGGTTGGAAGAAGATAGAAAGGAAGCACCAATTTCCATAGATCTAAACTGGCATTATGTCCAAATTTATATCACCTATGGCAGGATTTTAATGTCTATAGAAATTTAATGTCTATAGAGAATGCTACATGCTGAACCAATGGAATCCAGCCAAATGATATGAAAAGATAAACTTTTCAGGGTGCCTGTGTGGGCCAGTTGGTTAAGCGTTTCTTGTTGAGATCAGGTCATGATATCATGGTTGTAAGATCAAGCCCTGTGTTAGCCCCAGGGCTGCAAAGGTGTCTGCAATAAAAAAAGTACATATAACATGATTCCATTTATGTAGAATTAGATTTATATGTGGTTGTGAAACATACCTTTAATGTTGATGAAAACAAGCTAAGCTTTCCATTTGAGATGTGAGGAAAAAATAAAGAAATATAAAAATGCAGAACGTCATAAAGGTAATAAAATTATTCAATCTGAAAATAAGAAAGAGTAGAATTAATAAATAAACCCAAATCAGGAAACATAAACAAATAGAAAACTGTCCAGCAAATGTAATAAGAAAAAAAGATAGCATAATTACTGTATGTACCGGTGACAATATTTTGAAAACATTGAAATTGAACTGTTTTCTTTCTTTAAAGCTTATTCATTTATTTTGAGATAGAGAGAGAGAAGCAGGGGAAGGGCAGAGAAAGAGAAGTACAGAGAGAATCCCAAGCTGGCACTTATGTCAGCAGAGAGGCTGACATGGGGCTTGAACTCACAAACTGTGAGATCATGACCTGAGCCGAAATCAAGAGTCAGACACTTAACCAACTGAGCGAGCTGCCTAGGTGCCCCTGAACTATGTGTTTCTTATATTCTCTAAATCGTGTTCCCCAGAAGATGCCCTGTCGTTATAGCCCAGGGAGAAGGTGGCCAAATGTCCACTACAGGAAGAAGGAGGCATTAAATTGAGAAGCAATTTCCAGACAAGACAGGAAATCAAAGAAAGCCTTTCTAATTCTGGGAGAAAGAGGGAGGCAATAGAGAGATACATATAACATCAGATGCCAGGGTCCTTGTGTTTACCAGTCTCCACATTTGGATTCTAATGTTAAAATGGGGGAAGATGGTAGGGGCAATTTACCCTTCATCTAGAAAGCCTAAAGCAAAGGAGGCTTATATTTCTCTTCCCCTGGTAACTTTAGAAGGATGCTGCTCACAGGGAGCCCCCCACATCACTTTAGGGGACAGGAGGCAGCATGGAATGCTCATCAGAGAGATAGCTAGAGGAAATGCTCCCCTGCCCGTGACCCCTGTTGCTCTTGTGGAATACAGGATTCCAGAAGTTCTCTTAAGCTCCCTGGAATGTGTGGGGTAGGCAACTGAGCTGAGAACCAGTGAGCCAGCCACAGAACCGCCACAGTGACAACAAAGTGACCCCAAAGTAGAGGCCATAGTGGAGACGTGGACTAGGGCTCCACGAAGTGCGGCCTTTGGACCTGCCTCACTGATAGTCTGTCACAACTGCAGTCTCAGCTCCGCCCCAGAACCTACTACTCAGAGTCTCTGGGTGTGGTGCATAGGAATCTGTTTGATGAGCTCTCCAGGTGATTCCTCCGCACGCAGAAATTTGAAAAGCGCTGATGAGGACAGCCTGGCCAGGAGGCTGATGGAGAAAGTGTCTAGACTCAGAAGAGTTGGAGGTAGGAGGCTCGGTTGGCAGAGAGGGACTTACAGACACTTCAAGTGCCTGCTAGACCCCATGGCCAGATGTGACAAAGTACAAAGATGGGAGACCCGCCCCTCCACAGCCCTAGTGTGCGCTGTGCTCCAGTCAATCCTCATGCCTAATTCAGAAGTAGAAGACTGAATATTGATGGACGATTTATCTCTAATAAGAAACATAAGCCAGGAAGCACCTGCGTGGCTCAGTCAGTTAAGCGTCCCCCTTTGGCTTAGGTTGTAATCTCACAGTTTGAGAGTTTGAGCCATACATGAGGCACTGTGCTGGCAGCTCAGAGCCTGGAGCCTGCTTCAGATTCTGTCTCTCTCTCTCTCTGGCTCACATTCTGTCTCCCTCAAAAATAAATAAACATAAAAAAAAAGAAACATAAGCCAGAAGAGATAGCTAAATTGCTGCCAGGTCACCTGAGTCCTGGCTGCTCCTTGTCATCCAAGACAGCACAGAGATGATGGGGTCACCCTCCTCTCCTACACCCTTAGAGTCCCCAGGACCTCCTGTCCCAACACCAGCCAGACAAGCAGACACACTTACATTTTCTAAATAACTTCATGGATAACAGTTTTTATACAAATCATCCACAAACATGGCTAACAGTGTTAAGAGGATGATGATGGCAGTGACAAAGTAATATGTTGCGCCACTTCTGACCATGCCCCCACTCTCCCCAGACAGCCGTTTCTAATCACAACATTAGTTTTAGACATTCTCTCTTTACTTCCTATAGATGTTAGCTCTTTTGCGTCACTTTCTCTTCCCTCCATGCTCCCAATATAGCTCTACTACTATTTTTGGTTAAATCAATACCCAGAGGTTACATTATTATATCTACGTTGACAATGTTCTTTGTAGAGCTAGGGAGTGTGTTATGACTACATATCCTTTCTTGTACAGCTTTGTGTCTTCCTCTCCTGGAGTCCTAACATGATTTATTTTCTTTCATAAAATAATCATAACAACAAGTCCTCGTGGTGTCAGGTATGAGGTTGTCTCCTTTTATTCCAGGAGACAGAGCCCTCTCCCAGGACATCAGTCTGCCTACTCTGACCTGGGCCTGCTGTCCTGGTGGTGTTCAGAGGCTTTGCTTGTAGAAGGTGGTAATTAGAATTCATTTATTACCCCTCAGGGCATGCCCCATGTGCTAATCTTGCAGGGCCTCCTGCCTGCCCCGGCCTCATGGTGGCTATGCCCTTTTTAAAACTTCTACCCACCTTTTGAGCAACAAGATCTGAGGAACAAGATCTCATTCCCCGCATCCAAATTTTTATATTCTTTTTATATGGCTCTAGTACCATTCCCCAAGTCTGGGTCTTTCATCCCAAGCAGCCCCCTGGGCTTTGGGAAGATGATGGAGAACTCCTACCCCATAGCCTTGTACCCTAATCCTGGGCAGGTAGGGGCTTTGGCCTTCAGACACCAGTGGGAGGTGCATGGTGACATCCGGTCAGCTTTCCTTTGCTGCATTCCCACTGATGTTACTTTGGGCTCCTTGCTTCCTCAAATGATGCACCTATTAAACCCAGCACCAACACCCCCACATCCCATGGACAAACACCAATGCTAATTGTCAGGGACAGTGCCCAAAACCTACAATGAGGAAAGAGCTCCTCCCTGACCGGTCTCATAATTAGTAGCACACCTATCTTTTTCCTGGGAGTCAGCACGCTGCCTTGTTATGGGATGTCCTGTTTAGTTTATTGCCTGCCTCTCCTTGGGTCTGGCCTAAGAAATAAAGAAGCCATAGTAAGTTTTGGAGGAGGCCTCCTTGGTCACCCCAAAAGGGGCCAGTGAAATGACCCTTCCAACTATGCCTTCATTTCATCCTCAGCAAAGAGCATTTGGTCCCCCAAGTCCTTCTGAAGGAAAGGGACATAATGGCCAGCTCTTCCATTACAGGGATGTGTACTATGTTTCCAATTTTACATGTCATAGGAGAAGAGAAACTGGAAGGAAACGCACCTGTATGTAAGCAGCTGTTATCTCTGGGTATGGACATAGAAGTGACCTTTTTTTAATACTTTTCTGCATTTTCTTATTTTGAAAACAGTATCTACCATGAGATGCTATTTAATAAATGTTTATAAAATATTAACAATTATCTATCTATCTACCTATCTACCTATTTACAAAGTAGCATGGGTAAGGAGCCTATCGTAAATCTGAATTGGAAGCAGGTGTATTTGGACACATCTGACCACTGGAATGATGCGAGCAGAGGTCACTGCAAGAATGGGCACTCCTGGTGGCCTGGGTAGCTCAGTTGTTAACGCGTCCAATTTCAACTCAGGTCATGATCTCATAGTTTGTGAGCTGGAGTCCTGCATTGGGCTCTGTGCTGGCAGCTCAGAGCCTGGAGCCTGCTTCAGATTCTGTGTCTCCCTCTCTCTCTGCCCCTCCCCTATGCATGCTCTGTCTCTCTCTCTCAAAAGTAAATAAACATTTAAAAAAGAAAAAGAAAAAAGAATGGGCAGTCTAGGAGGCAAGTACTGTGGTCACTGTGAAATCCCCAGCACCTAAAACAGTGCTTGGTGCATAATGGGCACTCAAAAATGTGTTTTCAAAATGCACTGGCGAGGAGCACCTGGGTGGCTCAGTCGGTTGAGCGTCTGACTTTGGCTTAGGTCATGTTCTCATAGTCCATGGGCTCGATCCTTGCGTCGGGCTCTGTGCTGACAAATCAGAGCCTGGAGCCTGCTTCAGATTCTGTGTCTCCCTCTCTCTCTGCCCCTTTCCCTCTCATGCTGTCTGTCTCTCAAAATAAAATAAAGACATAAAAATTTTTTTTTAATGCACTGGTGAGTGAATGAGAGGGGAGGGGTTCTTACAGGTGGGGGCTGATTTACTGAGGAACTTGGTCATCAGGGAGGAGGCCAAACCTGGCATCTCTCAGCATTGTCTCTCAGTCCAGATTTTCATGTCCAAGTGCTAGGAGAACAGGACGTTGTAAGTAAAACTGAGAGACTTCTAGAGACAAACACCCTGCCTTATGACTACACCAAGAAAATGCCCTACAGAAGGTAGGGAAAGAATATTCCTCCACTGTTTTTTCCAAGATCACGCACAATGTCTGGAAAGAGAGAGTTCCCTGTGAAACCCAGGCAGAGCCCTTGCCAGTGGAGCTGGGTGCTTGGTGAAGCAGCCAGAAGTATGAATGATTCTGAGTGGCTTAGATTTCACTGCATGGGATATTGTTATTCAAATTCAGAAGAATAGCAGAATGCTCTCTTAAAATTTCCTATGGGGGTCCAGGATAGTGGCAATTTTTTTATCTGTGTTTTCCCCACCTTGCTAAGTCTAATAGCATGTTCTTGAGGGTCGGGAGACAAAAACATAGTGCTAAGTAGAATATCCCACTTCAATCTTCCCTGATTATTAGGTATGTGGCCTAATTTGTCCTTGTTCTTACCTCCAAAGAGCTGTGTGATGCCTCTACAAGTAATCTTATCATTTTTGCCAAGCATCATTGCTCAACAGTCAGTGTGATGGTGGCAGATGTTCCTGGACCAGTGGGTCTCTGGATATAAGCTGCCCAATGGAAGTCAAGAAGAAAATACTTTCTACCTCATTTTAATCTCAAAGTTATAAAGAGATGTGTTGTAAAGGGGAGGAGTCCTCTGAATTGTTTCCTCTAAAAAATGGAATCATGAGGGGGCACCTGGGTGGCTCCGTCAGTTGAGTGTCCAGCTTCAGCTCAGGTCATGATCTCCCAGTTCTTGAGATCGAGTCCCGTGTTGGGCTCTGTGCTGACAGCTCAGAGCCTGGAGCCTACTTCGGATTCTGTGTTTCCCCCTCTCTTTCTCTCTCTCTCTCTCTGCCCTTCCCCCATTTGTACTCTGCCTCTCTCTCAAAACTGACCATTAAAAATTCTTTTTAAATAGGAACAGGAGATTGGTGAGCACCCCTCAAAAGTCAAAGCGGACTGACATGTCAGCTGGACCTCCACGTACTTTCCTGGGGCCCTAATTTTATGTCAACATGGCTAAGCAATGGTTCCAGTTGTCCGGTTGAACATTAGTCTAGATGTGAAGGTATTTGGAAAGTGTGATTGACATTTACAGTAAGTTGACTTCAAGTAAAGTTGATTATCCTCCAAAATGTAAGTAGGCCTCATCCCATCCATTGAAGGCCTTAAGATAACAAAAAACTGAAGTTTCCAGAGAAGACATTCTGCCATGGGACTGTAACATAGAAATTCAGCCTGGGTTTCCAGCCAGCTGGTATGCGCTATGGATTTCTGAATGGCCAGCCTTCATGATTATATGAGTTGATTCCTTAAAATAAATCTCTTTCTCTTTCTTTCCTTCTTCCTTCCCATCTTTCCTTCCTCCTTCTACCCCCTCCATATCCATCCCCCTTCTTTCTCTCTCTCCACATATGTATACCCTATTTGTCTGTTTCTCTGGAAAGTTCAGATTCTGGCAAAGACTCCCTCCTTGACCAACTGTAGTCAGACTTGTTTGAGTCCTCTCCTTGACTAGCTCTCCTTCCTGACCTGCTGAGCCCAGTTTTGCCAAAGAATCTACCTGCTACCCCCATATCCAATCACATTCTTCTTCCTCCATCCTTGATATCTAATCAAGATCTTCTGCCTCCACTCTCAATACCTAGCCAAGTTTCTCTCTTCTATCTTCTTCACCCTACCCTGGCTGTATAAATCCCCACGTATTCCTGTTTGTATTTGGAGTTGAGTTTAGTCTCTCCTATTGCAGTAGGAGACTATAGACTCCTATTGCAGTCTCTCTCCTGTTGCTATAGTCTTGAATAAACTCTTTCATTAAGTTTTTTATAATTAATTAATTAATTAATTAATGGAGAGAGAAGGAGGGAGAGAGAGAATAAGTGGGGGAAGGGCAGAAAGAGAGGGAGAGAGAGAATCTCAAGCAGGTTCTGTGCTTCCAGTGCAGAGCCCAACGCGGAACTTAAACTCATGAACCATGAGATCATGACCTGAGCCGAAACTAACTGAGCCACCCAGGCTCTCCTCTATCTGGTCATTTTTAACAAGCATCCCCTGAGTAATTTCTCTATAATAGTACAGACCCCCAAATCTAATGCTAGTTATAAACATTTTATAATATTGAGAAATCAAACTCAGTTTCTCATATGACTGCTATTCCCTGTGTTCCTACATCAATCAAAAGTGCTAAAATCAAGAACACAAGCTTGCCTGAGATGCAGCAAGTGGGGGGAGGGGAGAAACTGCGTTTTACTGCGTCCACTCAGGTGTGGTACGAAATGGAAGGTGGCAGCTCTGACAGATGGGAACACTTCTGAATCCCTCTGGCTCGTGTGGGTAAATCAAACAGCTGGCTATGATCTGATGTGAGGTAGGGCCCAGGAACTAAGGAGCAGTACTGTTTACTCACAACAAGCTTCTTTTGTGTCTAGATGTCTTTTGTGAGGACACATACAAGACCCACAGGGACTTCAGCAATATCAAATTGTGAGGAAGATGAGGAGACCAGATTAGGTCATCACAAGACTGGAGAGCCTTTCTAGAAAGCAGCTGCTGCCCACAGGGGCAGGGGTATCCAGTGCTCATCTGGGTGAGAGAGGCAAGGCGACAGCTGACACATGCACAGAAAATGCCATCCTTCCAACAGTTGGTGTTCACATAGCAGTGAGCCCAGCTGTCCTCTCGGGGTATAAGAGCCTCTTCCCCCAACCTCTAGACAAAGACCGTAGGATCCAGGTGGGGATCCAGCCCCAGACAAGCGCCAGCAGAAAAAATGAGTCAGGAACCAGGTCAGAGGGACAAGGACAAGAGCAGGGGTGGCCTGGGATTCGGTGGACACCTGACAGGAGGCTCAACTGTGGCACAGCTGGTAGTTGAGGACATGATGTCCTTCTGTCCTAGTTGGAAATATTTCAGAATGTGGGTGGGGCTGTCTCTGCAGAAGAGTGTCACTGACACTTGAACGGGGAGGACCTGGGGCAGTAAGGACCAATCCACCCTGTCTTTCCAGCTCTACTTTGGGGAATATGGAGACATGCTAGGGAGTGTCCCCTTTTGATTATCAAAAATCTGCAACTTTGCCTTCAGTGACCTGCATCACTGCACAGTAATGATAATAATAATACTACTACTAGCTAAATTTTACTGAATACTTTCCATAGGCTAAGCACATAACATACATAATTATATACAATCAACCCTATTATCCCTATTTTACAGATGGGAAAGCTGAGGCTTATAAAATTAAGTAAATGTCCCCAAATTACACAGCTAGTGGAAACAATGTGAATGCAAACAACCTAAACTGACACTTAACTACCATGCTATTATCTTATCATAAAAGGCTCTTCTGTGGGTCTGTTTATTGCTGAACCGACCATACCTCAGGCTTTGTGGTGGGCTCCTGGTCTTAGTTTCTGATGCCCATTCTTTTCACTAGGGATGTAACCCCATACCAGAAGACCCCTAGATTACTCTTAAGCATTGACACTCTTAAGTCACTGTCATAGGGGGTCCCTATCGTGGTTAAGCGTTCAACTTCAGCTCAGGTCATGATCTCATGGCTCATGGGTTTGAGCCCTGCATTGGGCTCTGCACTGACAGCTCAGAGCCTGGAGCCTGCTTCCAATTCTGTGTCTCCCTCTCTCTCTACCTTTCCCCCTAATCAAGAAAAATAATAAACATTAAAAAAATGATGCCCTAGGACATTGCCAATCCACATCTTCAGGGATGATCTTTCTCCCACTGAGTAGGCATGTAGCTACTTGCTGGCTCTCTCTAGCACCAAGAGGAGGTCCCCTGAAGGCTGAGGAAGTGGGTATGGGGGAGCAGTAACACCTGGCTTCAATAAGAGCACTATAATAATAAATAATCAGAACTATGACCTAATCCAAATACTCTTTAGTTCTTCATAGATAGGTCAAGGGTCTGCAGTACTATTGGTTTTTTGGAATAAGAGTATCCAGAGCATAAGGAGCTGGAGTTTGGGATTCAAAGAGACCTGGAAATATTCTTTCTCTACTACTGGAGCTGACTCAAAGGGGCTCAAGAGAGTCAACTGTGAATGACTTTTCCCAAGTGTGGTGGTAGCATGAGCTTAACCACAATGGGAATATTTACCCCATAGAACTAGGTCAATACTCAAAACCAGGGCTTTCTGAATTGTTCTAGAAATAAGGCTTATGAGCACACCACCAGCCCAGGCTGTTAGAACAAGATAAAGGCAATGTGACAGGCTCTCATTTACATGTCTGGTGTTTAGTCTGTGGTTGTCTGGCTACCTCTATACCACCCAGGGCAAGTGGGAATTAACATGATTGCTGTGTCAGTTATCTATGGCTGCATAACAAATTGCCCTGAAATTTATTGGCTTAATGCAATAATATGTCTTATCTCTCATAGTTTCTTTGGGCCAGCAATTTGGGAGAGACTGGCTCCACGGTTGTGGTTTGGGGTGTCTCATAAAAGTGCAGGCAAGACGTTAGCTGGTCTTCCAATTGTCTGCAGCCAGAGCTGGAGGATCTGAACAAAGTTTATTCACTCACATGGCCAGCAATTTCATGCTAGCCTTTGGCAGGAGGCCTCAGTTCCTGGTCATGTGGACTTTATCATCGGATTGCTAGAATGTTTTCACCATGTGAGGGCTGGATTCCTCCTGAATGAAGGATCCAAGAAGGCCAAGATAAAAGCTACAATGTGTTTTGATGACTTAGCTTTGAAAGTCAGATTCAAATGATGCATTTCCACAACATCCTGTTGGTCACACTCCTCCCGACTTATTCAACGCAGAAGAGGACGACACGAAGGTGTAAATATCAGGAGGCAAGAATTATTTAAGGATCTTGAAGGCTGCCTATCAAAATTTCTATAGAGAAATTGTAATTTGCTCATGCAGGAGGACTGGTAGCACGTCATTTTCTCCTAAATCTCACAGCCACCTGCCTGAGATCTGCAGCAAATAGGTTTTTTTTCCTAAGCAATAAAAAAGGGTGAGGGCCATTGGATGGGCAAACAAATGACAGTGTCTGCCACATTATGCACTCTCCAGACAAGAAGCCCTTCTTGTGCCCACTGTACAATTGGCCTCTGCATATCTTCTCTTAGCTTATTAACCAGAATAAATTGCTCTTGTGTCTTTTATGCTTGGTTTGCACAAGCCAACTTTGTGTCTCTCTGATTGAATAGACAGCCTTTTCATAGGGTGGGGCTGGGTCTCTGAGCAGAGAGGAAAGAAAAAAAATAAGGCTGATGTGCAAAAAAGAGTTCCTTTGCCTCTGAGAAGACCGGGTAAACGCTTCTACCACATTTGGCCTGATCACAGGTGCACAATTCCGAAGCTGCTGCTTGCTCAGATAATATCCAGGTTGCAGGAAAATGGTCTGTGGCTGCTCCCTTGACAGTTGTCTTTGGAAGTATTTGAAACATTTTCAGGGCAGCGTACAAGGAAGGCAGGAGAGGTGTTTTCTATAACAAAGTATTTATGGTCATTAACATTTGACTCCTTTATAGTATAAATGCCACGAAAGAGTTCCAAAGTAAGAACATCCTGTGTTCTTCACATCACACACTGTGCTTTAATGTGAAGAGCTCAAAAACAATATGTGCTTAATAAATCTTCACCTTGTAGAAAGATTTGTGTAAAGCAGATGCCGTGATTTAAATCCAAAGATTCTCAAATGGAAAATGTGATGTGTTTTCCTCCTGACAGAGATCTAGCTGAAACAGCAGGCTTTGAAAGTACTTTCTTTATTAATTAGATCATTTGTCCTATCCACCTATAATAAGTGTACTGTGTAGAAAATCACACCATCCACGAGATGTGCCAGACTCCATTGAGCCACTTGTGATGGAATCACTAGACAGGCAGATTAAAGAACTGCTTTATCTGGACTTCAGCAAGGCGTGAGGTGAGTACGTCCTCATTACCACGAAGACAGAAGTGAGGGATGGGGGCTGAGTGGCAATTTGATAGAGATAGTCATACCAGGTTGTTTTGAAGGGGTCCCAAATGACAATCTCTATTGACTTGAAAGGGAGGTTCCCTTTCTCTTCATAGAAACTGTTAAATGTCTTCTTGTCAAAATCCCTTTTAACAGGGTTTTTGTGGAACAAATGTTTTTAGTTTTGATATAGTTAAATTTATCAGATTTTCCTTTTATGAATTGTCCTTTTTGTGTCGAGTCTAAGAACATTTTGCCTGTAGATTTTTTCCTAAGTATTTTTTCTAACAGGTTTATAGTTCTACATTTTACATTCATATCCATGATCCATTTTAGGCTAATTTTTTTCTTAACCCAAACAGCCAGTAATCATGCTACCTCCAGGAGGCCAAGGTATTTCTTTTTTTTTTTTAATGTTTTTTTATTTACTTTTGAGAGACAGCACAAGTAGGAGAGTGTCAGAGAGAGAGAGAGGGAGATACAGAATCAGAAGACAGGCTCCAGGCTCTGAGCTAGCTGTCAGCACAGAGCCCGACGCAGAGCTCGAACCCACAAACCATGAGATCATGACCTGAGCCAAAGCCGACGCTCAACCGACTGAGCCCCCCAGGGACCCCTAGGCTAATTTTTGTATGAAAGCGACACTTTGGTCAAGATTTGTTTTTATTTATTTATTTGTCTGTTTGTGCCTAGGGTGTCTGATTGCACCATTTACTTATGCTTCTGCCTCCTCATCAAAAGTTAGCTGGGCAGGAATGCCCAGGTGGCTCAGTGGGTTAAGCATCTGACTTTGGCTCAGGTCATACTCTCATGGTTCTGAGTTCAAGCCCTGCATGCGACTCTCTGTTGTCAGCACTGAGCCAGCTTCAGATCCTCTGTTCCTCTCTCTCTTTGCCTCTCCTCTGCTTTCTTTCTCACTCTCTCTCAAAAATAAACAAAATAAAAGTCAGTTTGGGCATATCAGCATGGCTATTTTCTTGAGCTCTCTGTCCTGTTCCACTGATCCATGTAACTATACATCCGCCAATACTACAGTCTTGATTTCTGTAGCTCTATAATAAGCCTTGAAATTGGGTAAATGGATTTTTTCCAGTTTGATCTTCCTTTTCAAAAATTTTAAGGCCTTTCCACATAAAGTTAAAAAAAATCTAAATCTAGAAACAATTTTGCTAGGATTTTAATAGGAATTGCATTATACCTATATATCAGTTTGGGGAGAATGAACATTTTTACTGCGTCGAGTCTTCCAATTCACGAGCAAGATGTGTTTCTCCATTTAGATCTTTTTTTCATTTCTTTCTTCAGCACTGCACAGTTTTCAGCATGTAGGTCCTATATATGTTTTGTTAGATTTACACCTAGGTATTTCATTGTCTTTGAGCAATTATAAATGGTTTTGTATTTTAATTTCACATGCTAGGGGCACCTGGGTGGCTCAGTCGGTTAAGCGTCCAGCTTCAGCTCAGGTCATGATCTCACAGTTCAAGCCTCGTGTTGGGCTCTGTGCTGACAGCTAGCTCAGAGCCTGGAGCCTGCTTCAATTCTGTGTCTGCCTCTCTCTCTGACCCTCCCCTGCTCACACTGTCTCTATCTCTCAAAAAATAAATAAAAAACATTAAGTTGTTGACATATAGAAATAAAATTGATTTTTATGTTTTATATGTTTTTCTTTTATCCTACATCTTACTTGACCTCACTTGTTAGTTCTAAGAATATATTTGTACATTTGCTGGAATTGTGGGCAATTTATCATCTCTAAATAGAGGCAGTTTTATTCCTTCCTTTCCAATCTGTATGCTGTTTATTTCCTTCTCTTGCCCTTATTTTACTGGTTAGAACTTCTAGCGTTATATTGAATAAGAGTTATGAAAGCAGATATCCTTACTTTGCTCATGTTGTTGAGGAGAAAGTATTTAGTGTTTCACCTTTAAGTATGACATTAGCTCTAAATATTTTAGATGCTCTTTATCAAGTTAAGGAAGTTCTTCTAATTTAGTCCTATTTTTCTGAGAGTTTTTATTATGAATGAGGGTTGAATTTTATCAAATGATTTTTGTCTACATCTATTGGTATGATTGTGTGATATTTATCTTTTAATAGTCTAATCTGGTGGATTACAATGATAGGTTTACCCATATTGAACAAGCCTTGTATCTCTGGATGCCTCTCGGATCATGATGTAAAATGGTTTTCAGGTCGAGTTGATTTCTATTTGCTGATATTTTAAGGGCTTTTGCATCTGTATTAATGAGAGATATCAGTTTATAGTTTACTCATTTGATCTTTGTCTGGTTTGGGTATCACTTTAATGATAGTTTCATAAAATGAACAGAGAAGTCTTCCCTCCTCTTCTATTGTCTAGAAGAGATTGCATAGAATTGGTGTTAATTCTTCTTTAAACATTCGATAGAATTCTCTGGGTCTGGAGATATTGTTTCCGGGAGATTTTAAATTATGAATTCAATTTCCTTAATAGTTGTAGGGCTATGATATGTCTCCTATTTGATGATTTGTGTTAGTTGGTGTGCTTTTTAAGGAGTTGGTCCATTTCATCTACATTGTGAAATTTATGTTTATAGAGAGTTTATATAGAGTTGTGTGTAGTGTTTCCATATTACTCCTGCTATCCGCACAGTCTGTAGGGACATCCTTGTTTCATTCGTGATATTCATAAAAGTGCCTTCTTTTTTTTCTTTAAATTCTTGTCACTCTTATTAGAGTTTTGTTAATTTTATCGATTAAAAAAGTCAGTTTTAGGGGCACCTGGGTGGCTCAGTCAGTTAAGCGTCCAACTTCGGCTTAGGTCATGATATCACTGTTTTTGAGTTTGAGCCCCACATTGGGCTCTGTGCTGACAGCTCGGAGTCTGGAGCCTGCTTCAGATTCTGTGTCTCCCTCTCTCTTTGACTCTCCTCCACTCACACTTTGTCTCACCCTCAAAAATAAACACTAAACAGTTTTTAAAAATCTGTTTAATTGATTTTTATATTATTTTTGCTTTAAGTTCATTGATTTTGCTCTTTTCTTTATTATTTCCTTTTTCTGCTTATTTGGGGGTCATTTTGCTCTTCTATTTGTAGATTTTGAGGTTGGACCTTAGTTAAGTGAGCTAAGACCTTTCCTCTCTTTTAAAATTGAGATATAATTGACATGTAATATTACACCCATTTCAGATATACGACATAATGTCTTGATATATGTATACCCAATGAAATGATCACCGCAATAAGTCTAGTTAATTTCCATCATCACACACAATTACAGATTTTTTTCCTTCTGTCTAGAACTTTTAAAATCTATTCTCTTAGCAACTTTCAAATATACAATATAGCACTTTTAACTATAGTCAGCATGATGCACATTATTTTCCAGTAACTTATTCCTTTTACAACTGGGAGTTTGCACCTTCTGCCCACCTTCACTCATTTTGCCCACCCCTATCTCCTGCCTCAGGTATTCACCATTATGTTTTCAGTATCTGCAAGCTTGGTGGGGTTTTTTAAAAGAATTTGTTTTTTAAGATTCCACATATGAGGGGACCACCAGTGTGGCTCAGTTAGTTGAGCATTTGTCTCTTGATTTTGGCTCATGATCCCAGGCTTGTGGGAAAGAGTCCATCATGGGATTCCACACTGAGTGTGGAGACTATTTAAGATTTTTCTATCTCTCCCTCTGATCCCCTCCTCCAATGGCATGCTCTCTGTCTCTCTCTTTCTCTCTCTCTCTGTCTCTCTCAAAGAAAAAGAAGTTAAGATTCCACATATAAATGAGATCATTTGACATTTGTCTTTCTGTCTGACTTGTTACACTTAGCATAATACCCTCAAGATTCATCCATGTAGTTGCAAATGGCATGATTTCCTTCTTTTTGTGGTTGAATAATATTCCATTGTATATAATACCACACTTTCTTCATTTGTCCACAACGGACACTTAGACCGTTTCCACGTTTTGGCTATTGTAAATAATGCTGCAATGAACATAAAGGTGCAGATATGTTTTTGAGTTAGTGTTTTTGCTTCTTTAAATAAACACCCAGAAGTAGAATTTCTGGATGATATGCTAGTTCTATTTTTAATTTTTTGAGAGATCTCCATACTTCCTCTATTTTAGTAAATTCATTTAATGCTATCAATTCCCCTCTCAGCACTGCTTTAGCTGTATCTCACATGTTCATATGTTGTATTGGGTTAAACGCTTTTTTAAAAATTTCCCTTAAGACTTCCTTTTTGATTTATGGATCATTTAGAAGTGTTCTGTTTTGTTTCCAAATGTTTGGAGGTTTTCCTGTTATCTTTCTGTTACTGATTTCTAATTTGATTACATTGTAGTCAGAGAACATACTGTATATAATTTTAATTACTTTAAATTTGTTAAGACTTCTTTTATGGCCCAAGATATGGTCTACTTTGGTATATATCCTGTGGCCACTTGAATGGAATATGTATTCTGCCATTAGTGGGTGGGATATTCTATACATGTTGACCAGATACGTTATTTGACATATGGTGTTGAGTTCCTCTATATCCTGGCTAATATTCTGTTTCATTGTTTTCTTAATTATTGACAGGTATGCATTGAAGTTTCCAGCTGTAATTGTGTATTTTTCTAGTTTTCTTATCAGTTTTACCAGTTTTTGCTTGCCATATTTTACAGCTCTATTGTTTGGTGCACACATTTAGGAATGCTGTGTCTTCCTAGGGAAAATCTACTTTTCTTATGATACAAAATTCTTTTAACTCTGGTAATTTTCTTTGCTCAGAAGTCTATATTATCTGACATTAATGTAGCCACTCCTGAATTCCTTTGATTAATTTTTCCTCTGTCCCCTCCAGTCTGCTGTTGAGCCCATCCACTGAACTTTTCATTTTAGTTATTGTGTTTTTCAGTTCTAAAATTTCCATTTGGTTTTTATTTATATCCTTGATAAAGTTTCCTAATTATTTTTATTGTTTCAAGCATGCTCATCATTGCTTCTTGAAACATTTTTATTGTGACTGCTTTAAAATCTTTGTTTAATAATCCTAACTTCCATCTCAGCTTGGTATCAGCATCTATTGATTATCTTTTTAAATTCGGCTTGAGATCTTCCCGGTTCTTTGTATGATGAGTGATTTTCAACTGAAACTTGGACATTTTTATATTATGATAGGAGTCTCTGGATCTTAAATCTATTTTATCTGGCTTTCAATGGCAGAGGATAGTGACACCTCCTCATTATTTATAGGTAGGAGTTCATTTTCTTTCTGGCTTCTGTTGATGTCCAAAAGAGGAGAACTTTCTACCTTGCTGCTGTGTAGAGATTGACATTTAGGCTCCTAACATGTTCCCCACTGATACTTGGGGATTGATTTATTTGAGGATGAAAGTCTTTGTTCCCTACCTGACCTTCCCTGACACCATTTTGGTTATTCTGGGTCCTTTGTATTTCCATATGAATTTTAGGATCAGATTATCTATCAATTTCTGCAAAAAAAAAAAGTCAGCCAAGGTCCTTTCTACCAACCACCATCCACGCTGTCTGTCTTGTCTTGTTCGTCTTGTCCATCTTCTTTCTTAGAGATATTTTCGCTGACACCAACCCCCTACTCGGGACCTTTCGACTGTGGTGCATGGGCTGGTCCCCTGCATACAGAGTGGTGCCTGAACAGGGACCTGAGTAGAAGGCAAATTGAAGGTCAAGAATCACATACATGTGCTGGAGGAGCCAAGATGGCGGAGAGGAAGGGAGCTCTGTAAACTTCGTCTGTCCCATCGATTGAACTGAGGACATTGCTCTCATCTGCAGGAGCGGAAGGAGAAAATACGGACTCCAGAAGGAAGAGAACCTGAAGGATACCTGAGTGAGTGAGTGCGAACTGGGGAGATTGGAAAACGGGCCAGCCCGAGATGGGCAGGGGAGGTGGCAGTCCCAGCCCAACGCAGGGCAAGTGCGCGGAGCTTGAGAGACAAAGGGAAGAGACAGAGAGACTGAACACGCTCATAGTACTGTCTCTGGGGAAGAGGTAAAGAACACTTAACTGCTCACTCCATAGATAACTGCTGGGTAGCCTAAATCCCGAACCCAGGTGGTGCGCAAGGGAAGGAACAGCTTCCAGCCCTGCGCCATCTTGGCGAGGAGTGGGCGACCACTGCCACAGCAGTGATAGGGGTGCTCACTTCGACCTCGGATTTGGGAGTGGGAGCACGCACCTCATTTCCACGGCACATCTTGCCCCCAGCATTGGCCCCGTGAAACCTGAATCCCGGGTGCCAACAGGGAAAAAAAAAAATAGCCCCCACCTCTGCGTGATCCCAGCAGGGATTTGGCAGCAGTGGAGACCTGGGTGCCTGCGCACAGGCTACAGGAGCTCCCAGCTCATTTCCAGCAGCTCCCGGCGCCGCCTCAGGCAACAGCTGCGCACTCATTCCTCCCCCAACACTAACACGATCCCCGCTGGGGGTTGGGTCTGAGATGGTGCGCACTTCACCTCCTGCTGCACTCTCGCCTCAGGCAGGGTCAGCCGAAATCCCAGCCTGAGCCAAGACAAACTGATTACTCCCTCTAAGAAGGCAGCAACCAAAACAAAAACACCATCTGTGGTAGCATAAAGAGTGCATGGACTGGAACTTTGAACCGAGGCAGGCCTGGAAAATACAACTCTGCTCAACCGTGGCAAAAGGAGATCAGACTCATTAGAGTGGCCTACAGTTCTTGTTCAGCAGAACTTGGTGTGCCGCCTGCCTATCTAATCTCCTCAAACACCAAGGCGGAGCCTCTGAGAGCAGCCGCCAAGACCTACCACATCAAACCACGCCTATCCACGAGAGGGAGCTGCTGTTTTTTTTAGTTTTTTTTTCCTTTTTTTATAAGTTTTTTCTTTTTTTTCCTATTTGCCTTTTTCTGTAAGTATTTTTATTATTATTACTTTTTTTTACTTAAATTTTTTAAAATTTTTACTCCTATTTTCCTTTCTCCTTTCTCCCTTTTTTTTTCTTCTTACCTTCTTGTAATCCAGATATATTCTCCTATATCTCATCCCTACCTCTCCCCTCAACTGATCGTACACTTTTAGACTGTCCACTGTCCTTTATTGTCTTTGCCCCCCTTTATTTTTTTTCCTTCTTTTTCTCTTTTTCTTTTTCTTTTCTTCTCCTCTTTTCGTCTCTTTCCTCCCCACTCTCTTTATTTTCTTTCCCCCTTTAAATGTGTTTGTTTGCTTGATTTGTCTGTGCGTTTGTGTGTTACTGTTCCCTCTGTGTGTGTCTGTCTGTTTTCCTTCTTAGGGCTACACCAAGAAACAAGCCAAAGTGTGC
>NC_043701.1:143608570-143635488 GCF_006229205.1 Suricata suricatta | reverse complement strand
TCTTGAATGTATCATAGATAAGCTGCTATATAACGATTGCCACTTCAGATAGCTGTGAAATTAGGTGATTAACTAGTTGTTACTTAACCTTCTAATTTCTGTATAACTCTAATTACATGAAACAGAAGTTGGTGTTTTGATTTTTTACTTTGCTTTTCGGTTTTGAGTGTCATTGCAACTACTGTATTGTAAATGATGGAAAATAATTGCATATGTTAAAAAAATATGAAACTTTATAAAGTAAAAAAATAAATAAAATTTTTAAATTAAAAAAAAGTCATCCAAGATTTTGATAGGATTGTAGCAAATTCATAGACTACATTGGAAAGTATTGACACTTCAACAATATTAAGTTTTCTACACCATTATTATTGCCTGTCTTTCCATCTATTTGAATGGATTAATGTCTTTTTATAGTTATTTATTTATTTGAGAGAGGACGAATGGGGAGAGGCAGAGAGAGAGGAGGACCTCTTTAATTTCTTTCAATAACATTTTATAGTTTTCAATGTACAAATTTTGCACTTCATCTGATGAATTTATTCCCAAGTATTTTTTAAAATTTCTGATACTATTATAAATGGAGTTGTTTTCCTAAGTTAATTTTCAGATTATTCCCTGTTAGTGTATAGAAAATCAATTGCTAATTTTATTCTGATCTTGTATTCTGCAAACTTTCTGTATTTGTTTATTACCTCTAATAGTTTTTATTTGTGTGTATGTGTGTATGGGTATGCATTAGTGGGATCCTTAGAATTTTTTATATATGAGATCAGATAATTTGAAAATAGGATAGTTTTGCTTTTCTAATCTGGATGCATTTTATTTCTTTTAAATTGCCTAATTGCCTTCAGTACAATGTTGAAGAGAAGTTGTAAGAATGAACATCCTTGCTTGGTTCCTGAGCCTAGGTGGAAAGATTTCATCCTTTCACCACTAAGTAAGATGTTAACTGTGGGTTTTTCATAGATATACTTTATCAGTTTGAGGAAATTCCCTTCTATTACTAGTTCATTGAGTGTTTTTATCATAAGAAGATCTTCACTTTTTGTTAAATACTTATTCTGTGTCTACTCAGATGATCATACAGGGGTGCCTGGGTGGCTCAATTGGTTGACTGTCCGACTTCGGTTCAGGTCATGATCTCACTGTTAGTGATATTGAGCCCTATGTTGGGCCTTGCATTGATAGCATGGAGCCTGGTTTGCCTTATGTCTCCCTCTCTCTTTGCTCCTCTTCCATTGAACACATGTTCTCTCACTCTCTCAAAAACTAACATTAAAATGTAAAAGATGATCTTTTTTTAATGTTTTTTATTTTATTTTTGATAGACAGAGAGAGACAGCACTAGCAGGGGAGGGTCAGAGAGAGAGAGGGAGATACAGAATCCGAAATTGGCTCCAGGCTCTGAGCTAGCTGTCAGCACAGAGCCCAACATGGGGCTCAAATCCATGAACCATGAGAACATGACCTGAGCCAAAGCTGGACGCTTAACCAACTGAGCCACCCAGGCACCCCCCCCCCTTTTCTTAAAGATGATCTTATGTAGATTAATGTTTTTCATCAAAGTTGTGAAAATTTTGGTCATCATTTTTTCACATATTCTTCCTGCCCCCTTCCCTCTCTCTCTCTCTCTCTTTCTGGAACTCCTATTATGAACATGTTGATATTCTTGATGGTGTTCCACAGGTCTCTGAGGCTCTGTTCATTTTTTAAATTCTTTTGTCTTTCTATTGTTTACACTAAAAAATCTCCAGTGGTCTATCTTCAAGTTCACTGATCCTTTATTATTTTTTTTTTGCCCACTCAAATTTGTGTTGACCCCCTCTAGTAAATTTTCCATGTCAGCTATTATATTTTTCAATGCTAGAATTTTTATTTAACTTTTTATAATTTTTCTTTATTGATATTCTATACATGGTGGGACATTAATCTCATGGTTTCCTTTAGTTATTTGAAAATGTTTGAAATACATGATTTAAAGTTGATTTTTTACCTTGCTTTTCTGTTTGGACTGTAATTGTAACTACTGTAGTGTAAATGATGGAAAATAACTGCAGATGTTAAAAAAAATAAACAGAAAAAAAATAAAAGTTTCCTTTCCACATGAAAAAAAAAAGTCTTTGTCTAGTAAGTCCAACACATGAGCTTTCTCGATTTCTACTTAATCACTTGCCTTACTAGGTATGGGGCATACTTTCTTGTTTCTTTGCATGCCTTATACTTTTCTATTGAAAATGAGATTCAGGAAAGTTTCCTTAATAAACACGTCTTGAATTGTTGGACAGTTTTAGTTAATCCAGGGTTATGATAATACTGACTTTCTAATTTTTTGCCAGTGTTCTCATTGCTTTTGTGGAGGAAAAGATTTTCAGATGCCCTTAATTCCATCATTCCTGCTGATACACCATGGTGTTTTGAATTAACCTTTATTATAGCACTTGTAACAAATGGTACATATGAACTACTTTGTTTCCCTGCTAGACTGTGAGCCTCTAGAGGGAAAGGATTGTGTCTTGTTCACCTCCTTATCTTTCCTTTACAGAGCAAAGCTGGATTCATGGTAAATAGCAGGCTGTTGAAAGATTAGTGCTTGAACCCCCAAAGAAGGTAACCACTGAGAAAAAGTTTATGTTGAGTTGGGATGCTATGGCTTTATTTCTTAATCTAGAGTATCCTGAAAAAACTATTCTTGCATGTGTATTTAGACAGTTCTGGGAATTTCTACCCAAATTGTGTCACATTTTAATAGTGCCCTGAAGCAGTTTTCATAATCATTTAGGATCTTAGTTTTCATATATGAAATGTGGATAATACTTAAGATCTTAATATTGTGATCCTAGTGTGGTTCAGAGGATTAGATGAGATGACACATGTAAAGCCCATGATACAGTGTCGGGCAGTGCCGCTCGTAACTATGAGTGTTTATCATTCTTGACTGTCCTAACTCCAGGAAACTTTAATCATTTCCTGTTTAACTTGAGCAAGGGTTTGCCAAATCCACGTGCCATCAACTACTGATGAACAATGTTTTCCTCTGCTCCCGCATTCCTGAGATTCCACAAAGGTCTCTTTTGAGACACAGGCAGGCAGGACAACCGGGCACTTTTCCATGGAGCTCATGCACTAAGGGAGCTGTGAACAGAAAACATCTGCTGCCTTGCTCCAGCTGTGGAGACGGACTGTGACGCAGCTGTCTTGGAGGACTGGAGGCGTTAAAGCCAGGGAAGGTGGGCAAACCCAGGATGTGTCTAAAAAGGGAGGCAACCCACAGATTCCCGAAAAGTGTAACAGAGGGGTTGCTAGAACCTTCAGAATGATAGTCCTGGGAGAAGAGGTTAAGGGACGAAGTATGCTGGGATCTCTCTAATTTATGGACACCTCCTAGTATGGCTTTTCTTAAAAAAAAAAAAAGAAAGAAAGAAAAAGAAAGAAACTATTTTTAAACTTTGTAAACAACTAACCTAACTCAAACCACTTATTAGACATACCAGTAAGATTCAATGACTCACCCAAGGGCAGACAAGAAGGGAGCAGCAGAGCACCGAGGTGACTGGTGTTCCAACTGGGATTGCAGGGTTCTCTCCATCTTATCTGCTGTGACCCTGTTAAGTCACCTCCCAGAGAACTCACTGAAAAAACATGTAAGCAGGAGGTGTCTGGAGTCACATACATCCCTCATCTCCAAGAATAATTTATCTGATCATAGATACTTTGATCTATAGGGTTTAGAGGCCAAATTTGGAATTAAAAGGTGGCGTTCAACCAGGAGATCTGGAGTCATCAGTTAACCTGTGTAAATCTCATTGTTTTCATCTAGAAATTGGGGCTCCAAGTCCCCTTCCTATTTCCCCAGTCTGGTTGTTCTAAGTATTACAGAAATAAAAGATGTGAAAAAGATTTTCTTATTCACCTGTTCACCGAGATCCTGGATCTATTCCCTCAGTAGCAGAATAGTAGTGCTCCATGCCTCTATTTGGTTTGGAGAATCACTAGCCCCAAACCTCTCACCGGAATCCCAGGCCACCCATCTCTTCATGCTAATCTTTGGGAGAGGATTCAGGGAGAGACTGTATCAGTGACTTGAAGTTTGTCACTCTGTCCCAGACCTAGAGGATGCCATGTGATGTGAATGACTCCACCCAGGACAACTCCCTTTAGTTCCTGCTCATATTTACAAATGTTCACTGGACTCAGATACTTGAGTATCTAAGAGGCAGCCGGTTTCATTCCCTTCCAAGCCTTTTGGTTTTCCCCATCTTAGCGTGACACCTCCAAAACCGTAGGCGTCATCCTCATGTTCTTCCATGCCTTCAAACCTAATACAGTTTACAATAATGGAAGTTCTAAGTTTCTACTCAACATCCATGTGGTTCTTCTCTACTATGTAGCACCTATGCCATTCGGGTAGGATTGATCACACCCATACCTTCATGGGTCCAAGGCAACTAAGATAATCTCATCCCTTATCCATGCTGATTGTTTCCAGCAACTCCCACCTAAGCTCACCAGTCCGCTGGCGGTGGGGGTATTAAGCTGACTCTCTGATCCATTCTCCTGGCAACGGACATTTGTGCAGAGATGGCTCAATCAATCCCAAGATCAAGATTTTTGTTTTACAGTTGTAGGAAATGATGCCTGCCCCTCCTCGATGCAAATAAAACCATGTTGCAACCATGTATGTATCTTGCTCTTGCAAACATATAAGGATAAATGGACACATAAAGGGTGGGGGACAGATGAAACAGGACTGAGAATCAGAAAAATAAGGCTAGAGCCCTGATCAAACTTTCCCTTAAGCCCACCTCCATCATAGTTTTCATTTTTATAAGTCTGTAAATGGTCCTTATTTTCTGAAGAAAATGGAGTTTGATTTTGTCCTGAAATCAAAAGAATCCAAACTAATAAACATATTCAAGGTACTAGCAAATTCTTATATTTGCTTCCAAAACCACACATCAGGGGCTCCTTGGTGGCTCAGTTGGTTAAGCGGCTAACTTTGCTCAGATCATGATCTCACGGTTTGTGAGTTCAAGCCCCACATCAAGCTCTGTGCTGATAGCTCAGAGCCTGGAGCCTGCTTCAGATTCTGTGTCTCCTTCTCTCTCTGCCCTTCCCCTGCTCACACTCTGTCTCTCTGTCACCCTCTTTCTCTCTGTCTCTCAAAAATAAATAAACTAAAAAAAGACTTGTTTCTAAACCATACATCATATCTGTTCACTTCTTAACTTTTCCACCACCATCACCACCAACTTTCCTACTTTCAAGGATTAAAACCTTTCAAAGACTTTAAATTTTTCTTAAAACCAAACCCTAGTCCATTGTTTCTATCAACCACCTTCCAACCACCCAATCTTGTAGCCCTGGTAGACATGGTCCCTGCATCTCCTATTACTTCTCCTTGTTGCATCTGCTTCAGCCTCACAAATCTTTCTGTTTCTTGAACAGCCAAGCCCTTTCCCATTTTCTGTTACCTTTGCCTGGAATTTTATTCCCCCTGCCCTCCACCTGACTGCCTATTCTCATCCTCCTGTGTCTTTCCTGACCACTCCTCTCCCAGTCCCTTCCTATCTTATCCCATGTTTATTTCCTACAAAGTGCCTATTATCACAATTTGTAATGACCTATCTTACACACGTACTTGTTTATTGTTACTAGAATATAAGATGCTCACGAGGACCCTGACTGTATTGGTTAACTGTGTCCCAGCTTATAATTAGGCTCAATAAACATTTGTTCAGTCAACACCCAAGAGCTGCTCAGCAACCTGAAACCCTTAGGGAGGTGTTCCCAGAGCGCCACCCAGTGGTGGGATGAGGTCTGGCATGGAGGTCCGTGGATCTTTCGACGTTGGTCTGAATCATCCACGGGGTGACTAAACTAACACCCCAGTCAGCTGCTGGAAAGTGAAGACCGGGCGGTTGGGATCACGTTATCATCCTCTCCCCTGGCCAAACATAGCACAGCATCGGTAACAACAGCTTCCCTTGGGAGCTTGTTAGAAATGCAGAACCTTGGCCCTACCTCAGACCTACACTTAACAAGACCCCAGGTGATCGCCTTCACTTCATGGTTTGAGAAGCCAGGCTCTTTACCACCTTGACATCACCGCCAGAGCCGATACCTGAAAATCTCTGAGCCAGGAAGCTTCCTCATACACTGTATGGCTTTAAGCAGTGTCTTTAACCTTTTTATGCCCTAGTCTCTCAATTACTTAAAAGACCTGACCTTATTATCTTGTAAATGATATCATGGTAATAAAACAAAAAGCCTTGAGGATCTCCTGCCGGCCTATGATCTTTGGGATTTGGGGAATTAATAAGAGAAAGATGAGAGCAAGCTCTAGAACAAGATAGAGGTTAGTAAAAAAAATATCATGTATTTACTAGTATGCATATGTGCACACATATCAATAAATATGCATGTGTATATATTATATACGCACATTTGTATGCTATACACATGTGAGTATGTATATGCATTTGTGTATATATTACATATGTGTATATGTATTAATATGCCTATGTGTGTAGAATGTTATATGTGCACGTAAAACAGGAGAGAATGGGCTCAGAGTTGACTCAGCTAAATCGTTCTTTGTAAAATGGAATACCCATCACACCCTCCCCCCATCAGTGGTTCTTAATCCTGGCTGCACGTTAGGATCACCTGGGAGCTTTTAAAGTCTCAAGCCCAGTCAGTTCTTCAGACCAATTACATCATTGTCTCTGTGGGAGAGACCCAGACATCCGCAGTCTGTAAAGCTCCGCCATGCTTCTTAAGCTCTAAGTGCACACAAATTACACTTGGTGGGGGTTGTCGAAAAGCACATTCAGACTCAGAAGGTCTGGGATGGGGCCTGAGAGTCTACATTTCTAACAAGCACTTGAGTAAAGCTGATGCCTCTGGTCCCAGATGACTCGACGCGCAGACAAGTGTGAGAACTGTGTTTTTGAGGAAATCGTGTGTGGGAAGTTAAATGAGGTAGTAGGTTTGGTGCATGTTGCATATAATCATTGCACGGTCATCATAATTTTCCCATATACCCCTTTCTTGACTAATGAGAAAAATCAGGGGATAGTGAGGAATGGCTGAAAGGTCCCTGATGGAGGGAATCTAATACTTGTTGAGCATCCACTGCGTGCCATGTGCTTTAAATTATGCCACCCTGGTGAGTCCATTCTGTTGGAAGTGGAACAATTTAGCGATAAGAACCTTGCTCCAACAGTCACACACTGAAAAAAAAGGCAAATCCTGGATTCATGCCTAGGTCTCCCCAACACTCAAACTTCAGTGCTTTTCAAGCTGCCATGCTGCCTCACACCTAGAAGAGCAAAGGACTTGCAAGCGTTTCGACAGCTGCAGCGGGAAGGGCAGCTGGGCTGAGGATGCCTTGCTGGGAGACAATGGAGGCCATTGTAGGAGCAGCTGGATGCATCAAGGAAAGAACAGGTGTACAGTATCAGGGCCAGGGAACGGCTTAAGGAGGGGACAGCAAATTACCTCAACCCAGAGGAAAGGGAACATTTGGGGATTGTGACTTTGGCCTTCACTCAAGTCTTTTCCAGCACTCATTACCTTAGAAACATCACCATCACCAATTGCCACTTACGGCACATTTGCTGAGGCATGGCTCGCTTCTCTGGGGACAGAAATTGTGAGTTATTGTGATAAGACAGAGCAAAACCTAGACCCAGACTTCCTAACCAAATCCTACGTGCAGGAGGACTTTGGAAGTCTACATTTGGCTAGACTTCCAGTGACTGTTCTGTAAGCAAAGAAAAGGGAATTCTGTTAGGACCATCTGGGTGTGCTCTGGCCAACGGGCATGCAATTTCTTTTTCCTCCAGGGAGAGATGTGGAATCTTACCATCATTTGCGGTAGAAAATAGCTACATACCAGGCTCTGTACCAAGAGCAGAAAAGAAAGCTTGCCTGAGATCCTGCAGGAATCAAAAGTTCCCCCATATGGCCTCACCAGGAAACTCCCAGGCTCTTTCTTCAGAAAGGCACCTCCAGGGCTGCAGCGCAGGATCAATTTATCATTGGGTTAGCACTGCCACCTAGTGGTGAAATCTAGGCACTGCGCTGTCTTAACCTGCCCAAGATTTATGCGTCAGATCTTTGCTTTTTTCCTCCTCCTTTTCTTTTTATTTAGCTTATATGACAGGACAGATAGTAATGACATTTACAGAGATAGGGAAAATAATACTGGAGACAGTTTGATGGGAGGGGAAGTAAGTTTGTATTTGAACAGATTGAAGCAGGAGTGTCTGTTTCTAACAGTAAAAACAACAGAAATCCTATCAATTCCATGGCAAGGAGAAAGATATACATAAATTAGGCCTACTACCCTGCTATCGAATTTTTTCTCTTTGTAAGAAAAATTGCAAAAATCCTCTTACTTTTAAGCAAAAATAGAGACCATAGTTTAGGCTATAATTATATTTCTTTTTTTGTTAATCAATCAGGCACAGAGTCCCTCCCCTCCCCAGAAAAAGTGTCCCAGTGGGGACTTTTGGGAAGGAGGCCAGGGATTGTACATTCCTATACTTCAGAGATAACTTGCTATTTTGTGACTTTAATTCAAGACCATTCGTCAGGAGGCATCTTTCCCAGGAAGAAGAGGGGGTGGGGTGGGGGATATTATTCTATTGTACTCATGTTTCTTTGCAAAAATAAACTCGGAAATAAATAAATCTGAGAATGGTAGGTGATCTTAGAAAACAAATCTTGTGCCTTATAAATTGAGTTTCATACAATTCCAGGTTCCGCAGAAGTGAGACTGGGTGGGCGCTCTGGGTGCTGTGGACCAGCGACACCAGCCAGGCACTCCATCCCCCCTGCCGACATCTGTTTTAAACAATGAGCTTTGGTGAAACATTGTATTTGTCTGCTATGGCTGCTGTAACAAAATACCACTGGCTGGGGTGCTTAAGCATCAGATAGTTATTTTCTCATAGTTCTGGAGGCAGAAGTCCAAGGTCAAGGTCATCAGGGCTGGTGTCTAGTGAGAGCTCTCCTCTAGGCGTGCAGACATCCATCTTCTCACTGTGTCCTCACATGGCCTCTCCTTGATGCAGGGGAGAGAGGAGAGAGAACATTCTCTGGTATCTCTTCTTACAAAGATACGAGTCCTATGAGATCAGGGCCCCACCCTTCTGACCTCAGTTAATCATGTCTGTAAAGACTTCTCTCCAGATATAAGCCACATCGGGGGTTAGGGCTTCAACACATGAATTTTAGGGGGGACAAAAACATAGAATCCATATCACACATCTTGTTTGAAAAAGAGACTTTTGATAGTGTCTGAAGATCTTCCGTCCTTGTCAGAGCCTGCTCAAATTGAGAAGATGGAAAGGATGGGCCAGAGAGGGCTCATGATTCACCCAGGGCCACCCAGTGAGGGGACAGCGGGGTGGAGCCTCATCACCACAAACTGGGGCGTGTGTGTGGCTCTCCTTTGCTGTGGGCTACATTTTATTTTATTTTTTATTTATTTAATTTTGTTTATTTTTTAAATTTACATCCAAGTTAGTTAGCATATAGTGCAACAATGTTTTCAGGAGTAGATTCCTTAATGTCCCTCACCCATGTAGCCCACCGCCCTTCCCACAATCCCTCCAGCAACCCTCTGTTTGTTCTCCACATTTAAGAGTCTCTTATGTTTCGCCATCCTCCCTATTTTTATATTATTTTGGCCTCCCTTCCCTTATGTTCATCTGTTTTGTGTCTTAAAGTTCCTGTAGGTTACATTTTAAAAATAATGGTGGCATACAGGTTACCAAGTCAACCACAGGAACTCAGAAAACATGGAATGGGACTGAAATGCTCTGCGCATTGAAAGTCAGTGGCAACAGTTCTGTTGAAACACATGACTAAACCGGTATACAGTGAGGCTCAGAGGACATGTTTAATTTGTCTGGAATGAGCGGAAAGAGTTTTGTGTTGACATAGAGAGTTGCAGAGATTCTGAGAAAAACCTCTGGGTGATGTTGATAATGCCTATTACTATGTCTGATTCCACTCACTTGGACGCAGCTGGACCCTAATCTCTACTTTTGACTTCTTAGCCACATTGGCACAGGTTTTACTCACAAAGGCCAGACGGAGATAAGGAGGCTGAAGTGACTGGAAAGGATCTCAGGCCCATATCACTCCATCAGCATAGAGTGACTCAGACAGAGTCTCTTTGCCTTTGCTCCCCGTGGCACCACGTGGTCCAGTTCCCCTGGCATGCAGGAACTTGGGGACAGCATGATGGCACCAGTGCTGGTTGGTGTGGGCCGGGGGGGGGCGGGCAGGCTGGCATGTCCCCCAAAGCCCATTGTTTCTGTGTGGAGGGAGCAGGGTACTGTCCCTACTAGTGGCACTAGCGGTCACATAAGTGAACAGAGGAAAGAGACATGGATTAGACAATGATCAACAGGACACTGAGAAGGCAGGAGAGTGAAGAGGGTAGGGAGGGACTGTCACCAACATCAGTGACCAGAAGGGGCCAGGAAACAAACACTTCAAGGAGACAGAAGTAACTGCTTTGTTGGTCTGTTTTCCTGACTGTAAAAGGGATTCATGTTCACCCTAGAAAATCAGCAGTTTGGGGGCTGTGAGTGGGCCCGGGTGGGGGCAGGAGAGTGAAGGGAGCCTCAGGAGGCCTCAGGGCTTTGGGGGCTGTGCCCTAACAGTTTTTGGGTGCTGACCGCCTTCTGGGGCCTGGCTCCAATTCCTCTCCCAGTGTCTGTGCCAAGGGCCTGCAGGGAAATGGGTGTCAGGCCGGACCCACCTCCCTTGTCCCTCTGGTCCCAGGGGCAGGATGCTGGAGGGTGGTGGCAAGGAGGGCGGAAGCGAGGCTCTGCACACCGTGTCCACAGGACTCGAGCCCCTGAAAGTGCTCTGGGACATGGGCACAAAGCTCCCTAAACCCCTTCCATGAGTGAGTGGCGGGGGTATGGGTTGACTTGGGGCTTTGGTCATTCTCCATGGGGTGCTGCCTCAGCTCCTGCCTGCCAACCCAGTGCAGAGTGGAGAGGCCCAGAGCCCACCTTCCCCCCTCTACACAGGCTGGGGGTGCAGGGTTTGAACTACAAGCGTCCTTGACCGTGCCTGCCCAGTGCGCATTCCTCCCCACCTCTTTGAGCACAGGTGGGACAGGATCTGATTGGGGACACTGGCCACTCTTGTCAGGCATCTTCAGCCCCTTTATCTCCCCCCCACCCCCACTTCTCTCTCTGAGTCTGGGAGTCCCCTTCCTTCTCTTCTGTGTTCCCTTGTCCCACCTTACAAGGTTAGTGTCTATAATGGTGGAGTGAAGAGAGGGTCCCTATTAAAGACAATTTAAGGGGGCGCCTGGGTGGCTCAGTCAGTTAAGCATCCGGCTTTGGCTCAGGTCATGATCTCATGGTTTGTGGGTTCAAGCACCACATTGAACTCTGTGCTGACAGCTCGGAGCCTGGAGCCTCTTCAGATTCTGTGTCTCCCTCTCTCTCTCTCTCTGCCCCTCCCCCACTCACTCTCTGTCTCTCTCTCTCTCAAAATAAAGACATAAAAAATTAAAAAAAAAAAAGACAATTTAAGGATCCATGGCTGTGGGGGCAGGGTCAGAATCTCTGGGATCTGGACACTGTCGCTCTGATGGCCACTCACTCAGCCTGTGTGTGCCCAGCTCAGGCCCCAGGATTTCCCCTCTCGGTCCCCACTCCAGGGCCAAAGACAGGGACCTCGACTGGTCGCTGGAATGAGGCTGAGAGGCATCTTGTCTCTACAGCACTGGGCACAGGGTGTGGGCCAGGAAACAGTGGTGTGGGAAGGCCATCCCCTCCCCACTCCACCTGGTTTCGCCTCGTGACCGAACCAGCCTCTGTGTGGAGCAGACTTCTTGTGAGTTATGTTTATGTCGCTTGATCTCCTGCATCTGCAAAGCTGAGAGGCAGGTCCTGGTGCACAGGGACCCTGGATGCTGTTCTCATGACCACGCTATCCCTACCCCCTGGGAACCTGTCCCTTCCCTGCTCAGCAGCTGGGCTTTCATCCTTCTTGCAGCCGAGGCACCTGGGACAGCTGGCTCTCTGTCATCAGACCTTCTGTAGAGCCCCACTGTCTCCCTGCCAGCCATCTCCACTTCCCACTCAGGTGCATGCACCTGCCACACCTTGTCCTTCAAATGCCGGCTCTGCTGGAGGTGCAGATGTACATCCACAGAGGGGACCCCAGCATCACTGTCACCAACCCAGACACCCGCAGGCTCTGCAGGGAATATAAAGCCACAGCTGATGGAAGGGAACGAGCCCTGGGCACCGGGACAGAGGTGCCCTGAGCTCTACAAACTGTCACCGTGGAACCTCCTCCAGGGTGGCGGGGCCTCATCTTCAGACATCTGGACTTTTAAATAAATTGTCTTGCATGTTGATGTTGGCACCGAGGTAACATGCCGCTAGCCATCTTGACTGGTAGGGGCTGGTGGCTAACTCTCAGCGAGCACTTAATGTGCCAGGAAATGCTCCGGTCCTTTCTGCATGGTGAAGTCACCATTCCTGTCACCACATCTCACAAGCTGGGAAACAGATGCACAGACAGACTCAGTCACTGGCACAAGATCTCAATTTAATAAGTGGCATTTGAGCGCTGACAGCCTGGGTTGCTGTCCCACACATAACCTGGGGCTTTCACCCCTTTCTATGGAAGTCTCCGAGCCCAGACAGCTGTTTTGATGCGTTCCTATGTACATGGTGAGTACACACTATCTCGCTTAAGCCTCACAGCAGCCCCGTGGAGGCCTTACGTCATGGCTCAGGAAGCTCAGGTCAGAGGGAGTGACTTTCCCAAGGTCTCTCAGCCTCTGTCTGGAGGGCTGTGATGGAAACTCAGATCTATCTGGCTCCAAAGTCCTAGCTCCTTCCACACAGCCTGGTTGCTCACTGAATGCCCTGTGTCTGACCTAGGGCCAGGCCCACCAGGGCCATCTGTGGTGGTGGGCGTGTATCTGGAGCTTGGCTTCCGAGGCTGCCGGGCAGGACTCCGGGGCAGCCTCCTTGCACGGGGCGCAGTCCAGGGAGTCAGGGGTGGGCCTGGGTCTGAGCAGCCCCACGGAGAACCTCACCGGGCTCGGTCCAGCCCGCTTCTCTGAGGTGAAAGGCACTGCCAGATCCCCTTGTGGACCATCTCACTGCCCAGGGCATAGTTGATGGCATTGATCGTGGGCACTGCTTTGGCAACAAGGGCCGGCACCTGTTGTGACAGAAAAGTTCAGGGAAGAAGCTTTACGGCCTCCACTCCTCTCCCTGGTCCCGCTTGGTGACCTTGGCCTGCCCCCTCCCCCCCTGCAGCCACGGGTCATCTGCCCTTGGCCTGATTCTGCAGCTTGTAAGGCTTCCTTGACCACATGGCAGGTGATGCATGGAAACACACTCTTCCTGGAGCACCGGCCTCAGCCTGGGTCCCGGAGTCTGGCTTCCCCTCTCATCTCACATGAGGTCTAGGCGATGCCATGCAGCAGCCCCACGTGACCCAGGAGACAAGCATATTCCTAGTGCATTATGAGTGTTCAAAGGAAGAGAGAAAGAGACTACCAGGAGGCCATAAAACAGGAAGGAGAGATGGGGTGAGACAGAGACACAGAGATGGAGAGAGTTCTAACTCTGGGTGTGGGAGGTGTCTGTACCATTTGGAGCTTGGGGGAGATGAAGCTCACATCCGCGATGGTTGCATATAGATACAGGAGGGCATAGGGGCCCCAACCAAACAGCAGCGTCCTGGCTGGCAGAGTGGTGTTCACCTGGGGAGAGAGAGTCATGGGAGGGAGGCATTGACTTGCTTCCGGTGGCCACAGCCCCACATGCCTAGGGACCAGTGGGCACTCAGCAGGACCAGTGTGATCAGGCTGCGGGGCCCAATGGCCCTCTCTGTGCAACCCTGGGACCCTAAGCCTGTCATCTAAGCTGACTTGACCTCATTTGCCTTGTCTGTAAAATGGCCTGATCATGCTTGACTTACCTGGAGGCCAGGGACTAGGGGGCAGATGAAGAGTTTCCTTCCTGGTCTGCACTCTTTTTGAGGACCATCGGGCTCCGGGAATGTGGATGTGTGAATGAGGCTCCCCAGGCTGAGCTGCCCCCACACCTCAGTCCCAGAACCAGCTCTCCATCAGCAGTCAGCAGCTGCAGCCGCCTGGCAGGTCAACCTGTCCTGGGGTCAAGGCGGCTTTCCAAGGTACTAGACACAACCAGGGAGCAGTCCCTGTGATGCCACCTCTGGCCACAGGGAGGCGCACGACTTGAGCTCTAATTCAGGATGAAAGTTGTCTGCTTCCCCCACACACTCATGTTAAAAAGCGGAAGCTCAAAATCAGTGCCTTATCTTCTCTCTGACCGCATCTCCTTTTAAGAAAGGAAGTGACTTAAGTTGAAAGAGGATACATTTTTTTCATGGAATAAAAATATGTTGGCTGGGAGACATTTTTTCTCTTGAATCATCCCTCATTAAAAAAAGGGGTGGGGGGAAGAAGGGAAGGAAAGGGAAGGGAAGGAAAATAAAAAATAAAAGAGAAAAAGGTGCTTTGCATTGCCAGAGGCCTCCTGGGGCAGGGCCGAGGAAGGGACGCTGTCACCTGGAAACCTCTCTGCTCTTGGTCGAGGTCCCTGCACCCACATCCAGCGACCTCTCCTGATGCTGCCAGAACTGATGGTTTCAAGTCAGGCAGGCAGGAAAAAAGGAAATCAGTGTGGCAGCCCTGTCTCTTAGACTGAACCTCTGATAAACGTGGAGACTTTCAGCACCAGGCAGGGCTTGGGCGGGCAGCGTGGAAGACAGCCTGGAGAAGGTGAGGACAGGGGAGCAGGAGCCCAGAGCCAGGATTCTGGTCCCCCCACAGCCCTTGCCCTCCTGCTAACTGGGGGCAACTTAGATCTCTGGCTAAAATTGATTTGTACAGTCCTTTTCCAATTCACAGGGGGAAAAAATTATAACAGGGAAGATTAAGTGTCTTAACAAAGACTGTTTCTTGTGTGCACTGTGACCACTCGGGTCATGGAGTCCCAGGCCTTGGTTTGATCCGACTCTGTTATTACTAGTTTCAGAGCTTGTGGCTACTTACTTAACAGACCCTTACAGCCTCAATTTTCTACCCTGTGACATAGTGATAACAAAATCTTCCTTTGAGAGCGGTTGTAAAAAATGGAACGGCAGAATGCACAGAAAAATAGTATTAGTATCTGATTTTTTTCGAAATTGCAGTGGTTGTTAAGGCTCATCTGCTAGAGGTTGTCCTGGTGACAAAAGAAAATTGTGGAACGGGAATATTAATGCACAGATTCAGAAATGGCCAGGAGAGCTTATTTTGAAGAATTATTTATCTTGGATAAATGTGCTTGCAGGTGTGATTTTATGTTGTAGGTAAATTAGACATCTTGGGAGCAATTTAAAAGAAGCATTTGAAAAACACGTAATTTTGTGCCAACCCTCAAATCCTTGGGAAGAATGAAAGGTGACAGCATGGGACCTATGCAACAGGGTGCCCTGGCTCAAGGTTATGGGGCCTCGTGGGTCCGATCAGTCCTGACCCTTCCTCTCAGGTCTTGGTGATGCCCAGCCTGAGTAGGGAGGGCGCATTCCTGCTCTGACCCCTCCAAGCTCTGGGAAGACTGAATTTTTTCCCGATCACTGAAAAAGAAAACCCCTCACTACTGTGTCTCACATCACTCATGTTCCCTGAGAGGGACAAAGAGAGGGAATTGGTCCTTACCTGGAGGTGGCCAGTCTTCTTGAGTTTCTGTTCCATGAGCCGATAGGATATGAATGTGATGAAGAGAGGCAGGATGAAGTTGAAGAAGGACATGGTGAAGAGGAAGCTGGTGAAGTTTCTGCAGGCAGGGTAGGTAGAGGAGTCAGGGCAGTCTCTCAGGGAAGGCACATCAGCATTTGCACTAGACAGTCAAATGTGGGGCACTGCTCTCATCAGACAAGTGCTCAGACTATGGTCATTCCCAGGTCCCACGTGAAGTCCCCTTAGAGACAGGGAGCCACTGTGCCTTCCTGGAACTTGTCTTTAGGAGCCAGAGAGCTGAAATGAGGGAGAGTCCTCCTTCAGCTGGCTGTTGTGCAGTTCAAGTGCTCAGTCTTGTTCTCAGTATGTGCCCCAAGCATGGAGAATGGGAAACATGTTTACCAAATGGAAGGTACATCAATGGACCAAAAGGAAGGATCATTCAAAGAGTGTTCCTGACAGAGGGATTTGAAAGGGGTCTGTAGATAAGAAAGAGACTGGACGTTGTGTCATTAAAGAAATCATTGAAGGGATGCCAGGAGAGCCTGGTGTTCTAGGCAGGGTCATGGGGAGGTGGGAGGGCTGACCAGGAAGAGGTGGGAGTCACAAGAAGGTAGATTCCCATTCTGTGAAGGGGAGACCATGTCACCTTGATGCTGCCCACTAAGGAGAAGTAGGAGGAAGGGCTGCCAGAGGACTGAACCTGGTTGGGGAGATATCTGTAGGGAGCACCCTGGGGGGACACTTGGACCAGACTGTGGGTCCTCAAGTATGTTTCACCAGGAAGGACTGTCATCAGGGGCAGATGTTTCACGAGTAAACATAGTAAACATGGGAAGCAGATGAATGCAACATGGCCCTAGTAGAAGCAAGAGGGGGACTGGAGCCCAGGTGACGCTTCCCCAAGGTGTCCTCTAAAGTGTCTCCTTAAGCCCTGGTGTCCCCAGAGCCTTGTGGATGGGGCAGAACTAGACATATGCTCCATGATGGTGGAGGCCATTGTGCATCAATTTTGTCTCCTAGGACTAGGTTCGAGGGTTGGTTCAGAGTAGATGCTCAGGAAATTCTGAGAACTGAACTCTATTCCAGGGAGGTCCCTCCCAGTGCAAAGACCTTAGCATTTTTTAAAATCTATTGCTCCCCCTAGAAACTGATCTCTGGATAAAATTGATTTGTATCGTCCCTTTCCAAGTCACAGGAAAAAAATGATAAAAGGGCAGATTAAGTGTCTCAACAAAGATTGAGTGTGTCTTGTGTGCACTATGCCCACTTGGGTCATGGAAGACAAGGACATTGCTCCCCCTACAAACTGATCAGGTCAGAGCTTGGACAACTGACCATGTTGAAGATGGCAAAGGGGATATGGGGCTCAGTTGCCATTGTAACTGACATAGGCCAACAGCTTATAGGGTAATGCCCCTTCTTGGGCACAATTCTACACCCCAATTTGTATAACATGCCCATCACTTGGTCAGCCTTCAGAATGGGCTTTCCCCAGGCCCATTGTCCACTAGCAAGTGGATGTCATGACTAAGGAGTTGAAATTGACTGGCCAATGTTGACATTTCCCCGTTGGATTTTCAGCTGTGACACTGTTGTTGCAAGGACTCGAAGAAAGGTTCCCAAGGAAGGGAGATTTGAAGCTGCTTCTCCCACCTCACCTGTCCACCCTGGAGTAGTCCAGGGTGCAGCATGTCCCCAGCGGCTCATAGTCATAGTGGCCCCAGCCCAGGAGGGGCAGTGCTGCCCAGAAGGCAGAAGACAGCCACACACAGATCACCAAGGAGATGGCCGTGTTCCATGCCAGTTGGCTGCCTGAGTGGGAGAGAGGAAAAGGAGGGTTGAGCTAGGCAGAAAAGAAAAAGAATGGACTTCATGGTCACACAGAATGTTCCTAAATCTTGGCTCTGATGCTCAGTAGCTTAGTGCCTCAGGCAAGTTAAAAGTTCCTCTGAGTCTCCATTTTCTCCTCCACAAAATGGGAGTGATAATCTCTGCCTCAGAGGATTGTTATGGAGAGTAAAAGATACTGGTGGGAAGGTCTCTTGGTAGACACTCTATTCCATCTTCTTTAGGGGACAGAAAAAGAGGAAGTAGCAAAGACATAGGTATGTTTTCCTAAACCAACTTAGTGAAGAAGCATGGGCAATGGTCCAGATGAGCGTCACGAGGGAGGGAGGCAGAAGGGTCCAACCATCCATATCACCATCCTTAGCTGTTACTCAGGAGCAGGCCACTGTCTCAGCTTCCACAATACCCTTGGAGGACTCTTGACTTGGGGCTTAGGGTCCTATCTCAGTGCCAATAACAGGGTCTTGGTCCTAGCAGCTTTTTTTGATATGGCCAGTCTCACTGACCTGACCTCCTCCCCATCCCGTCTGTGGCAGCCTGATCCAGCCCTTCCATCCAGGGCTTCCTCCTGGACCTACCTTGAGAACGCCTTCCCCACGAGCCTCCTCTGTATATGGTTTATTTGTCACGTTCTTTTGTAGACCAGACCCCAGCAGGGCAGAAGGCAGGACTCCATGTGAGGTTTGATCAGCAGAGAAGAACAGATCTACAGCCTGCCTCATCTTTACACTTTACTTCCATTGATACAGCCCCAGATGCAGTTTGCTTGGGTGTCATTCCCTGCTATGGATTGAATGTTTAAGTTCCCACTAAACTCATATGTGGAAGCCCTTATCCCTGTGTGATGGTATTTGGGGGTGGAGCCTTTGGAAGGTAATTAGGTCATAAGGGTGGAGCCTCCATGATGGGATCATTTCCCTTAAGAGAGAAAAAGCAAGAGAGATGGTCTCTCCTCTCCGTGTGATGACTCAGCAAGAAGACAACTGCCTGCAAGCCAGGAAGATGGCTCTCACCAGAAACCAAGCGTGCTGGTGCCCTGATCTCTGACTCCTGGCATCCAGAAATGGTGACAGATACAGTTCTGTTGTTTAAGCATCCAGCGTATGGTATTTTGTCATGGCAGCCTGAGCTGACTAAGACATCCCTCCTCCTAACTGTGGACACAATAATTAATATCTACCATAACCCACGTGTTGCTTCTTTGGCTTTGGAAACAGCTGACCAAGCTGACATGCCCAGGGTCACCCAGTATGCAGTAGATAAGTTCAGACCCCCTCCTTTCCCCTTCCCTGTTTTCATATTGCTCCAAGGTGCCCTCCATCACAGGAAAGCCTTTGCTCTAGGGACTCCTGGGTAGGGACTAACTGCTCTATATTGAGGTGGAGGAGTCTGTTGCTGTCTGAGAAGTTATGCATTGTATATGTGTACCTGTGTGAGCGAGTGTGTGTGTGTGTGTGTGTGTGTGTGTGTGCACGCACGATGGCCTGAGGGAGGTGTGGGGGCTGGGCTGGGATTGGAGTGGCAGGGGAGGAGCTCCAAGGTCAGCTGGGGCAGGTGGTGCTAACCTGGCACTAGAAATGATAAGAACAAAGGCAATTTTTTGGCCTGGAGAGAGGTGTGTGGCTTTGCCACGGGCAGGGGGCTCTGTGTGTGTGGCGAGGGCAGATCTGCAGATTCCAAAAGGTCCCAGTGCTTCAAACCATGTGGCCGTGGACACCGCAGTAGCCTCCATGCTAGGCAGAACCGCTCAGAACTTGGGGCCCAGGAGACAAAGGGAGTGACCCCCTGGGAGGCACCCAGGCCACCCCAATCCCAGCTCTCTGCCTCTACTATCTGTGAAACTCTGGGAAAGCTACTGAACCTCCTTGAGCCTCTGCCTCCCAGTCTGCAAGTTGGGGGTTTGCAATGAGGGTTGGCTGAGTCACAGCTCCCCAAAGTATGTTCATAAATCACTGGCGGTGAGTGGGATTCTAGATGGTCTGTGGGGGAACATGTTTTTTATTTTAATGTATGCTAAAATTATAAGAACATCACAGTTGTGATTTCACAGATATTGTTGAGGGTGAGACTAAAGTGAGTGTTTAAATTTTTTAAAGTGAATCACTTTTAAGAAAAAAAAATCAAGTAAATAATAGAGCTGGTGGTACATATGGATATGGCCAATTGTGAAGGTGATATTTGACAATGCCGCTTGGGAAATCTAGAGCCAGACTAGTTTTCATGACGCCCTGGCATAGAAAAGGCCCCAGGGAAGTGTGAAGTGCAGGGACACAGGCCCAGCTACACACACACATACACACACACACACACGCACACTCACACACATGCACACACAGTGCCTGTCTGCAAGAGCATTTTCTGTATCCATGATCTCATTTAATGTGCAAAAACTGGGAGGTTGGTTACAAAAATCTGCTTTTAGAGGAGACGAAGGTTCAGAGAGGACTCCTGGCCTGCCTGAGGCCTCACTGAGAGCACAGGAAGCCTTTCTGACTTGTGCTGCAACTCCTTTCTTGTCCACTCTCCCCAGCCTCCCTCCACCACACACTCATGGACATGCACACCCCATCCACACTCCCCTGGACTGGGAAACACAGTGTAGACCTTTCTCCTGACCACCCTCACTGTGTAGATGTCCCTTCACTCCGGGAACCCAAAGACTTACGCGTGCAGTAGTGGTGATAGCGCCCCCAGGCGATGGCTGCGCTGCTGCAGATGCTGGCCAGCGCCGTCACAAAGCCCTGGAAGCCATGAGCCTGGCAGCCGTTGGAGCCATAGGGCCAGCGCCTGTGGGAGACACTGGGACCAGTGAGCCTTCCCTCTGTCCCTACCCTTCTCCTACACCTGCCACTCAGAAGCTTGGAGGGCACCTTCCTGAATGTTGGCCCAGCCAGAAAAGGGCTTCATGGTCTGCTTTTCCTAGAGGAAACAGGGGCCCCAGAGGTCAAATCCTCAAGGTGAATGGGTGGAGCCCAGTGCAAATTCCCTGGCCCTCAGGACAGAGCCTCAGCAACCTCTGTCGCTGCATCTCAGTAGGAACAAAGTGTCTCTCTGTGTGGCCATGGGAAATGGAACATTGATCGTAGTCAGGAGGAAAGCCCACGCCTTTATTCTATAGTTAGGGAAGCTGAGGCTCAGAGAGGAAAAGGTACTGAAGCAAGGTCAGACAGCAGATAAAGACTAAGCCAAAGGGTAGACCCCAGGGTTCCAGCTCTTAGCCCCATGGGCCAAGCAACTGCTGCTCTCCTCTCTGAGCCTGGGAAGGGGCAGGCAGAGATCAGGACAAGGAATCCTCACTGATTCAGACCCCACAGACTGCTCAGCCCTGAGCATGCACACTCAGGCACGCCCCAGCCTCCATCTGAATGCCTGAAACCAGAGCAGGAATGTTCAGTTCGCTTAAGAAAACAATCTTGGAAACACCTGACACAATATTGAAAGATCCTGGTTTGCACGTAAGGATTTAGACATTTGTTAAAATCCTGTTTGCTTTTACGAACACTTATGTAGGGCTTCCTGGGTGCCACGCTTCATTTTAAGTTATTTCCACATAACAAGTTAATACTTACAGCCACTGTATGAGTTAGGTAATAATATTCAACTTCTAGAAGAAGACAAGAAATAGAAACTCGGAAGCCAGGACTCCAGCCTGGTGTTAGGGCCCATGCTCTTCATCCCTATAGTCAGCCAGCTCTGATGGTGGAGTTTGAGCCACTCCTGTGTTCTAGAAATCAGCCCTGGCTCTTCAGGATTTAGCCTTGTGCTGCCTGCCCACCCTCTCCCCTACCGTTTTCTATAGATGGAAAGAATGCCTCTGTCCTGGCTGCCCTGTGCCCGGAGGTCAGGCCCCAGGCTGGGCCCCTGAGCTCAGGGACTGGGAGGGACTGTTACCGGAGGAGACTGGATGTGCCTGCAACGAGAGAATTCAGGCTGATCCCGCTGTCCGCCAGAGCCAGGCTCAGCACCAGCAGGTGGGTGGGGGTCCGCAGCTCCGGGGTCTTGCAGAAAGAGAGGATGGTGAGGCTGTTCAGGCAGAGGCCGGTGAGAGCTGAAAAGAAGGGGGTGGCTGGCGTCAGGGCTGGAGAGGCAGCCTGGGGTCAGAACGGGGGGCCTGGGGTGGACGGAGCCTCAGCAACTTGTCGGTGCAGATTGTCAGACATTGCTGAGAAGGGCTGGCTCTCAGACACCAAAGGCCATAAGATGTACATCCTGCCTCGTCCCAACTCACAGATAAGGAAGAAACCAATAAGGTTCAGCATGGTTCATGCTGGAACAGTCACGGTCGCCAACAGCTACTGATACCTATAAGCTGGGCATGGGGCCGAGCACTTTCTGTGGATCCTCCCACTCGGGCTTCACCTGCAGGTTGTCCTCCCCACGTATCACTGGGAAACAGGCTCAGGGACACTAGCTAGCCTGCCCGATGCACACAGCTGGTGAGTGGCAGAGCCGGGACTTGGACTCAGGTCTGTTTAATTCCAAAATGCCACTCTGAGGGCTGTTTGGAAACATCAGGGAGAGCCTGGGAGAGGCTGGTGGAGGGGGAGACCTGGAAGCTTCCTGGGGCAGCAGGCGATAAGGTGAGTTCAAGAGGGCGACCTCAGGCAGACCAGACCTCTAGTTTTAGTTTGGTCACCCACTTGCTGCTCCTTTGCTCTCTGAGCCCTGGATTCCCCATCAAAAGGGAGAAGTGGGGAAGAATCCTGCCTTCAAAACTAGGAGTGTTGGGTGTGGAAGACCAGTCTAGAAAAAGGGAACAGCATGTGCAAAGACTTAATGTGGTAACATTTCCTGGCACATTTGAGGCCTGAGAGGGATGTTAGATTGTAGGGCTCCCAGAAGAGAGAAAAAGGGGCAGGGCCCCCAGGCAGTGGTGTCCCAAGCCTCCAGGACCAGGCCGGAGGCTGACACTCCCTTTCCACCATCAGCTCTCATCGGGTGAGGCAATGGGCTGATTATTTCTCTGGATCTGCAAAAGGGCTGCATTCCCTATAACCTTGGTCATGGACTGACCCAGCACCAGAGTCTACAGTCCTACCTCTGGCCTTAGGGAGCATCTCAAGGATTCTGGGCTGAGGCAAGCACTTTGTGGACCCAGGAGGCCCCTGGAATGGAAATGTGTAGGACTGGGTACAGAGATGGCGGGAGTAACATGGAGAGGACGGGGGCAAACAACATTAAATCGTCAGTGTCTATCTAGGCCAGCACTTCACACTCATGACCCCATCTAACCTTCACCACCACCCGCTTGGGGTCAGAGAACCCAGCTGAACTAGTTATAGTCACACAAAGAGGAAGTGACAGAGCTGTCTCGAGTTTACCAGATGCCCGAGCTTATACGAGATTCTTAGCAGGATTTCCGGGGAGCGGATTAAATTTTCTCCTGGCTAGAGGGACAGGAAAAGCACAAACCCTGGTTCTTGGTCATGTTTTGGGCAGATGTCCTTCACTCCCTGGGCCTTGCTTTGTCTCGGCTCCCAGACTGAGGCCTGCATCCCACAGGTGCACCCATCAAAAGCCCCATGGGTGGAGGCACTGAGAAGCAGGGTTTGGGGACCTCTCCTTGTCAGCGCCAGGGCTGTGACCTGAGTTCTGGGAGCCCACTGGGTGCCTGCTCCACCCCAGGTCCTTCCTGGCTCACCTTCTACCAGCAGCACCATCCCCACCGCCAGCACCTCCAGCTCCCCGAAGCCGGTGGGCAGGGACCCAGATTCTGCCATGCTCAGCCCTTCTCCCAGCCAGCTTGCTCTTCTCTGGCTCACTAAAACCAAGCCCCACCTTTTAAAGGGCCATCCCACGTGCTGGCACATGCAGGTGATTATGCTGGACCTTGGGCTCCTTTTTGCTGCCCCCTGCCCTAAACTGTGCTTTTGGCCCAAATAGAAGGAACCCATTCACGAGTTGGACAGTGCAGTCTTTGTGAATCGAGAATGGAAGCCTGTCTCATTCATTTCTGCCCAATCAGGCAGGATTAAAGTCCCTGAATCCAAATGGTGTGTGGCTGAGAGCCAAATTAGAAAAGAGTTGCATAACCTAGGGAAGGGTGGGGAGCAGACAGAGGGATTGAGCGGCAGCTGTGCTTGAGACTGGGTCAGGAGCCAGGCCCTTTCATGCGTATGCTCACGAGCGACTGGGAAAAGGATGATGAATCCCAACTGGGACTGGAGACTGGGGTTGTGGTTCTGAACCTACCATTAACCAGCTACCAGAGCTGGAATGAGACCCTTGGGGTCTTCTGTTTCCTCCTTTGCAATGTAAACATCCTTTCTAAGTCTCAGAAGAGTACACCATGGACATGACCTCCGGGCGGCACCGCCAACCTCCCACAGGGCATTTAAGTTATAAGAGCATAAAAATCTCCCAAAGGCACTAGCTTGGGACAGAAGGGCTGCTGTCTTAGTGGCCTCATGACCCCACTGAGAGCTTTGGCTTCTACAAATATGGTCCTGTACCAAGAACCAAGTACCAAGTTACACTGGCCAATGGTGTAACATCTGGAAACACTAGTCTAGAGTGATTTAACTCCTTTTCAGATAAAGAAGCCAAGGGTTGGGGCTCTATCAGCAATATAGTTAATGTTGAGGCCCCACTACTAGCCAGGCCCTATGTTAACCGGTCTGAGGGTGATTCCCACAGCAATCCCATGAACCAGATACCATCATCCTTTGCGTTTCATGTGAGGGAACAGGTTCAAAGCAGTTAAGAATCGACCTGGGGTCATGTAGTAATTTGTGAGTTGGGTTGAAGCAAAAGCCTGGTCTCCTGTCCCCTGGGTTCCAGGTCAAGCAGCTCATTCTATTCCATAAATATTCATTTCCCATGCCTTTCCTCGTTGGTCCCCACCTAATCAAGCCTGACCACCTCACAGTACTTGCCTACATCCTCCTGAAAAACTTTCTTGATAACCCGGTTACACTTTTTCCTAATTCCTATCTTGCATTACTGGTTCATACATGTGTCAGGTTGTTTTCATGCCTGCAAGATTGTAGAAGACTTCAAGGAAGACAGGAAAGTGGGACAGGGCCAGGAATCAAGACCAAAGCTCAGTTAGGCCAAAGAGAAACAAGAAGGCATCCCCAACAGAAGGAGGAAATGGCAGAGATGTGGGAATGGTAGCCCTTTTTGGTTTGGGGAGTAGGAGGGACAGGTGGCAAGCACCGAGAAAATCAGTGGATTGGAAGAGAGGAAGAGATGAAAACCAACATTTCCTAGAAGCCAAGACTGTCAAAATTGGCCTGGTACAGAGCTAGGCAGTTCATGTGTGCCCTAGGTATCTGCCTTGGTCACACCTCACAGGTCTAGGCCTGCCTAGGCCTATAGGCATCAGGTACTAGGGAACCTTCTGGAAAAGCTGAAGGAGTCAGATAGGGCATGCAGGACCAGAGAGCAGAGCCTGGGGGTCAAACGTGATGAATGAATAAGGAGTGATATCTATGGTGGGATGAGGTGGGAGGCAGGTAACAGTCAGTAAATCTGAAAGCACTTTCTCTAAAAACTCTGTGAGATCCTGCTTGGGGCCTTTCCTCAGAGTATGGTAACCCAAGGAGAGGGACACTCTGTCCTCATGCAGAGACCTCATGCCTTTGACACTGAAGATAATGCCCACAAGGGCTTGGCTTGGGCATTGTGTTCTGAGATTGGGTGTGCAGGGGGCATCAGGGAGAGAGCTGCTTGCTCAGAAGAACAGGCAAGTTCATAAGCCCATAAGGCACATGTCTGGGTTCTCTCCCCACCCCACCCCCAAGTATCTGAATCTTTCCAATTCCTCTAGCAGCGGGTGCTTGTAAGTGCCAGTGAAATTGTGTGCTTACTACTTAGGAGGGAGCTTCTGTTCCCACAGGCCATCAGAATCTGGGAAACCTGGGTGGTTTAATTTTCATAAACACCCTGAGTAGAGTAACATTACTTCCCTTTTTCAAATGAGGAGGACACAGAGTCCAAGAGAGGCCGTGTAACTTATCCAGGGTCACAGCCTGTAAATGGAAGAGCTGGGATTTGAACCCAGGCTTGCCTGGCCTTTGAGATTGGTCTCTTTCTAGTGCCTTTATCACCTTCATCTCATTGCTTTTTCCCCTATAGAACAGTGTCACAAGAGAGAACTCCCAATGACCCTCATTGAGCCCAGGTCTGTCTTCATCTTCTCTGAGTCCAGGCACCCCGGCAGGAATTATGTAGCCCACAGCCCAGCTGGCATGAGGTGACTTCGCAGGTGGACAGCCAAGCTGGCTGATCCAGAAGCCACTTGCCCCTGGGCAGCTGCCCACCTGCCACACCCTGGCCTCTCTGGGCCTGGGGCTGTTGCTACGGAAGAGGATCTCCACTCTTACCCTTAGGACTGGCTGATTCCAGGAGCAATAAGCCGCTGAGTGCTGTGGCCAGGGCTCCCCTCCCTAATCCCCAGTCTGTCTGTGTTTATCTGATGGCCTCAGGTGGGGGGGGAGCAGTGCTGGGGGTGGAGTTGATGAGCCAGTGGGCAGCTGCTGGGCTTCCTGGGCTGGGATGAGAGAGCAGTCCAGCGACAGGCCCCTGCCCAAGCTACGAGGAGCCAGGAGCCATGAGGGTGGCAGTGGGCATGCTCTGGCTCCTGGCCCTCTGGGGGCACCCCCGAGCCCAGGGCTCCTGCCCCTCTCAATGCAGCTGCAGCCTCCACGTCCTGGGTGATGGCAGCAAGGCCAGGTAGGGCACTAGGTGTGTGGGATGGGTAGCCCACCCCCTCCCTCTAGCAGCTTGGCTGGGTTGGGAGGGCTGGATGCAGGGCCCTCAGAACATGGCTGGGTGAGACCTCGATCTTCCAGGCCCTTGAGGCCCAGGTGTCCTAGGGGGCTGGTCTGCTTTGCATTGTCTTCCAACCAGCAGAGCATGGGAAGTACCAAGTCCCTTTACACATGGGGGCAGGGGTGGGACAGAAGTGTGCCCACTCCAGGAGATCCATCCGGAGTCCTCCTCTAGGATCATGGTGGAGGAAAACCCTCCAAAGGGCATGAGAAGTCTCTCTTTTACCCCTTCCCTTCCCTTCCCTTCCCTTCCAGGATCATGGTGGAGGAAAACCCTCTGAAGGGTATGAGAAGTCTCTCCTTTACCCCTTTCCTTTCCTTCCCTTCCCTTCCCTTTCCTTCCCTTCCCTTCCCTTCCCTTCCCTTCCCTTCCCTTCCCTTCCCTTCCCTTCCCTTCCTTCTTTTTTTTCTGCCAACACCCACATCTCAGTAGCTTAACACCATTAGAACTCAGTGACTTAGCCACATCAAACCTGAAATGAGTTTTTTGGGTCAGCAGGCAGCTCTTCTCTGAGCAGGGGTGGGGAGGCAGGTTT
>NC_043701.1:143484137-143608470 GCF_006229205.1 Suricata suricatta | reverse complement strand
GCCCCATTTCTCCCAGACCTCTTCCGTTCTCTTACCTCAGCTTCTGGGGGTACCCAGCCACAGCCCCGGTATCTCTTACCACCCCAGCCATACGTAATGTGACCACCTGCCTCCTCATGCTTTCCCTACTTTGGGGCACCTCTGGCCCATTCCCCAGAAGCCTCAGCCTCAACATATTTCTATGGGCTCTCCAGAAACCCAGAGTGTCCCCATTCCATTGCAAGCAAGCACCCCTCCATCCTCAACCTCTTCTTTGACTTTGCCCAAGCCCTACCTGAGCCCTGAGAGCACCTCCATCCTCTCGTCCTCCCCTGCCATGGGATGTTCCAAAGCCACTGTGATTTGTGGACCTTTGCCTTCCCCCCGTGGCCCGTTCTCCTTTTCTCTTTGATGGGGCTTTAGTTCCATTTCCAGATCTCTTCTCATCTGGTAATGCTGTCATGGGCAGCGACCTGGGGAGGGCTTGTAATACCAGGTTAGTCTTAAGATAGAAAATAAAACTCCAAGGTCAGTTTCCAGGGCCCTGATGTCAGTGAGTGGCCATCCCTCCTCTGAAGCAGAGCCCTTACCATCAGTTCCCCCTGCCTGACAGTCCCATGGCTGGGAGGCACAGGCCCATCTGCATGGAGTGTCCTATGAGAGCCACGATGCCATGAAAGGCTATAGGAGGCCCTGAGCTCCCGAATAGCCACAGGAACAGATAGGGCAGTCAGAGAGGGGCTCCTTTCTCATCTCAGATGCCTTCCTGAGCCCACCTCCAATCAGGGACTCTCAGAGGGCTCCATCCTCACGTCTGAGCAGCCTGGGTGACCTGCCCATCCTCCGTGCTCCCACATCATGAACTTGTAGGTACTTGTGGGTACTGGGGCTTCCCTGGGGGGCCCAGTCTGGGCACCCAGACAGAAGTGTCCTCATATTCTTTATGCCCCACCAGATGTGCTGTTGGCCCATGCTGGCTTCTTCGTGGTTTCTTTGATCCCTCCCTTGATGAATTTCAGGGAGTGTTTTCTGTCAACTGCCTTCCTCCCTTGTACATCCATATCTTCCTCCTTGCAATATCCAAACCTTCATTATCACTGAAAATATCATTGCCCTCGGTCTCTTTCTTCCTTAGCTGGATTTAAGCTATTGTATAGGGACAGGGGCTATGAGTCTGATATTCTTCTGAATCTCCACAGCACCCAGCCCTTAGTACCCTTAGTAGTGGGTGGGGGTGGGGGGTCCATGTATATCTGAAGAATGTGAGTGGGTGGGAATCCCTGGGCCCCTGACAAGGAAAAGCAAGCCAAGTCCAGCCAGTCAACTCTGAAAAGAGAATTCAGGTTGAGCTGACAGATGCTGGCAGAGTGTGTGTTACACCAGGAAGACTTGATGTGAGCAGTAAAAGAGAACAAGGTCCCCTAGCAAAGCAAGGCGTGACCACCACCACTGCCTGCTCCAGTGTGAGCAGAGAAGCCTCTAGATAAAACAGGCTGCACAAAGGCTGGGTCCCTTCTGTCCAGCCTCCAAGTTTTATCACCTTGAAAATCTTTCCCTTTTTACCTGATATGAGTGTGCCGCTCTTGGTGATGGCATGTAACACAGCCTTGAATTGTAGACTCTTGGAGTGCAAGGCTGTTTCTTTTTATCTCTCTATCCTCTGCCTTAGTGCCAAACTTAGTAGAACAGAGTTTAGAAAGTCACTGTCTGGGCAGAGGGTTGCTGCAAAGAGCTGAAACGCAGAAATTTCTGCTGGCGGTCAATAAATAGCACTGCACTTCTCCAGGTGACAGGTGGGCAGAGCTGGTACAAGGCAGGGCCTTGCTGAAACCCTGACCCCACCCTGGGAGGTGGAGTCCTTTGTGGGAAACTGAGGGAAATAGACGTTATATAATATACTCAAGGACACTTAGATGGCAAGCAGAGAGCCCAGATGTGAATCCAACTGCGGTTGCCAAGTCCTAGCTCTTTTTAAAAAATTTTTTTAAATGTTTTATTTATCTTTGAGAGAGAGAGAGAGAGAGAGAGAGTGAGCAGGGGAGGGTCAAAGAGAGAGGGAGACACAGAATCTGAAGACAGGCTCCAGACTCTGAGCTAACTGTCAGCACAGAGCCTGATGCGGGGCTGGAACCCACAAACCAAGAGATCATGACCTGAGCCGAAACCTGACACTCAACCGACTGAGCCACCCAGGCGCCCCCAAGTCCTAGCTCTTAAACACCCTAATCACCCTACGGTCCCTCCCAGTTAGGGGAGGCTTGAGGCATCCACTGAGTGCATGGCTTCCAGTTTGATGCCTAAGTTTATATATGTATAAAATATATTACATATATGTCATATAAATGATATGACAAAAAGTGAGGTATAATTTAACAAGGGAACACTTTTAACACATATATGCAGTGCTGCAATGATAGAAACGATCTCGGGATTTATGAATGCTATTCATTCTTCGTGCACTGCGGGTGGTGTGAGCTGGAACGGGACACAGAGGTCCTTCAGGAGTGACAGGACCAAATGGCCCCCTGGGACCTCTGTAAAAGGGTCTGAAAGCAAGAACCCCCCTCAAAGGGAAATCAGGAGGCTGCGTGTCCAAGGCCCACCTCCAGGGCCCAGCACAGCGTGGGGCCTGGGTTTGGGGGTCTCGGGGTTCCCGTGCAGACCAGGGGGCCTCGTGAAGGGAGGGCCTGGAGGGAGCGGGGTAGGATCGCGGACCCGACAGCACCCTCGCTCAAATGTCCCCCCTTTCTGTGACCAGGACGGTGGTGTGCAGCGACCCCGACATGACCCTGCCCCCCGCATCCGTCCCTCCGGACACCTTCAGACTGTGCCTAGAGCGGACGGCCATTCGCAGGGTGCCCGGGGAGGCCTTCAGGCCGCTGGGCCGCCTGGAGCAGCTGTGGCTGCCCTACAACGCCCTCAGCGAGCTCAGCGCCCTCATGTTGAGGGGCCTGCGGCGCCTGCGCGAGCTGCGCCTGCCCGGGAACCGCCTGGCCGCCTTCCCTTGGGCGGCGCTCAGGGACGCCCCCCAGCTGCGGCTGCTGGACCTGCAGGCCAACCGTCTTTCGGTCGTGCCGCCCGAGGCCGCGCGCTTCCTGGGGAACCTCACCTTCCTCGACCTCTCCAGCAACCAGCTGATGAGGCTCCCGCAGGAGCTGCTGGCCACCTGGGCTCACCGGCAGACCGGGCCTTTGCTTCCCAGTCACCGCAGCAGGCTGGTGCTAGGTAAGAGGCGACATCCTTCACTTGGAGCCACCTTGGGGAGCCTGGGGCTCTTAGGCGAGGTATTAAGCCCCTCTTGAGTCTCGATTCGTTACCCGAAAAATAGAAATCACGCCTGCCTTCTGGGTTTGAGTGAAGACTGAGTGAGAGGCACACACTGGCAGGTTTGGAGCTCAAGCTGCTGCAAGTCCAAACCCCAGCGCTGCTTCTTACTAGCTGTGTGCCCCGGGGGAAATTGCTTAGCTTCTCTGTGCCTTGGTTCCCTTCTGTAAAGAGACTATGGCAATAACATCTATCTCAAAAAGTTGGAGTTTCGAATAAAAGACAGTTCTCAGCACGCAGTAGGTACATGTGGCAGGCACAGTGATGTGCCACCCAGGTCCCTGTCAAGGTAGGGCTGACTGCCCAGGCTTTCGGGGACTGTCAGCAGCAGCCTTCAGCTGTCAGCCAGGTCAGGGACAGCCTTCGCTGCAGAACAGCCTTGCCCAAAGCCACCCATCCTTTCTGGACGCAGCCCCCCATCCAAGGACCTATCAGGTGGGAGTTTAGAGACACAGCCGCTTGGCATGACTGATGGATTATTTCCGGTCTCAGGGGGTCAGCAGGCCCACTTCTCATCTCCATGTCTGCCTCCTACTTCCTTCCTTCCCTCCTTAATGAACCTGCCCTGCACTAATTTTCATCTCAGCGTCTGCTTGCAGGAAACCCAGCCTCCTACAATCTTCAAAGCAAGTGAACACCCCACCCCTGACAGTCTCCTCTGAACACTCAGTACACATACATGGACAGAAGGTGGTCCTAGCTCTTTGCTAGCTCCTTACTGGCCATCTGCATTCGTGTGATGCTGAAGCTTCCCTAAATAACTTGCCCCCTTGTAGAACTTGACCCTCACCACATCCCAGGGGGTAGATAGTGCAAGAATAATCTCCTTCACTTTATAGATAAACAAACACAGCCTTATAGGATTAGTAAGTAGTGGTTTGGGCCCAAGGCTCCTGTCAGATAGATTGATTCTCTTTCCTCTGTCCTGTGAGGGGGTGGGGAGTGGATGGGAGTATCGGAAGAGAGACCTCCTAGCAGGATGTGGCTGGAACATTCCTTGGCTCACACGGGGTGCAGCACCGAGGCCGGGGCCAGAGCAGTCTCAGAATGGGTGGGGGCAGCTCCTGCCCTAAGGCCAGGGAGAATCTCCCAAGGAAGGAATATTTAGAAGCCTCATTGCCTGGAAGCAGGGCAGAGAACAGCAAGCCCCATTCCTGCTCCCTGCAGACTTTCTCATCTGATAAAGGATCACGTATAGGATAGTACTTACAGGAAAAAAATGGTTTATTTGAAAATAGAGTTTAACTGAGTGCCCTTTTTAATGTATGACATAATATATAAATTTCATATATATGTGTATATATGAAATATCTGATAACTTTCTTTCAACGATCATGTCAGGCAGCCAGGACAAGGGAAGTTGACCCAATATTACAAATAAAGAAAATGAGGTATGGGATCTTCTTGGTCATGCAGGCAGGAAAAGGCCCCCTGAGACTCAGTTTCCCAAAGCAGAGTGGAATGGTTGCATGAGCTGACCCCTCTCTCTGATTCTTCCTTGTTTGTAATGAACCAGTGTCTAAGCAGGTGAACCATACCCCTTTTCCTGCCCAAGGCTCATGCCTAGCGTGAGGGTGCCAGGTGGCATTGCTCATTCCAGAAAATTAATATTAGTTTTAATGACATAACTCACACATGACTATATGTAAACATTTAAAATATTACAGAAAAAGCTAAAGACTCTTTTCTTCCCTCTTCTGATCCCAAATCCTTCTCCCCCTTCTAACAGGTAGCCACTGTTACGTTCATTTGCATGTTCTCTATCTTTTTTAATGCATTTACAGGGATGACTGGGTGGCTCAGTCGGTTAAGCATCCAACACTTGATCTCAGCTCAGGTCTTGATCTCAGGGCTGTGAGATCAAGCCCTGCGCTGGGCTCTGTGCTGGGTGTGAAGCCTCCTTAAAAAAATGTATTTATATGCACATACATGTATATACATACAGGCACATAGAAATTTTATTTGTGTTTTACAAACAATTTCATATTATATATATCATACTGTTTATATCAACCAGCACTAACATTTTCACTCAACAATATGTCTTGGAAAGCTTTGTAAGTTGCTACAAATGGATCAACTTCATTTTTTTTAATAAACTACTGCATAATTTTTCATAGTATACTTATACTACAGTTAATTTAGCCATTCTCCCTTTAATGGACCCTTAGATTGTTTCCATTATTTTATTAACACCTATGATGACACAGAGGACATTCTTGACATGCATCCTTGTGTACAGAGACATATGTTTCTCTAGGATAGGAACTGAAAAGTGGAATCCTAAGTTATGGAGTGTGCACGTTAGTCATTTTAATATCAATCCTGTGGTCTCCAAGTGGCTGGGCCGATTCTCACCCCCAACCCGTGCTGCGTAAGACCACCCATGCAGCTGTTCACTCTGCAAAATTATTTGAGAGCCTATCAGTGTGGGGGCTTGGTTCTAGGTGCTGGGGATATAGCAGGAAAGAAGATAGATGAAGATCTATTCCCTCACGAGACTAATAATTTAGATGGTTGGAGTATTTAACTTTCAGCAGTGTGAGGGGTAGAAGTTTCCCTGTCATTTAACTTTGCTGTTTGCATTAATTCTTTGGGGGCCCTATTATAAGAGATGAAAGCCAGAGAGCTCACCACTAGAGCTGAGAAGTCATGATTCTTGGGGTGCAGAGGTATCATCAGATGCATTTAACCAGTGACACAGAATAGCAGCTACAAGAGGGTTGGAGAGAGGGTGGGTGGAAGAAGGGACTGGTATTTTCCCAGCAAGTGTTTGGAAGGACCCGGGAGTCATGGATAGACAAGGAGGTGAATGCCACCTCCTCAACTCTTAAATTTCCCCTTCCAAATATATCAAATATATGTATGTAAGTAAATAATATGCCTTTGATTATTAGACATACTATCAAATTTAGTAACAATCTTTGGAGGATAAAAAAGATGACATTACATGAAATGCATTCATTCCATATTTCAGAAATGCAAACACATAAAAAGGAATCGTGCCTAAAAATGGGGACACATGATACGCCTCCGTCTGTAGAAGGTTCTTGGACAGGGTGGGTGCAGTGACCTCCTCTCATCTTTATAAAGAAGTCCAATTTTAAAGAGGGCTGGCGAGATGACATAGGGTTTGATTTCCTGGCCTCCTCACTCCTCCCCTTTGGAGCTGGTGTCAAACGGACCATGGCTCAGAATAGCCACCCTCACAGCTGGGGTGATGCTGAAAGTGAGAATTATGAGCTGAGAGGACAGGGTCAAGGGCCAGGGGTCATGGAGCATTTTGAGAAATGGATTTTGGCATACCACACGTATTGCTGAAATACTCACTGCCTGACCAGTAGCCTGAAAGGGTCAGTCCAGGAATGGCAGCAGTAATTGCCAATTTTGTCAGTAATGCTGTATGGCTTACCCAAATGCTTGATATGATTTATCTTTATTTATGCCTATAGTGACCCTGAGAGGGAAGTACTGCAATCATTCAAGATGAAGAACCAGCCTTAGAGAGAGGCAAAGAGCTGGACCTGGAGGCTGGGTCTGCTGGCTCTGAGCTCAGGATATGCCTTGTCCTCCCTGACTGGAAAGGGGGGCTGGACCTGGAGATATGAATATTGAGGACTCACCTCTTGCTTCCCCTTTTGTCCCTGCAGGACTGCATGACAACCCCTGGGCATGTGACTGCCGCCTCTACGACCTAGCCCGCTTCCTGGAAGGCTGGGCCCCAAACCTGGCCTTCATAGAGGCCAGGCTGAAGTGTGCCAGCCCACGCAGCCTGGCCGGAGTGGCCTTCAGCCAGCTGGAACTGAGGAAGTGCCAGAGTCCGGAGCTCCGTCCCGGGGTAGCCAGCCTCCGGTCCTCTCTGGGCAGTGCAGTACTGCTACGTTGTGGGGCCACCGGGGTCCCTGGGCCAGAGATGAGCTGGAGGAGAGCCAACGGGGACCCGCTCAATGGCACAGGTGTGTGAGCTACAGGGACTGTGGTGCTGAGATTGCAGACTGAGTGGGGGGCGGTCAGCATCGTTGGTGGGGGGTCAGGTTTGCCAAGGAGAGGGAGGTAGGCTAAGGGAAGCTGTTTACTCCTGTTGTGGCTGCGTGGAGGTGGACAGGCTCTGCCCAGACACAGAACATGGGACAATGGCTTCCATGATAATAACTGTCAACCTGCCCTACATATTCCAGGAGCCACTCTAATCAGGGCCCACCCTGGGAGGAACAAAATGCTGCCATTTTGGTAGAAGACACTCTTTGTGTATTTGATATTCATAGTAAGTTTCCAAGTTGTAAGTATTAAGCCAGTATTACTAGGAGTGATTAAGGATATGAGTTACCGTCTATGGAGCTCCTCAGGGGTTAAATATATTATGTGCATAATGTCATTGAACTTTAAAGACCAACTTTTCGTTTTGTAAAGTAAGTAAGTAAACAGACTCTGAGAGGCTAAATTCTTGGCCTACAGAGCACAGCCTATGCTCTTTCTGCTGTGTAGACAGAGATGGCTCATCTCTGGCACAGGATGGTGGGGTTGGTCGGAGTCATGCCCCATCTAGGTGCAGACAAGGGGTCGAGGAGGGATCATTTCTTAATGTCTGACCAGAAAACCACATGTCCCTTGCAGCTCTCTTCAGGGTCTCCTTCAACTAGGTTGGTGAGTGTTGCTCTAGGATTGTGGGTTTGAAATCAATTTACAAGCAAAATTGTATAAGGAGCTTCATTATGTAAAGTGCAAAGTTGAAAACGCTCTGATGGAGGTGGCAGTGTGTGTCTGGGCAGGCTGGCAGTGTGCTCCTGGCTAGGCTTTGCCTCATGTCCCCGCCGACCCGCCTTCCCCCATGAAGCACTGCCTGCTCCCCTAAGGAGTTCATTCTATAGGATTCCAGGGCACTGACGAGACAGATTTAGAAGGCAGATCATCCTGAGACTTGGCCTGAGCCTAGGTCTCCCCAAATTTGAGCCCAGGTGATCTTTATTTTTTATGTTTTTTATTTATTTTTTGAGAGACAGAGAGAGACATTGTGAGCAGGGGAGGGTCAGAGAGAGGGCAACACAGAATCCGAAGCAGGCTTCAGGCTCTGAGCTAGCTGTCAGCACAGAGCCCCATGTGGGGCTTGAATCCACAAACTGTGAGATCATGACCTGAGCCGAAGCTGGACACTTAACCAACTGAGCCACCCAGGCGCCCCAAGCCCAGGTGATCTTGATCCCCTTGGCTAGTCTTAAGAAAAGTGAATGATTCCCAGTGTTTTCTAAGAATGACAAGGTCTCCTATATATACAAGAGCATACACAGTCCAGGGGCTGTGAACTTGGCCCCAGGAGGAAGCTTGGGGCAGATGGGCCCATTCATTTTCCCACTTTATGCCTCTTTCTCCTCAGTGCGCCAGGAAGTCACCAGTGACGGCACGAGCTGGATGCTGCTGGGCCTGCCTGCTGTGTCCCACCTCGACTCTGGAGACTACATCTGCCAGGCCAAGAACTTCCTCGGAGTCTCTGAGACTGTCATCTCCCTGGTTGTCACTGAGCCCCAGGCTTCCACAGAACACAGTGGGAGCCCAGGGGCATTGTGGGAAAGGACAGGTGAGGAGGCGGAAGCTGCCGCGTACAACAAGATGGTGGCCAGGCATGTCCCTGACATCCCTGGACCCGCTGTCCTGGCCACCGGGCCCCCTGTGCGCAACGTGAAGGAGGAGCTGACCCTCCAGCACTTCCAGATGGGGATCCCGGGAGAACGCTCTAACGGGCAGGCGGGGCACCAGGAGGCCCAGATGGTGAAGTCTCTCAAGGTGGTGGGAGACACTTACCAAAGTGTGACCTTGGTGTGGAAAACCCCCAAGGGTGGCAGCACAACGACCTTCAGTGTCCTCTATGTGGTCTTTGGGCAGCGCAACATGCGGAGGGTGGTCGTGCCGCCTGGAAAGACCAGCATCACCATCCGTGGGCTGGCGCCCAAGACCAAGTACGTGGCATGTGTCTGCGTGCGGGACCTGGTGCCCCAGAAGGAGCAGTGTGTCATTTTCTCCACGGATGAGGTGGTAGATGCCGAGGCCACCCAGCGGCTCATCAACTTGGTGGTGATCAGTGTGGCCACTGTCATCGCTCTGCCCCTCACCCTGCTCGTCTGCTGCAGTGCTTTGCAAAGGCGTTGCCAGAAGGGCCGCACTGGGGGATCCACAGAGGCCACCGGTGCCTATGTCAACCTGGAGAGGCTGGGCCACAGCGAGGACGGCTCTGAGGAACTGTCCCAGCACAGCCTCAGTGAGGCCGACAGGCTCCTCTCGGCCCGTTCCAGCCTGGACTCTCAGGTCTGGCTGGGCAGAGGGGGCAGACGGATCAATGAGTACTTCTGCTGAGGGGTGTTCTCCCCTGCAGGTGCTCACACACCTGCCCCGGTCCACTCTCTGTCTTCCACTCCCACGTGCTTACTCTGACACCTGAGCCCACGCTCACTGGCTCTTGCCCACTTGGGTATCTGCTTCCTCATACATGCAACAGCAGCTAACACTTATTAAGCACTAATTATGTGCCAGAAAGTGTTCTAAGTGCTTTATAGACATTGACTTGTTTAATTCTTATAACAACCCTTTGCAGCAGGCCCTATATATTCTCCCCACTTTCCTGGAGAAGAAACAGGGATTAACCGACTCGCCTGTATCCGTCAGTTTTCTCTGTGTAACGAATAAAAGCAAAATCTCAGTGGTATGCGGCAACAAGCACTATTTTCACACAACCTACAGGTCTGTGGGTTGACTGGGGTGGTTCTGCTTCATGAATTTTATTTGGGGCCCAGGATGGAGAGTCAGTGGCCACATGGGGCTATCTTCTTTCTTGGAAAGGTCAGATGATATCAGAGGAATGAACAAGAATATGCGATGTCTCTTAAGCGCTTGGCTTTAGAACTGGCACATTGCCGTTTCTGCCCAGATTCTATCTGCCAAAGCCACGTCCCATGGCCAGACCCAACTTTCATGGGGCAGCAAAGGACAGTTCTCCCGGGGAGGTGATAGGGGGCAGGAAATACCTTGTGGAGCAGTGATCTAATCTACTACATTGCCCACAATGTGCACACAGCTAGGACATGACTGTTCTGGAATCAAGATCAGGCAGTTGGTTCCAGGGTTGATGGTCCTTAGCACACCCCTCTCCTGTATCTTGATTACATTTATGCTAACTCGTAGGCACTCACACACACAGTCCCTTGATGCAGTAGCTAAATGTGTATAGTCACACACACACACACACACACACACACACACACTGTGCCCTTACTTTGTACACATAGGGATTATAACATATTTTTCTCTGGGTGCCATTCTGCCTAGAGATGATAATTTGATTTTCAATAAATTCTAGAGGTTTGGATGATGCCCAAAAGGCTACCGCTCATTCTCTCAGAATGTCAGGCTGGAGGAATCAGAGACCTTCTGTGGTGGGCAATACAGTATACCCAACGCTGTCTGGCACACAGCTCACCTCTGTCCCCATCTGTCACCCTCTGAAATTACCTGCATTTCTGAGGGTGTCTCAGGGCATTCTCAGTTAGTGGAATTCCTGTTCAGTTTGCTTAAACTTGGGATGCCTCTGAGACACCTCTGTGAACAGGTGATGGTGAATGTTTCCAACAAAAGGGTCAATGTTCTGCCTTGTCTGCAGGACTGGGCTCACACAAAGGGAGCATCCAAGGTGTTTGGTGCCAAGGCCTTTAGATAACAACTGAGGAAGTTTGGGGACAGCAAGGAATCCCGGGGAACTATCCTGCTGGTGTCACCTAAAGGCCCCATATTGTGTTGAATATTCGCTAGATATGAGAATGTGATGCAGGGGTTTCTAAAGTGACTGTACTCCCTCTCACATTTACTAAAGACCTTACAACATATGACTTTACAGCATATTTCCTTGCTTTCTCTTGTTTTATTTTTACAACAACCCATTATGGAGGATGAGCTACTTGATTTTACAGATGAAAAAACTGAAGTCCAAATAGTTGACTAATTTATAGAGGGTAGTGATCGATTTTCTTGGAGGATCTATCTTTGATAACTTTCTGGCCAATCTGAAGGTCTTTATACAGTGTTGATCTCTACAATGTGATCTACAGCAAGTTCATTATGGAAATTGATTTTTTCAAGTCATTGAAAACTGTAGGATCCATAAGACCACGAGTACACATGAGTATGGATACATGAGTATCTACATGTGGATATTTTCTGCCCATCGCCTGGAAGGTACACCTGACTATAACTTATGGACCATAGCCATTGCTAAGAGAAATTATTTGGTTACAAGATGACAAAACCATTGTCTACAGCATGGGTCAAAAAACATATTCTGCAAAGAAAGCCAGATAGTAAATATTTTAGGCTCTGTCACTACTACTCAACTCCTATGATGGAGTGTGAAAGCTGCCATGGACAATATGTGAGTTATGGGCATGGATGTGTTCCAATAAAATGTTATTACAAAAAGAAGTGGGAGGCTGGATTTGGCTTCCACGTTGTAGTTTTCCAAACCCCAATGTAGATCCATCAAGACATTTCTGCTATTGAGACCCAAGACTCAATTCTGATTGTTTAATACATGAGATTGATAGGAGCTCCCCAAATTAGAATAAATTAAGTAAAGTCGGCGAAAGCAGTCTTCTTTTGAAGTGGTTAAGATGTTTCCTATAAATGACTGGCTGAGTCAATAAAGATTGAACAATTATTGGCCCAAAGACAACAAACATCCAGTGAGTTTTATTAAACCTTGTTTGAAGAAAATTCAGGGACTTGAAAGTAAGAATTTGTTAGTATTTATTCAACATCATGTGTGTGTGTGTGTTTGAGAGAGAGAGAGGAAGAGAGAGAGAGAATTCAAACTTTCCAATAATTCATTAACACCTACTTTAATGGGTCTGGATGGAATGATCCTCAAGATAGTCAGCCTCCCCAGTATCCATCTGTCAGTCTTCCTTTGTGTGTTCTGTCTTCCCTGGTTTGTTCTAGTAGAGGGGAAACATCCTGGATTATGCTAATAAATATTCATGTATGGAAACAATTCCTGTTGTAAAAAATAGAATGATGTCTGGTTTATATATTGATCTTATGGTATATGAGTCTGATCAGTATAAGCTGGTCTTTGAAAACCTTTCAGAGTACAAGGAAAATAATTTCTGGCCTTCCAGTGATGAAGACCAACCTATACCATGGTGGTCCCACATCATGGTATCCTTGGAAGGCTTGTCTGGAGGTTGATTGAGACTGTGGCATCTCCATTATGTCTTTTTCTGAGTGCAACATGGTCATATTCCTTTTAACTTAAGCAGAGAATATGTCCATTGTCACTTATCTCAAGTTGCATGTGTAAGTTGCAAGGCACAAAATAGGCAAATAACAGAAATTGTATCCTAAAAGTTGATGTAGGCTATCGAAATTACTCAGTGAGCAGTGTGTTTAGAGATCCTAGAGGTGGAAATGTTTAACTATCATATAATCCAGTGGAGACAAAAATAAACTTAAAAGTACTTGAACATGTCATTTGATTGCAAAGGTATTGTAGTCAGGATAGGTTAGGCTTATGCTATGCTAACAATTCTCAAACTTCAGTGACTTAATATAGAAAGGTTTATCCCTGCCTTTACAGAATCTCTTGAGTCTGTGGTAAATGTGGATCGAGGGAGGCCTCTGCTCCATTTATTCACTCAGAGACCCAGGATGATGAAGACTCCAGCACCTGGAATGTCAACAATTGCTGTAACAAAGGAGAAGAGAAACTGGAGAATCACATAAGGGCTTTTTAGACATTATTTCCTCTAAAATGTCATTAGCCAGAGTATTGGTTGGATAGCTCACCTATTCAAGGGGGCTTGGGAATGTAGACATTTGTGTGTCCACCATAGGTGTGCCACAGAGCATGGGTAGCCAAGAAGACATCAAAGATGTGGTTGGCAGCAGATAGAGGACTTAGGGAAGAGCACTAGCTTGAAAAAGAGGGAAAACAGTATGTGTGCTTCCTGATATGTGACCCAGTTCTCTGTCTGAGACATCCCAAAGTTCTACTATCATTGGGGTACCATTTTCCAAATAAATAGTCTTATTTATAAATAAGTCTTATCATGTATTTATATAATTTTATATATTATGTTTAATAAATTTTAAATATTATATATCTAATAAATAAATAGTCTTATTAAGGTTCTGTTAAGACTAGCCAGGGAGCCACCACCCAGAACCTATTTATATCTAATTATTTCATAAACAAAATGTCTCCTCTCTCATTGCTGTCTCCACTAATAATTCTAAGAGCAAAGTTCCTGAAAACAACCTACTGGAAGGAGATGAGGGTGTCAGTATTCTCAAACCCCTTCCCTTTGTGAATTTTAGGGTCACCACTTAACCACTAGTTATTTAAGGTAAATGACATAACCTAGCTTTAATTGCCCCAATCTCTTGCCTTAACTGCAAACGTAGCTACTCCCTGTGCCCATGTGCCAAATAAGGAAACCAGGAGATGAAGGAGTCAAGAGAGGAGAAGGAGCAGTGCAGAAGTAGCCTGCGTGAGTTCAGAAATGACATGCCAGTGAATGTTCTTCTCAAGCTTTCATCAAAACACTGGAAAGTTAGGTTCAGCTGGATTCATTTGAAGAGGACAACATGGGATGAACAGGAAATTGTGGGGGATGAAGATCTCTTTAGGTCCTTACATTTTGAGGTGAGAAAATAAATCACTAGTGGGTTGTGATGCAGTGAATTGAATCACATTTCCCCACCCCCCCCAAAAGCAAGCTTGACAAAATCTTGGCCAACCTGGTACAGTCTCTGGAGTGAGAATTAGAGCTGTCTGCCATCAGGCCAAATTGGATGGGCCCTTGGACCCTCCACCCTCAGTTGCTACATGTGGTTTGTTTAGGGAAGGGCATGCCCTCATGCAAGCAATCCTTGCAGCTAGCGTCAACTCATTTCTTGAAGGGGCTCTAGGCAGCAAATCTCCATGTCTAGCACAAGCTTTGCTAGACATTGCACTCTCTTTGTTTTGATTTTTACCTTGAAAGGAACTTCAGCGATCTAGCCAGATTGTAGAGCTAGACAAAAAAACTCAGGCAAATATATTTGGCTTGGATAGAAAGCCTGGAATGTAATCAGCTTAGCTGGTGACCCATTTCCCCCCTCACTGGTTAACTGCTAAGCGGATTTTCACTCTTGAAGCCTTTTGTAGGGTATAATGTATGTCATGAGTCTTAGAGGAACTCATGGAATTTCAATATTCACCAGGAAGTACTGCAAGTAATAGGGAAGTAGATTTTTCTGCTTTTCAAGAATTTGTTGGTGTGGGAAGGGAATTAACATACCTACTGTATGTTAGGTACTTTATTTTATACAATCTCAAATTTTCCTAGAAATGTTACAAAGTGTTTATTAATTTCCCCATTTAGCAGAAAAGAAACAGATTATGGAGCTTAGTGATTTTCCAAAGATCTCAAGACATAGAAGCATAAGATAGATAGAAGAACCCACAGGGTCTATAAAGCTTTGTCAACCAGTGAATTTTTGCCACCTAGAAAGTGTGTGGCTTGGAGCACATGGCCAATAAATATTTGTTGAATGATTAAAGAGTGGCAAAGTAAGTACCCTAAATCACATATATCTCACCTAAGATGTAAGCCTTTATCATGTGACATACACGGCATTCAGGAAAAGTTGTGAGATCCAGGATAAGAAATACACTTTGGTTTAATCAGAAAACACAATCTTGTGGTTTAACCTCTGCATCATGATGCTTTTCTGACTCTGGTCATCCAAGTGGCAAGAGCAGCTGTCAATACAGCAGAGAAATGAATCCATCACACCAGGTGTAGGGAGAAAGCCAGTGATGGGAGTGGTCACATCTTTGTTACCCCCCATCATTCATTTCTAGAGAGTTGTTGAAAATTCTAGTTTTCAGGAGTGAATTGTGATGGGTGAAGTATTGGATGCATTCTGGCCAAATAACCTGAACCATAGTGCTCAGGATAGTAGTAGCTGCTGGTTTCTTAGATCTTTTTGTAAGAAACTGAGGGAAGGCAGTGTCAGTGCTGAATAGAACAACTGGTTGAGAGTTTTCTTTCTAGACTCAAGAACTAGAAGAGGGGTGAATTTTATTGCCTTAATTAAGACACATAGCTCCCTCCTCATGATTTCTTATTGAGCTTCTGATCTGGGCCATAACAGACCTGAGAGCATCCAGGGACTTTGCCACTGCTGTGCTGACCTACATCACCATGGATTACCAATAATAGGATTTGCCACTCAGAAGCTTGGACTATAGTTATTCAAAACTTGAAGGTAGTTTCTTACAGAGGAGTATGGCTTCAGTTTCTCACTATTGCCTGGTAGTTCTGGTCTTTCTGGATTCACAAGCAGCTCAGCCATCCTGTCTGCCAGGATGCATTTGCTCAGAAGACAGTTTTGGCAGGTGCGCTGTGATAACAAGATGCCAGAAGGTTGTAGGGGATGGGTTTTCTTTGGGGAAGTTGTGAAGTGGGAACAGGTCTAGATTTGGCAGAAAATCAAATCTCTAGTTGGTGCTGAACTTTAGAGAACTGTGCACTTTTACCAAAATGGGTCTCTTTTATTTCAAGTGAATAACATATATATATATATATATATATATATATATATATATAATTTCTTTTAATTCATGCATCTAATGGCAGAATAAACCTGATCTCTCTTCCCTGATGTTCATCTTAAAGCTTTTGTCATTTCTTGTACAGGGCTCTGCAATGCACATCTATCTCTTTGGGAAAGATCTCAAAGAAACTTCCTGAAGAGTTAAAGCAGTTGAGAATTGAAAATTCACCCTTATTCGAACTGTCCCGAGGGTCCTTCATCAACATGAGCACGTTGGAATACCTTTGGCTTAATTTTAACAATGTCACTGTGATACACCTAGGAGCCCTGGAGCACCTGTCAGAACTGAAAGAACTGAGACTGGAGGGGAACAAACTCCGCTCAGTACCATGGACAGCATTCCAAGCCACCCCTCTTCTGAGGGTCTTGGATCTCAAACATAACAGGATTGATGTGCTCCCTGAGCTGGCTCTTCAGTTCTTGGTCAACCTGACTTACCTTGACCTATCCTCCAATAGGCTTACAGTTGTATCCAAGAGTGTCTTCTTGAACTGGCTGGCCTACCAGAAACCCAATCAGCCTGGCTATGGAGCCAAGATTCACTCCAGCTTGGTGCTGGCACTGCATGACAACCCCTGGCTATGTGACTGTCGCCTGAGGGGACTTGTCCAATTTGTAAAGTCCATCAGCATCCCGGTCATCCTGGTGAATTCTTACCTGATGTGTCAACACCCTCTCTCAAAAGCAGGGCAGCTTTTTCATGAAACTGAGCTCAGTGTTTGCATGAAGCCACAGATCTCAACCTCCAATGCCAGTGTCATCATCCCGATGGGACAAAATGTGACCCTGAGATGCCTGGCACAGGCCAGCCCCTCACCAACCATTGCATGGACTTATCCTCTGAGCATGTGGAGAGAATTTGATGGTAAGCCACAGGGACCCTCTCAATGTGTCTTGGGGAAGACTGAGGTCTACAGCAACCCTATTCTCAACAGAGAGGTTCTAAACTGGGTCAATCATGAAATAAGGGTGTGCGTAAGATTGGGATAGGCTTGAATTATATTCACAACAGGAAAGTTTCCAAGATAGCATTCCACCATTGACAAGATTTTAAGTGGCTGTATGCAGACCTCCATAGGATATATATACATATGTAACTATGTATTTGAGTTGGCTTAACATATTATATAAATGTTTTAAATTGTATATAAACAAATATATTCTTTGAGAAACTTCTAGATGGAAAATACTACACTACACATTTTTAAATCATAGAATTTCTGACTAGGACTGATTTTAGAGACTCTTTATTACTTATTTCCTAAACTTGCTGGAGCAGACTTATCTGGGGTACTTGTTTGAAATAAGATTTCCAGGCCCCTGCCCTGGAGATTCAGATCTTCTGTGTCCAGGAGAGGACCTGAGAATAATGTATATTAAGAAGGTTCCCTCTTCTCCCCTTTTCCTTTCCACAACTAATTCTTACCTTTGGGCAAAGTTGGGAATTCCTAGATATACACTGAATTTGGCACTTCCCACCACTGGGTTCAGACCTTATTGGCTTGAAGCTGTACTACGGGGACCCTGGGTGAGGAAGTGACCCCCATAGGCCCCACAACTGAAATTCAAACCTGCCTCTCATTTCCTAAAACTCTATGGTCTGCTTTCATACATCAGCTGGAATCACCTTTAAAGCTACCCTGCAGGGTTGGGACATATCACAAGGCCAGAGGTGGCTTCTCTAGGCATATCCTGAAGTCTAGAAGACAACTAGAAATATCTCAGTGAATCTTGAGAAATACAGTCAATAACCCAGATATTTGTTATGCATAGTGAAAACCCATTGGAAGATTTAAAAAATACCTAACTGAACTGTTGACTTTTTCCTAGCATTTTGATCATATCTTATTGGTTTGGGGTTAAATACCAATGTAGGAGAAATGTAGGATTTATTGTTGTAGCATATGTCTTATTTAATGCTTTGAAGTCAGTTTCTTTAGCACCATGTTATATGTATTCTCTCAGTAATAACAACAGCTGACACTGAGCACTTAGTATCAAACTTAGGGAATGGATACCGTTATCATCCTGTTTTACCAATGAGATAACTGAAGCCAAAAGAATCTAAGCAACTTGTCCAAGACCATATACTTAGTAAGAGATAGAACCCAGGCATTTGGCTCCAGACTCTGAGCCTCTCTACATCTGGGAGGTAAAAAAAAAAAAAAAAAAAAAAAAGCATTTCTTGAAGCTCACAGTATCACACAGTGACAAGAGATCTCTCCAAAACCATGCTATTGGCTCAGCAAGGCTTCTGGTAGTTTGGTGGGAGCAGCTAATGAAGTTGATAATGTAGTCTTCATAGGCAGAAGAACAAGGTCACTGCCTCTGATCATTTCTCACAGTGGGCAAGTTGCTTAATCACTCCAATCCTCAAATTCCTATGTGTAAAAATGGGGTACTTACCTTACAGGGGTGCTAAGAAGCAAACATCTGGCACTAAGCCTATGCTTCATAAATGATCACCTCCAGCTCAAAAAAATAACTAGCATTGCCAAAAACTGTTCAGCTTTCTATCAGAGGAATGTCTATCAGGGCTGTTTTTCTCTCTCTCCACCCAGTGTTGACCTCATCTACTGCAGAAGATACTGCTCTGTCGGAGCTGGTCATACCTGCTGCCCACCTGGTGGACAGGGGTAATTACACCTGTGTGGCCTCCAACTCCATCGGCAGGAGCACCCTTGTCATCTCCCTCCAAGTTCAGCCTGCCCAGACACTGCCTGCGCCCCATTCTCCCTTTTCCCCCTTGGATGACAATGCCTATGTTGACCTGAGGGTCGTCAAGCAGACAGTGCATGGGATTTTGCTGGAGTGGTTTGTGGTGTCTAACACCCCTGAGGAGAAATGGTTCACCCTCTACATTGCATCAGATGAAATGCTCAGGAAGGAGGTGGTCCACATTGGCCCCGGAATCAACACATACGGCGTGGAGGACCTCCTTCCCAGCACGAAGTATGAGGCATGCCTCAGCCTGGGGGGCCAGCCCCCACACAGGGGCCGGTGTGTGGTCTTTGTGACGGGCAGAGACCATGGCGAGCTGGAGGAACGGGAGCGCCTCCTGCACATCACAGTGGTCCTGTGTGCTGTGCTGCTGGCAGTGCCTGTGGGAGCCTATGTCTGGGCAGCCCAGGCCTCCTGCAGCTGCAGGGAGTGGGGTCTGCTCTGCTGTCCTCACCGCAGGAAGACTCCCAGGTGCCCCCGGGCAGCGCCACAGCACAGGGACTGCTCCTATAGAGAGCACATAGCTGTCTGTGAGGATGGCCTGGGGCACAGAGACAATGAAGGGGTTGAAGAGAAAGACCAAGAGGAAGACAGGGGCTGAACAGCTCAGGCTGAGGGGCAGAGGGTGGGGAAGCATGGACCTTTAGTCCCTGAACCAACCCTCTGTGGCAGCTCTAGTTGGCTTGACCCATTCATTCAACAGTATTTATTGAGTACCTACTCTGTTCCAGGTACCAAACTTGACACAAGGATCAGGTAGACACAATTCTTCATGGAAGGGATAGCAATGGAGCTTTGTCCTGTCCAATTAATTGTCTTACACATGGTGACTGGAAATCAATAAATGTTATGCTTTCCATCTATATAGCTCTGTAATATTTACACATAACATTTCACATGTGTTATCTTGCTGGGAAAAGGTAAAATTCTACCCCTTTTTACAGGTGAAAATGCTGAAGTCCAGAAAGTTACTTGTGTACACTCACCCTTCTAGCTGCTGGCGGAGGCACCTCCTGACAGAGGCTCTAATTCCATTGTTTCCTCTAAATGTCTTCTCCGCAATATTCTTGTGTCTTCCATTGCTCAGAAAGTACTATTCTTCCTCTTACTGACAAACTCCCAATGAGATCACATAAGTTTCATGTTCCAAAGAATTGCCCTTTGGGGTAAGGAGAGCCTGGTGGGTGATGTGACTCTATTTGTGGGTGTTTGTGTCCTTGTGAGCAGTCCTTGGTGTTCATGAGAGCCTGAACCTTCATGGCACCTGATGGGTGCCAGCAGCACTGAGGGACAAGAAACTGGCTGCAGCTCAGGGCTCATGCTCCAGTGATTGTTAGAAAGTAGAGTTACATTCCTAGAAGAAATAGAATCTATATAAAAATTATATGATTATGTAATTATTATTATTATCATCATTTACAAAGGGAGGCTACAGAATCCTGATTCCCATCTAGTCTATTGCATCCTGCTTTTCAGGCTTAGTTTTTCAGCCCTGTGTCCCTAGCACCTCTGTCCTGAGCACAACAGATGTTTGCTACATGAATGATGATATAACCCTCACTCCCTTCCTCTATTAAGTGTTTCAAGGTCTCCTGTTAAACCCCTGAGACATGACTCTCTCCTCTTATCTGGATGTACATGGAGTAGAGGGCTCCCTGTGAACCCCAGAGATAGATCATTGTCCCTCTGGGCAGTCCTATTGTTGGTGGTCTTTCCCAGGATTTGAACCCACATCTGTCTTTTTGCAGCTTTTCCACTGGCCACGGGAAAATCCCCTGAAATCTGCTGAGTATAAACTGGCCTCCCTGTGACATCTCCAGAAATATTTCCTCCCTCCTTCCCACCTGCTCCAGCAATTCTTACTCTTTCTTCCAGGTCCATTTCAAGTATCACTTTCTCCAAGCCTTCAAAATACATAACTACAAAGACATTATCACACCTAAGAACATATATTTTTAAATTATATGTGCATCTATAGTTATGTATACATATGTATATAAACAACGCATTCATACATGTAATGCAGGAGGGAATTTGTTCATGAGAAATTCCCTGTGATAATTTTTGAAGAAAAGTGGTCCAAGCAAGGCAAGAGCTTGTACTTCTTTTGGCCTCTGTGTGTTTTTTCCCATAGGATCAAAGACTGCCCATAGGTCTTAGAAGTACAGGAATTATGAAGCAGCCTGGGTCTACCATGAAGGCAGCAGTAAATGTTCTGGCCTCCACTCCTAGCAAAGAAAGCTCCGTGGTGGGCATGAGACAGAAGGGACAGGAAGGGGGAAGGGGCCATAGAAGACAAGTATAATACAGCAGTGAGAATCAGGAGTACATCAGTGAGTAGGGCCAGTGTTCGTTCAGCTGCTCCTATGAACATGGAAATTTAGGGAGAAGCAACAGGTCTAGAGAGGATTTATGGGAATTTGATTAGTTTAGTGCCCTTTTAAAAAGTCCTAGGGTAGGGTCACCTGTGTGGCTCAGTTGGTCAAATGCCTGACTTGGCTCAGGTCATAATCTCATGATTTGTGAGTTCGAGCCCTGCATCAGGTTCTGTGCTGACAGCTCAGAGCCTGGAGCCTGCTTTGGATTCTGTGTCTCCCTCTCTTTCTGCCCCTCCCCTACTTTCACACACTCTCTCTCTCTCTCTAAAATATAAACTTAAAAAAAAATCCTAGGGTAAAGATGCACCTTATTCTGATCAATTAGGCAATGTGATTGGTGGGGGCCGGGGGAAGTTAAGAGCACAGACTCTGGAACTCAGTTTCCTGACTTAAATTCTTACCGACTTTGTGATGTTGGGCAAATTACTCTCTTTTTCTGTGCCTTACTGTCCTCATTTGTAAAGTGGGAATAATAATACTACCTACCTCATAGGATTTTCCTGATGATTAATGACTTTTCACATGTAAAGCCCTCAGAACAATGCCTGGTACATAGTAAACTCTCAAGAAATGTTATCACAATAAGCATTACTACCATTGAGAGGATCCATGTCCATCTATCTGTGTTTTCTTTCAGGGTGACTCAATATAGACTGGGCCATTTGGAACATCAGATCTTACTAGGATTACGTGTGTGTGCATAGGTATAAATATATATGTGATAATACGGTATCTATGCTACAACCCTTTACATCCTATTTAATTAATGTTTAATTAGTGTTCTGTTCTGTTTAATGTTTAAAAGATGGTATAGTTTCAGATTCACTTGTTATGTTCTTGGGAATCTTATCTAGATCAAGTAATTTTAAGGCAAACGCCTTTGATTCATGAATCAACTTGAAAGCAGGGTGACTTGCTTTTAGAATGAAGCCTTTGCTGGCCCCAGGCATCTGCTATTGTCAACCCGAAGGAAGGGTTTTGTCCTTTTTCTTTTTTCTTCCTTTCTTCTGGTATGTTGGAGCCTGTATACCTAACACCGGGCCTGGCACCGACAGTATGCCCAGAACATGTGTTATTAAATGGATGATTGAGTAAATTATTGGTAAATAAATGATGGACCTCATTCAGCTAAAAACATGCACTTACACAATTTCATAATGTCACACAGAAGTCCCCAACATCACCAGCCTGTTGCTACAAAATAAAGTCACTTAGTTTATTGATCAATTTATGGTTGGCTAAGCCATCACCACTCCCTAGGCCCCTCATAGCACCACCTGCCACCCCACCCAGTTGTTTCTGTGACTCTCCTAAGGGACCCTCCATGTGGCCACATGGCAGTCTGGCAGCTTTACTCCTCACATGGCATCTTCCCCATGCTCCCTGTCCACCCTCTCATGGCCAGGCCCCTTGAAGACTGTCAGAGAAGCATTACTACATGCCAACAGATGCCAACATCCATGCTAGGTGGGCTGACCCCGGCTTCTCTCAAAGCTTCCAGGCTTCAGAGTTGCAGAATTACAGAGGTCCTTATTGAAGCAAGAGACTCTAGCTCTTCCCCAGCTCTTGCCACATCTTACCAGCTGGGTTCTGAGGGACAGCTGCTTGGTGCAGAGTCCCATGGGTTCTCTTAGGGACAGTCTTATTGGTTCCTAACTCCTTCAGAATGCAGATGCTCAGCTGCACAGGTCACAGAGCTGCAGCGTCTGCCCTGGCATCCTCTACTTCTCTCCCAGTCCACTCTCCTCTCCTCTCCTAGTACAGATGAGAGGCTCCCAGGCCTAGCAGTGGGCAGAAACATCCGGGGGGTAAGCATGTGCAGGAGCCCTCGCCTTCAGGATATCGTGTTCTAGCATGTGGCCATCCTTACATGCTGTCTAGTACATCTAGGACAGCATCTCTTCTGAGCTCCTGTCAGCACATACAAAGCTGGTGCGAGGTGCTTTACATAGATTAGCTCTTGTCACCTTCATAGCAATGATTTTTCGCACCATATATTGATGAGGGAAGTGAGGCCCAGGGAGCTTGGTCTCTTGCCCAAAGTCACACTTAAGCAGCAGAGCCAGGATTCAGACCCAGGGCTGTCAGACTGCAAAGCACTGTGTTATTTCATATGATTAAAAAGTTTGGGAATACCTGGGTGGCTCAGTCGGTTGAGTGTCCAACTTCGGCTTAGGTCATGATCTCATGGTTCATGGGTTTGAACCCCACATTGGGCTCTGTGCTGACAGCTCAGAGCCTGGAGTCTCCTTCAGATTCTGTGTCCCTCTCTCTCAGTCCCTCCCCTGTTTGTGCTCTGTCTCTCTCCATCTCTCAACAATAAATAAATGTTAAAAAAAAAAAGTTTGACTTCAACCATAGGAAAAAACACACTGTTCTGCAGATTCTTTGAAGACATATCTGCTGAATGTTAATTCAGTTTTTTAGGACCCAGAGTGGGAAAGTCTGCCTACTCTGTCACCCTGTGCCTCCCAGCTCTTTAGCTAGAGGCTTAAATTTGTGCCAGTTTATAGTCCGGGCCTGTCTCCTGTTGCTGAGCAGGCAGTCCCTTGCCCCCCACCACTCCCTAATGCAGTAGAACTCGGCCTAGCACACTCCCACTGGCTGGGGATCACTTCCAGTATCTCCACATTTGCTGGAACCTTAGGTTTAGCCACATCGTCCTATCCTTTCTCAGTATGGCTCTTGCCAGCAAGTAGGTACTTTACCCATAGTTCTCACCCCATACTTACCCACAGGCGCAGTTTCCAAGCTTATCTCTACCTTGGTTCAAGTTTTAGATTTGTCCAGGAGCCCATTCCCCTCCCAGTGCCTGAATGCTGGCCTGAGCTTCTAGCCCAGAGCCTTTCATGACCACTGTCCCAGAGACTACACTGCATCCCACGTCCATACTAGGCCTAATCCCTCCCTTTGCTGGGCTGGGTTGAGGGATAATTAGTTCTAGCTCCAGAGCCCATTCCTTTCCAAGCAGCCTGGCTGGGGCTTGTGCTGCTCAGGAGAAAACCCCAGTCCATGTCCATGATGGAACATGATTAAATAGACAAGCCCTGCAAATGTATTGCCATTAGAGGTATAGGCATGACCATGTGGACAAAATTTTGTAGACCTCCAGAGAGTCAGATCTGGGGGTTAGAAGATGGATGGATTCACCCACTGAAGGAGCCAGAAGGCAGGGCGAGCTTGGCTGCCAGGGAGACTGGTCTCTATGTGTCAGCCAATGTGTATGTAAGCAGAGAATGGGAGGTCAGCTGGGCCCTTGCTTAACAGACTTTATTCACCATTTACAAAAGAGGTTGATTGCATGCAAATAGTAAAGATACTGTATTCCCTGCAGAGGGCAAACATGAGCCAGCACAGCCCTCTCCTGAAATACAGGCTGCAACATGCCTGTTGGTTTCATTCTGGGCTTCCAGCTTTTTGGAAATCACCTCTTAATACACTCTGGGTTGCGGACTGCAGAAAGCCCAGCAAGGAGCTTCCACACCAGCATAACTGAGTAACACCTCAAAACACAGACTCATAAATCAAGAAAACCACATGTGCATTTAGTCTGTTTAAATAAAATCACTGACGATACCCTAGAGTGGTTGTTAGGGAGGGGAGGGCAAGATGCAAAGAACCATTCTACTTCCCTCTCCCTGCATGTGTCTAGATTCCTTACAGAGCAGCTTCCCTTAAAGTCAGGTGGAACTTCTTTGCATTAAACATAGAGGCCTGCCTGTCTTCTCTCCTGGGAGGAGATTGTCACAAGCTGACGAGGTGTGCCCAGCCAAAGGACAATGTCCAGGAGTCAGGAGCCCTTAGCCCAGGTCTCTGCTACCAACCTCTTGTGCAGCCTCCAGCAACTGCTCCTCTCTTGGAAGTTCACTTTTGTCATTTTGGCAAAATGGAGGCTTGGGCTCGATGTACCACCCAGCTTTGGTCTTCTCGGATTGTGGCTGGCCAGGGCTACATGGGGGTGGGGGTGGGGGTGATAACTGGATGGGAGGAGCCTGAGTCAAGGGCAAGGACATCATCCAGCTCTGGCTGCCACAGATCAGGGGCTGTACTCAAACCCTGCACAGGACCTCCTGGGGGTGCTTGGCAGAATGGCATGAAGGGCTCCTAATACTTTCTGGAGGAGCTGCAGCCCAGAGAACTAGTCTGCAGAAAAATACTCTGCATTTGTGCTGCTTTTCATGGGGTTTAAAGCCCTTGTCACCACATATTTATTTCAATCCTCATCTTGGGCCTGTAGGTGAGTCAGCCAGGGTTTACTTTCTTCATTTTAGAGAGGAGGAAGGGAGTGATCAGGGAATTTAAGCAGTTTTCCCAAGGTTTTGCCATGTGAGCAGAAGAGCTGGATAAAAACAGAAGTCTCTCCAAATCTCAGCCCTGCACTGTCTCTTCAAGGGCTCCTGGGTGGGGTGGGGGCAGCACCTCAGGTAGGAGCCTTGAGGCTCTTCCAGATTCTCTAGGACGACTGCCATGGCTCTAGCTTGGACATTTCTGGGCCCCCCTGGGACAGCTCTGGCTGGGGCCATCCCATACCTATGTCTCTGGTCCCACACAAGTATAGCAGGGGTCCACAGTCTTTGCTCAGACACCATCCTACATCTTTCCAATGGCTTTGAGGAATAGCCCCACAGTCAGTGTGAGTTTTCAGTGCATTGCCATCTGCCCCGATGCATTTGCTCTCCTACAGCCTACAAGGGTCAACTGATCACAACCTTAGCCATAACTAAGCCTCCTTTTCCTGCTCCGGCTGTTAGCTGGAGGCTTCAGGATCTAGGTTCTAGATGGCCTTGTCACATGTGGCCAGGGCCCTCTTCCTTGACTGAGGATGCTAAATCCCCAGGAGGACCTGAGAGACTGAGGTCTGAGGTTGGTGAGTAGAAGACACCTTAGAGCTGGCTCTTTGTCGATTCCCCGCCTCGGTGGAATGGGGAGCATCACAGCTGTGCCAATGATCTGGGTGATGAGAAAGTCTTTGCTAGTTGCACCCCATAAACAGAGAAATCCCTTGTCCAAGGCATGTCCAGAGCCGTGGATATAGGGTTTATATCATTATACAAAACAGAGGTGACCCTAGGGAGCAGACAGATGGTGGGGAGCATGGCCCAAGTAGTAGGACAGTTGGGGCTGGGAAATCAGGGTCCACAGGACACATGCTAGAAGTAAGCCTTGTTACCCACACTCTTCTTCTCAAACTTCTGCCTGAGCTCAGAGACCAGAGCTGACTGAATGGGGCTTCCCACCTTGGGTTTTGGTGACCGTTGGGGTTGCTGAGGAGTTAGTGAGCCAGAGACAGTAGGCACAGTCCAGTGGGCTGTGCCCATGTTGGACGCCACTGTGGGGAGTGGTGGGGGAGCTGGGGCTTTGGGGGGCAGTGTGCTTCCGAGGCTGTTGTTGTTGCAGTTCTCATTGGAAGGATCCTCTTGGAGCACAAACTTGGCAGCGGCCTTGGTCCTTTTGAACTTGAGCCATTCGATGCGGACAGCACGAGGAGCAGGGCTGGGCCGCTTACGGAGCACGCGCCGCACCGGCAGGACCTTGTTAGACTTCTTATTGCGCCAGAAGGTGGCGGTGGAGATGAGGATGGTTATGGCCACAATGATGGCCATGATGCCAGCCAGCACACCCACAGCCTTCATGGGGTTGTCTTTGGTCTGCATCAGGAAGGCAGCCATGGGGCTTCGGGACAGCATCTGGAAGAGAGAAGCCCCCCAACTGCATTCTGCTGTTCCTTCCTTGTCCCTGGAGGCAAGGGTCATGAGCTCCCCTTAACCCTGATGGTTTTTAACATTTCTGGGGTCATGCATCCCTTGAGAATCTGATGAGCACTTTGGGTTTCATTCCAGAAAAAAATGCACACAGAAAAAATGTGATGCATGCAGCTCTCCAGAAAAAGGAAGAGAGAGAGAGAGAGAGAGAGAGAGAGAGAGAGAGAGAGAGAAGGAGAGAGAGAGTGAGCAAGCATAATGCAAACAACTTCTTTCAGGTTAAAATCTCCTACATTAGTTGGGCTCTCTTATTGAGAGATTGGGGTGTTGCTTACCTTTAGTTCTGGAGGGCCTCATCTGCCCAAATGTATCAGGAACTCCTTAAGGGATGATTTTCTGCCAGATACTGAGCCGAGAACTGTACATAATGGTTTTACTTCTGCCTTTTAACACCCATGTGAAGGAACCATCACTATTCCCATTTTGTAGGAAAGGAAGTGGAGGCTTGACAAGCCCAAAGTCACACTGTCAGTGAGTATTAAAACTAAGATTTCAACTTGATTCCAAAGCCTATGTATCTGATGGCACAGGCAGCCTTTGTTAGCATTGAGTGTCTTTTGGAAGAAGGCTACAGATGGTCCTTCTCTTTCTGACCATGCCTCAGCGAGGCCTGAGCTGGCCTTCTGACCTCTTCGAGACCCAGACTTGGCACTCACCTCTGTGTCTGTGATGTCAATCTTGAGTAAGGCTGTGGTGCTGAAGGATGGGGAGCCACGGTCCTTGGCCTGCACCTCTAGGGACCACGTGAAGTCCCCACCAGCTGTAATGTTGTGCAGAGCATCAAGGGAGCTGATGGAGTTCTTGAGACGGATTTCCCCTGTGTGTGAGTCAATGTCGAACACGTTGCTTGGCTCTGCGTGGGTGATGGAATAGTCCACCAGGTTGTTGGGCTCCTCTGCATCCTGGTCTGTGGCCTGCATGTGAGGAGGGACAGACAGAGCTGTGATTTGAGAATGCTACTTGTGTGCCATGGCTAAACCAATGTGTCATATGTCGCTGGCTGGGTTGATGGGAAATGGTCCTAACCCTACTGTGAGTGGACTGGAGTTGAGGGAAGTACTGAGTGAGCCAGGGTCTGAGCCGAGTCCTCTACATGCATGAGTACATTTTACTTTCAGATGAAGTCTGGGCAGTAGTTATTGTGAGAAAACAGAAGCTTGAATGATAAGGACTTGTCTAAGGGTGGATACATAGAAGTCAAGTCTGTTGGGTTTCAGAGTTCTTGTTTTTTCCATATTTGGAAGACAGTGTAACAGAGCACTGCTTTGAAACAGGCCGACCAGTTGTGTGAACAAAGGCAAGCCGAGCAATTAAACTGCCTGAGCCTTGGGGAACCTGGGTGGCTCAGTCAGTTTAACGTCTGACTCTGTATTTTGGCTCAGGTCATGATCTCACTGTTTACGAGTGCAAGCCCCACGTCTGGCTCTGTGCTGACAGCATGGAGCCTGCTTGGGATTCTCTCTCTCTCCCTCGACCCTGATTATGCTCACACACTCTCTCTCTTTCAAAATAAATAAATAAACTTAAGAAAAAAACTGCCTGAGCCTCAATTGTTTCTTTCGTAAAGCAGCAAAAATATCTTTTTTCTTAGAGGCTATTTCTGGATTGAAGTGGGGTTGGGATATATAACATACCTTAAGATCCTTTACTCATAGAGGGAAACCAATAAAGTTTATTTTTTAAAGTTTACTTTTGAGAGCCAGAGAGAGACAGAGTTTGAGCAGAAGATGAGCAAACAGAGAGGGAGACACAGAATCTGAAGCAGGCTCCAGGCTTTCAGCTGTCAGTGCAGAGCCCAACGCGGGGCTTGAACTCATGAACCAAAGTCAGATGCTTAACTGACTGAGCCACCTAAGCAACCCTAACATTTATTTTAAAATAAATTCTTACACCACAGTGCTTCTTGTAGCAGCCAGAACAAGGCTTTTCGGGAGGCTTAGTTGCCTTCAAAGCTCACCTCAATTTTCACTGGGGACCCCAGCACCATTGTCTTCTCCTGGATACTCTTTCCAAACTGAGGGTAGTGGTCATTGACATCCAGCAGAGTGACAAACACCTCGGCCAGGCTGTATCTGCCCTCCATGTCCTCTGCTTTCACGTAGAAGTTGTACCTGGAGGTGGCCTCAGCATCCAGGCTGGCCCAGGGCTGGGTATAGATGATTCCGGTGGATGGGTGGATTAGGAAGCTGCAGGGCACAGGGAGCTCAGGCGCGGGTGTGCATAAGTGTGTGTGCGCATGTGCGCGCATGCACACACACACACACACACACACACACACACACACACACACTGGACTGCAGGAATGAGCTGCCTTTAACGTATTATGCAGCTTCCCCAAGGTGGCCTACCTGCTCCCGTCCTCAACCTTGCAGTCTGACTGAGGGTGCTGACCCACCCATCTACTCATCCACCTATTAACCCTGAACTTAACCCAACTCAGCCCTTCCCTCTCCTCCAGGGCCTGCCCTCCCTAGCTCCAGGCCATCATGGTGACCCTTCTTCACTCAGATCCCAGAACTTTTGCCCCAGGCTCTCCACTGCTTCCCATCACCCCTTGCCCTCCTGCTCATTTCTCCAACCCTTTCCTGCTTTCCACACAGATCCCCTCTGCCCCTCTGCCCCGCCCACCCCCAGTCCTTTGCCTGAGGCCCTGTCCAGCATTCTGGATCTACTTACGGGTCTGCTCCGGACCCATAGATGGAGTATTTGACTTCGCCCCATGGACCTGTGTCTGGATCTACAGCCTGGAAGAGAGAAATCTCTGATTGGCACCTGCCTTTTGTCAGGACATGTTGGCAGCTCATGTGCCTGATGGTTGCTTTCAAGGCAACACAGGGGAAATTGGGGTTTACCCAACTGGGGAGAAACTGATCTGGAGGCCTGCTCTGGAGCCTTAGTTTTCTGCCCAGGAGATCTCAACTGGGAAATACAAGGTTTAGATCTGAAAGGCATGTGTCCGTTCTTTGTAAATGAGGACGGAAAAGGAAATGAATCCTGTGCCCTGAGCTGAGGGTTTATGCCTATGTCCTCCTTATTGTCCTGGGTATTGTCATCCCCATTGTACAGGAGTGGAAACTGAGCCTCAGAGAGGTCAGTAGCTTGTCCAAGGACACAGTTAATGAGTTTGGGCTTTGCAATTCAAACTGGAACCCAGGTTTTTCTGACTTCATCAGGCCCCCTCTAGTGGGGGCTTCCCACCCCAGACCCAATTCCTGGGCCAGTCCCCAACCCACTGTGACAGCCACCACGTTGGAGCCCCCCGGGGTATTCTCAGGGATCCTGGCAATGTAGTAGTGGGAGGTAAACTTGGGGACATTGTCGTTGGTGTCCAGGAGCTGGATCACAACATCTGCTGTGGAGCTGAATTTCTCCGGAGTGTTCACTTCAATGGCCAGAAGCTGGGGAAGGAAGAAAAACAAGGACCTGTCTGGGTGGCAGTCACCAGGCAGAAAGCCTTCCCACTTCCTGTCTTGGCACAGGTCCCATACCACCTACCTGGCCCTTACTCTGAGCCACCAGCCTGTGATGCCCGCCACCACCTGCAGGGGGCACCTCTAAGGACCACTGTCTTGTAAAGCCTGCTTTCTTTTTTTTATTTTTTATTTTAATTTTTAATTAAATAGTTTATTACCAAGATGGTTTACATATAACACCCAGTGCTCTTCCCCACAAGTTCTTACAATTCTTACAGTTCTATTTGGGCCAATTTCTTTTGTCCCATTGATTTGCATATTCCTTTTTAGTTTCAAGTTCAAAAGTTACTTTGTCTTATAATATAAATTAATATTTGTTAGAGAAGTTCCTGCCTTATATTTTTTCTTTCTGTTTTCCTGACTATTCTTATAAATTTATTCCTCTAGATAAAAACCTATGTCATTACATCGAAGTTTCTCACCACCTCAAAGGAAATTCCAGGTAAGACTTAGTTGGGACAACATTGGATTCTTTATTCACTTAATGAGAATTTGCATCTTTAAACAGGTGCACCTTTACATGTCTTGCCTTCTTTATATCTTTTTGTTTAATTATTGTGTTCATTATCATTTAGGTGCTGCGTATTTCTTGTTAGCCTAATTCCTAGGAATTTTATCTTTTAATTGTTATTATAAGAGAGAACCTTTTATTCCATTATTCTCTTTGCTATTATTTATGTAGGAACACTCTTGAATTTTGTGTATTAAGTTTGTAATCAATCATGTTAGCAGCTTTAATGTGTTTCTGTTTTTCAAACATTTCCTAGATTTGTTTAAGCAAACAATAACACCACCCACAAATCATGATAATTTTGTCTCTTCCTTTCTAATATTCATATCTCTTATTTCCTTTCTTTATTCAGGAATAATGTTACTCCAGGAATAGTGTTAAATAACGGTGGTGATAGCAGGCGTCCTTATTTTGTTCCTGACTTCACAGACTGGTTTTAGAACTTCACTTTAAAGAATGATGTTGGCTGTAGCGTTATGTGTGTATAATTATAAATAATTATAACAGTTTGAATATAAAAGAAGCATATGTTTTTCATTTTTATTATTATATGTTATTTATATATTTATGTTATAATATGCATTACTTATATATGTTTATCATTTTAAATAATCACAGATACAAAAGAGTCCTTTTTCCCTCTTCTGCTAAAATTTTTATCAGAATTGATGACAGATATCAAATGCATATGAGGAATATGTTTATCTTTTTTTAAATGTTTATTTATTTTTGAGAGACAGAGTGTGAGCAGGGGAAGGGGCAGAGAGAGAGGGGGAGACACAGAATTTGAGGCTCCAGGCTCTGAGCTGTCAGCATAGAGCCTGATGCAGGACTCAAACCTATGAACCATGAGATGATGACTTGAGCTGTAGTAGGACACTTAACCAACTGAGCCACCCAGGTGCCCTGAGAAATATGTCTATCTTGATAATCAAATAGTTTTTCTCTCTCAATCTATTAACAGGGCACGTTGAACACCTTTGCATTCCTGGGGACAGTCGTAATTTAGAACTGGGAACTCAGTGAGGCTATGTGAGCAGTGGGAGCAGTCTCTTGCTCCCTCTTCTTCTCCCACACTCCTGGTCCCCCAGTCAGCAAGAGGGGCAGAGGGGCTGAGGAAAAATCAAGGGCCAGGAAGGGCAGAGGGTGATAGGGACCCGTCAAGAATGAATCTAGTAGCTGCTATGAGCAACCATGACCTTCCCCCGCCCCCACCTCACATTCAAGACTGTACAGAAAGTCTCACCTACCTTGAAGGTTAGCACTTGGAACTTTTCAAAGTCAATGGCAGCTGAGTTCTCCACAATGATGGTGACTTGCGCTTCATTTAGGACTGTCAGTGGGACCACTCGGAAGATGCCCCCAGGTCCCACCAGCCGCAGGTTGAATTTGGCATTGGCTCCCTGGGCAACAGTAATTGGAGAGGAAACAGGGAAGATGAATGAGAATAGAAACTCATTAGATAGTCATGCTAAGCAAGATGACTTCATATGCCCTTAGCTCTGGGAGCTGAGTACTATTATTTCTTTTCTAGGCCAGGCCATTAAAGATCAGAAGGATTTAGCAGGCTGTGAGAACAAAGCAAGGTAACAAACACTGACAGCTTGGCCCTCTGCTAGGTTTAGGAGGTGACAGGATTCATTCACAAATGTATCTCTGCAGGTTCAGATGCAGAGGGGCTTTTATTTGACCGGCTTTACTTTTTAATCAATTGTGAATGTCTTTAGGCTAACCTATATGTCTTTGGTTAGCTCTCACACATCTCTCTCTTGGTTTCACCATCATTTTATTCATTTTGTGACCTGCCAAGCCCCTAGGACATAAGCAGTGAAGGCTGATACACTCTCTCAGCTTTGGCTTCTTGGAAGACAGGGTGGAGGGCAGGACCACACACCTGGTCTGAGTCGTTGACAGTGATCTTAAGTCCCCGCAGGATCTCTCCCTGAGGTGGGTGCTCATACATGGACAGCTCAAATCTGTTCTGGGGTCCACTCTCTCCATAGAAGGTAGGAGGATGGTTGTTAAGGTCCACGATCCTGATGGTGACTGGGACCATGGCCTGGGCGGCTGGGATCCCTGCAGAGCTGACCTCGGTCACCTGCAGTAGGGACAGGTGGACACTGCTGTGTGGCAGACAACCTAGAGATGGCCCCATGGATCCCCAGCTTGAGGTATCCATGCCTTTGTGTAAATCCCTCTCATTAAGTATGACCTTCCTTGGCAACTTGCTTCTGACATCACATGGCAAAGGTGATGAGGTATACTAAGTGATTAGACCGTGAAGATTGTAACTTCTGTTTTCTAGCAGATTCTCTCCCTTGCTGGCTCTGATGAAACAAGGAGCTATGTTGTGGAGGCTTGTGTTTCAAGGAGCTAATGGTGACCTCTAGCCAGCAGCCCACTAGGAACTACATCCTGCCAATAACCATGTGAGCCTGGAAGCTGATCCTTCCCCAGTCAAGCCTTCAGATGAGAATCCAGCCCTGGCTAATAATCTGATGGTAGCTACCTGAGAGATCTTGAATCTGAAGACCCAACTAAGCTGAGTCTGGAATCCTGACCCACAGCAATTGTGAGATATAAATGTGTATCGTTTTAAGACACTAAGTTTGTGGTAATGTTACAACAGCCATAGGCAACAATACAGTGCTATCACTAATCCTGTTTTGTAGATGAGGCACAGAGGGGTGAAGCAGTCACCTGGGGTCACCCAGCTAGTGAGCAGAAGAACTGGACTGGGAAGAACTCACATGTGTCTGATTTCTTAATCAGTGGTCTCTCCATCTCACCACACTGGCCCCTCTATATAGCCAGACAGATCTGGGTTCAAACCTTAGTTCTGCCACATTCTATCCTGGTGTCCATTTGGCCAGGGGGAGTTTGCAGAGAGGGGAGGTGTGGAGATGCAGCAACCGATAACTAATACAGGCTGCAAAGCCAGGGCTGAGAATCCACAGGCTCTGTGTGAACCACGCCGTGTGACAGAGACAATCAAGAACCTCCCTTCCCTTGCTCTGTAAGCATTCTCTGGTCTTACTATGCTCCCTGGACACCACTCCATCACACCCTAGCTGCTGCCCTAACCCCCTTCTCAGAAGCCTACACCTGCTGTCTGTCTCCATTTCCTAATTCCTACTTGGTCCTCAGCCCATCCTCAACTGAAATACTTCACACTAAATTCCATGCTGCATGTAGCATTCTCAACTTCTTTTGCCTTCCCGAGGGTTCCAGCCCTCTGCTAATGGAACTCTGCTCTCTGCAGGCTCCCCGCCACCTCTCTGATCTCTCCTTGGTTTCCTCCACCTGCTCCTGCCCCCACTCCTCACTCAGCCTCTGAAGCTCCCACAGCTGCGTTCTTGGCCAGTGGCTCCTCTGTCCCCACAGCCATGCTCTGGGTGATCCGATTCCCCAAGTTCATTCTTCCGTAGACACTGTCTGCAGACACTGTCTTCCCAGGTTCCACACTTGTCCACCCAAGCTTGTGTGTTCCAACCTGAGCATCCCAGAGACAGCAGAATGCCCCATGCCTGTCCTACCTAACTTCTTCTCCTGCACCCCTGATGGCATGGTTCCACCCCAGAGCCCTCATCCTTCTCCTTTCCCTCACTCCTTACAGCCACATTCTGTGGAGTCTGCCTCCTCCATATTTGGCACTTTATCTATTCATGCCATTCCACCTCCCCTCGTCTGCACAGGCCCTCTCCATTTATCACCTTGATGAATAGCTCTGCCTCCCTGCCTCTCACCCAGTTCCCTCCAAACTCAAGTTGGGACCAGTGTTCTCAAACCCTCTCCTGGGACTGGTGCCAGAACCACTTGGGAGCTCAGAACATGCAGAGTCCTGCATTTCTCTGGACACACCCATTTCCCGTTGGCAGGAGTGGGTCTGGAAATCTTTGTTTGCCAAACTCTCTAAATCTGAGAATCACCTTGGTCTAAAGCAACCAGAGTGAGCTTTTCTCTAATCCTGCTCAAAACCCCTCAATGGCTCTTTACTGTTCTAGGGCTGGACCAGCTACATAAGGTGTAGACCTAGTATAAAATGAAAAGATGGGGCCCCTTTTTCAAAAAATTATTAAGAATTTCAAGACAGCAAGAGCAGAGCATTACACCCAACATGGGACTCTCCTAATGGTGGTCCCTGTGTGACTGCATAGGCTACACGCCCATAGAACTGGCCCTGTTCTGGGGAAAAACCTATACCTCGTATCTGAGGCTTTTGCTCCTCTGGCCCCAGCCTGGGATCCAACCATTTTATCTGTCTACATGTGGCCTAAACACTCTTTGCTGCCATCCCATGACTCCTTGCTGCTTCCCCAGCATATCACGTGTACATCACCTCCAGCCTTATCTCATGGGGCTTCTTAGTCCACAGTGCCTGCACTCTGCCCCCATCCCCGCCAGCGATGCCCTCCACCAGTCTCCGCCTTCTGGGTCTTACCCATACTCAAGGCATTGCTGATTCAGTGAATTCATGTCTCCCCTTGCCAGAGACTTTGTGTGTGTCTGCTGCAGCCTTCACTCAGGCTATGTGACATAGGTGCTCTTTGGAGCAACATCTAGCTCCCTCCCTGGGCCAAGGGTAGGGTGGTGGTGGGGATCCTGGGTTGCATCATCTTTGGGTCCTTCCAGGGTTGGAGGGCAGGAAGAAAGGCCAAGATAGAGGGAGGGTACCTGTACATGCAGCTCATACACCTCTCTCCTGAGCTGGGCAGGACTCTGCATGACGGAGATGACTCCAGACGTCTCATTAATTTCAAAGGCTCCATCAGTCCCTGTTGAGGAAAGATGTGCCCTGCAGCTCCACACATGGCCACGGGAGGCGCAGGGGAGCATTGCCAGGTAGCCTGCCCTGTGCTCCTCAGGCATTACCTCACTGAAGTCTCTATAGAATGTAATCCTATCATCTGTATTTTGCCAATGAGGAAACTGAATCTTAGAGGGGCTAAGTAACTTGTCTAAGATTACACATCAAGTGTAGAACTGAGACTTAAACTCACTTCTGAGTCTGGGTTCCGGTTCCACTTCTCTTCTGTGTTGTGTGTGTTCATGTGTGTATGCACATGTGTGTGTATGTGATAGAAAAAGAGAGGGAAAAATGGATACAGAGAAAGGGAGATAAGGAAGGGGAGGGAGAGGCGAGAAAGGGAGGGAGGGAAGAAAGAGGCCAGGGGCTACAGGCAGAGGAGCAGAAGAGGCAGAGGAGAGAAGAGATGGGGGTGGGGGGGATGCTTAGTAATTGTGTAAAGACTGCAGCAGTGTAGGGGAGGGGAAAGGAGGCAGTCAAGGGTCTGTGTGCCTGGGGAAAGGAGGCTGCATGTGATGGTGGCAAGTTCAGGCATGCATGAGCCACTGGAGGGAGTGTGTGCACCAGGCATATCCTACTGAAAGGGTTGGGGAGGCGATGGTGTCTGAATGAGAACACAGAGACATATGCATGTCTGCAATCAGGCACCAGGCACGATGACCCCACCGAGGGGCCTAGCTCTTCAGGGACCAGCTGCTGGAGGCTACAGAGCCCACCCGGGCCAGCCTGACCTGTTCCGTGGCTGCTCAGTTGTGCAAAGAGCACAGACTTGGAGCCAGAAGACTTAGGTTCAAGTTCAGTGGGAATGTGGGATGGTCCTTTAGCTTCTCTGAGCCTCAGTTTGCTCCTCCATAAACAGAGCTAGTAATAGGAAATGCCATATCATCGTTGCATTTAATTCTTTTAACTCACCTATATGCTCTAGGCCAGTTTTAAGTATGAGAATATAAAACACAGTAACTAAAAAGCACTAGAAATGTTGCCACTCCCTCTTGTAAATCAGCGTGTGCTTAGGGTAAAGGGACGCGAGTTGGTGGCTCACATGTTCCTCTCAGTTCCCCAACCCAACCCCATGCTTCTCCTTTTTTGCTGGATAGAGTGATAGGACAGGGGCTGGAGGACATGTCCAAGAAGACTCATCACCTCCTAGATAGACCCAGCCTGTCTCATGCATCTTGTACTTGTGGTTCTACAAATGAGGAAACAGAACCAGAGAGATCTGGGAAGCTTGCTGTGGTCACCCAGAGTGTAGGACACAGCCCAGAGATAGGCCTATCTCCAAAGTCCCCCCAGACTCACCATTCAAGAGGCTGTAAACAATTTGGTTGGGTTTGCCCCGATCTCCATCCATGGCAACCACCATCAGTACTTCCGAGCCCTTCGGGGAACAGAAGCAGCTGCCTGAGGCCAATGGGTGATGCTGGGGGTCCCCTCTCTCCAGATAACCGCCCCCATCAGAAAGGAGGTCCCACTGCCACCCAAGAAAAGGGCCAGGCCTCCGTGTGGTCCCGTGCCTGCTCTGCAGAGAGATCACAGCACCCACTGGACTCCCCAGGCTGGAGGGACAGACAGCCTGAGCCCGGCATCTCCCCACCACATAGGTTAGCACACGGCTGCCCAGGGACATGCAGGATCCTGAGTGGGCCTCCTCCTCACACTCCTCCACTCTCATACACCACACTCAGCTCTGGCCTCTACTGTCCTACCCTTGAGCTTCACTCTCGCTACCTCGTCCACCTTTTGCCTGCAGGGGTACATGGGGGGAGAGGTCAGACAGGTGAGAGGGAGGCTGGGCACAGAGGTCTAATGCAAAGCCCGGGAACCAGGATGTTCTCCTGTGGCCCTGGCTGGAGTGCCCTTTGACAGGTTTGGGCAGTGATGCCACAACTAACAAGCCTGTTCCCAAGTCGCCCCTTCTAGCCTCCTCCTCAGGCACTTCTCAGCCTGTCCATCCCCATGGCTGCTTCCTGACTGCCACATGCTGCCTAATCTCCCTGAGCAACACTGTTCCGCCTTAGATCCTGGCAGGACAGCTGGCCTCCCCCTGGCCTGTCTTCAGCGGCCCCTAGAGGATCCTGGCATGTCTCCCTCCACTCCGTGCTCCTCTCTGCCACTTGGCTTCCAGCTTCTGGAGAAGCGGTATCTTAGCTTGCCCCCAGCACATGAAGGGTCCTCAGTGAGCGTCTGTATTGTCTCATAAAGCCTACAATACTCAGAGCCTGGGAAGGAAAACTTCAGAATGAAATTCAGTTCCAGAGTCCTTCAGCTGCTGCTGTGTGAGGTTTAGCTCCTCCAGCCTAATCTCTGCCTAATGGTAGCTCATGGTCCGGCTGACCTGGGGGGCAGGTAAATACATGCACGTACCCCACGGAGGGGTGTGCATCGTGTGGGAGCAGAGTAGGGGAGCTCCCATCCCAACCAAAGATGTCAGGGAAAGCAGCACCCGGGCTGACCTGAGAAAGGCAGGGAGCATCAGGCCCCGCAGGCACCTATCAGCCAGAGGGCTAAGGGCACAGTGAGGAGATGGGCTGGGTGCTGGGGGAGCTGGTGAGGGCTCAGGAGTAGAGGAGAGGCCGGGCATCAGATGCCAGTCCCAGGGGCAGTACCCTTCCTGAGAGACTGGAAGACAAGCATAGTAGGCAAAACACCAGAGACAAAGACCACACTGAGCGGGAGGAATCCGAGGCTGGCCTTGGAGCCGGGCCCGCTGGACAATGACATCTAACAAGGGTTGTGGCAGGTCGGCAGCAAACTGTGGGAGAACTACTGGTCTGAAGGACCCCAGGCTATAGGCTTAGAGTCAGGGAGGCTCAAAGGAATCTCACCCCCCACATCACTCCCACAAGGTGTAGATAAGCCCCACCCAAACCATGGCCATGGGCCACCTGTCAGCCTCTCTTCTCAGCCCTTTGAGGGGCCGAATCTTTGCAGCTGGGTTTCTTGTCACAGTCTTGGCACCTGGCAGGTACTACACACCACACCTGCTTCTTCCCCCCTACACTTCCACAGGCAAAGGGACATGTTCATGGGCTGAGTGTGAGCCAACCCAGAGCCAGCCATGTGAAGCGGGTGACCCAGGGCCAAGCCACAGGGGACACAGGGGTAGTGGCATCTGGAGGGGACAATGGGATGGGGGAACAGCCACCTACCGGAAGGGTATCCTCATACACATAGCCATAGTAGGGTGCGCCCACGAAGACAGGGGCCATGTCCTGCACATCCTCCACGTTGACTGTGACCGTGGTGGTGGCTGAGAACACCACATCAGCCCCTCGGAGTCTCCCTCCGCCATCCTGGGGAAGTAGCAAAGAGTGAAGAGAGGTTAGGCTCTGGACTCTGGTAGAATCTGGCTTCTGTCACTTACTGGCCTCAAGATCAGCTGCCCTGCCTTTGCTCCTGTATCACCTAGAGATAATTCCCCCCTCATAAGGGTTATTTAAATGAGATGATGCACAGAGGTCTTTAGTCAGTGCCTGGTACGCAGCAGGCATTCAAAAGTGTTCCTTTGGAAAAGAGAGTTAGTTCTCTCTCCAGGGAAATCATGTCTGACAAATGGCAGAAGAGGAGCGGGGTCAGAGCCAAATTCCCCCTCCCACCAGGAACCACGCCTCAAACCCCTAAGGAGCTACTAAGAGCAAGATTTGGGCCCGTGCCTAAGTCTACGTGATGGTGTGTGCCCAGAGAGCCCAGTCCTCAGTGGAGTATGGGGCAGGTGGTGCAGGCTGGAGTGGGATGGCCTGTAGCCAATGTGTGACCAGCAAGGGCCTTTCTTTTCCTGGAAAAGAAAATGCTGGGTCTAGAGGGACAGCTGAGGTTTCCTGCCCTCAGGGGATGGAGCAGCCACCTTGGCTGAGCACCTGCCAACTTGCAGGTCCTACCCCATGCACTTTAGAAATATCCGTGGGTGGGCAGATGAGGAAACTGAAGCTCATAAAGAGTCACACAAAGAGGAATGGGTGAGGTGAGCAAGCCTAGGCAGAGAGAGGGAGGTGCCTGGAGGCCAGATCATGGGAAGTCTGAGGTAGCATGGGTTTCCAGGCCATGGCCACCTGGTCCTCCAGAGGGGACCCTGGCTTGTGAGTCCTATACCCTCTTCAACCTGCAGACTCCAGCCTCCCTGGAGACCATGTCCAACAGGGGTCTGAGCAGCCACATCCCTACCCCATCCCCATCCTACCTCCAGCCCTCCAAACTGCCCCCACTCCCTCAACTCTTTCAATCCAAGGGCAGCTTCCTCTGACAAAGGTTGAAAAAGGACCAGAAACTCCCTCCCCAGGCCTCCTCATTACCTTGGCAACCACGGTAACAAAATGGGCCTGAGCCTTCTCGTAGTCCAGGGTGGCCCCAGGTCGGAGGCGCAGCACACCACTGTGGCGGTCCATGGCAAATTTGGTGGCGTCCATATCCTGTAAAAGTGAGGGGCAGGCTGGTCCTCGGAGAGGGACCCAGGCTGGCCCAGAAATGCCCGTTTTGCTTTACTGAAAGGGCATCTCCACTGGCCTTCGTCACAGAAACTCCGGCCATGGGGTTGAGGTTAACCTTCAGGGTCTTCAGCTTTTTTGGTGCCTAGGGTTCCCCCCCCCCCACCCCTCAGCATCCTTCCTTAGCACTTCTTGCTGCTCAGCGTCTAGCTAGGCTCTGCCTGGAGGTTCCAGTAGGTCGAAATGGCCAGCAGAGTGCTGTTACCTAGAGGGAAGGGGGCTCTGAAACCACGGTGATGGAGAGAACCTTCAGGATCTTCCAGCCCCAGCAAATAAGTGCCAGTGAGCCAGTTCCAGGCAGCTTGGGGGGGGGGGGCGGGGTTTGAAGGTGGGTGGGGACAGAAGATGATCCTCAGTCTGGAAAAGGGTTCCTGTGTGTCACAGGCTATTTATCAGAGCTGCACGTGTATTTCATCCTCACAAGAATCCGTGAAGCTGTGCTTTCATCTTTCCCATTTTACACGGGAGGAAAGTGAGCTGGGAGGGCAGATAAGGGGCTGAAGGGCCCACGAGGAGGCAGTGGGATCTCTCCAGCAGACTTCTTCAGAACCCGTGTTGTTAGCCACCAAGCTGTACTGCCTGGACAACTGTGAGAGCAAGTGACTAAATGTGGAAAGTTACAGAAGCAGCAGCTGTGTGGAGGGCGGAGCCTGGAGAGAAAGGGGAGGTTCCTTTGGTGGGTCAGGGGGATGGATAGGGGTGTGGGGGTTGCAGCTCTGCTCCTCCTGACAGATCCCTCTTTTACTCTTTTTCCTCTCCACAATTCTAGGCCCAGGCAAGTTTCTTCTGCCTCATGTGGGTGCAATGTGCCCAGACCCTCTCCGGGGGAAGGGGTTGAGGGTGGAGAGCTGAGGGTCCCAGAGATAAAGGGAGAGGGTGGCAGAGGAACTTAGAGAGGGCCAGGGTGGGCTGGTCAGGGCCCTCTCATGTCCCTGTGAATCTGCTGTGACATCTCTGACAATCTTTGGGAATAGAAGAGACGCTGGTGATGGAGGCAGTGGCCATCCAGGTGTCCTCTGTAGTCCAGGCCTCTGGTTATGACCAGTATGCCCCTCCTTACCTGCAAGAAGTAGGTGACACTCCCTCCAGAACCTGTGTCCTTGTCTACCGCATGGACCTTAATGATACTGCTCCCAGTAGGTGTGTCCTGAGGGGTCACAGCCATGGGGGAGAGGGTCAGTCCTGGGGCAGTGACAGAATGCTCAGGGAACTGGGGGTAAAGGAGCCATGGAAAGGTGGGGTCAGGGCATGAAGGGCTAAAAAGAGGTGAAAACATGACGATTAACCAGGGTTGATTAACCCATGGAGGAGACAGGCCAACGTCCAAGCGAGTGCAGGAAAGAAGGAAGGGGAGAGGAGGAGCAAACAGACATCCTCCAAAACTAAGACTCCAAACAGACAAAGGGTTTAAATAGGAAATGGGGAAATGGGACATAAACAGACACATTCAGCATGACCAGGGATCACATATATATCGGTTAGAGTCAAAATGAAATATCTTCCTCCTACTGAATTAGCAAACATTACAAAAATTGGAGAATCCCCAGTGTTGGCGAGGGGTGTGGGAAGACAAACCCTCTCCCACACCCTAGGGGAGAGAGCAGATACGTGCCATTCTGGAAAGGCAATCTGGCAGCACCTCCCAGACTCTCCTGCTTTCAACCTCATCCTTTTGAATATTGGGCTATGTCTTAAGGAAATCATTCAAATTAGCCATATGGAAGTTTTATGTTCAGAATTTGATGTTTCTTATGACAGCAAAAATTTAAAGCATCTTAAGGAGCGCCTGGGTGGCTCAGTCGGTTAAGCATCTGACTTCAGCTCAGGTCATGTTCTCACGGTCTCTGGGTTCGTGCCCCGCATCGGGGTCTGTGCTGACAGCTCAGAGCCTGGAGCCTGTATCAGATTCTGTGTCTCTCTCTCTCTCTCTGCCCCTCCCTTGTTTGCACTCTGTCTCTGTCTTAAAAACAAATAAACATTAAAAAAAATTTTTTAAAGCATCTTAAATATCCAAACATAAAGGAATACTTTGGTAAATGATGGAATATGCCCTCAATGAAAACTATTAAGTTGACAGTTGCCTAAACTTTACAATTGTAAATTAAGTGAAAAATAGTATACAGAAAGCGTATGTTTAATGGAGTCACAGCAACGTAAATAAAACAAACAAAATAAATCCAATAAGCACAAAATGACTAGGAAGAACTACACCAAAAGTTAACAATGTTGTCTCACGCTGCGGGGGGGTGGTTGAGGGTGATTTTTGAGACTGTTTTCTACTTTACTACATATTTCACATTTCTACAATAAATGTACGTCATGATTATAATGGAAAATGATTAATGGACATTCCTTGGGATAAAAATGAATGTGGGAGGGGATGGTAACAGAGGTGGGGGGCATGTCGGGAAAGGGTTCTCCAGAGGGTAGGGAGCGATGGGTGCTCTTACTCTGGGGCCAGGTCCCCTTGGTCAGGTCACAGGGCAGCCCACAGGGCAGGCCATGGGTCTGGGCTGGGAGTGCACTGGCCTTGCCTCGGGGCCCCTTGCTTACCTCAGGAACCTGGACAACGTAGGGCTCCTGAATGAAACTGGGGGCCTCGTCATTGGCATCGGTCACCAGGATGGTGACTTTTTCTGTCACCTGAGAAGAGGCAAGGGGAACAAGAATCGGGGCAGTTGAGACTTTCTGGGCAATAAAGGGACGGTGGCCTCTAATGCCCCAGGTGTCTGTCTCTGCCCGGTGTCTCTCCTTCTTCACCTCCCTTTCTCTCCCTTCCTACCCTCCTTCCTGCTTTTCTTCATTCTTGTAACAAATCTTATTAAGCAACCACCTGGTCCTAAGCACTGTGTCCATCCCAGAGACAGAAGACACAATCTGATGGTGTGTGTTTTGCGGGATGTGATGGCAGGGTGAAGTCCATATATAACAGAAAGGTGGGGATCTCGTGCAGGGTGATAACAGTGGCGTGCCAGGGACTGTGGGCAGGGCCCATGCATTACACGTCTCTGGAGGCACCATGCACACCATGGCCTAGGTAAGTGCATCCCTTTTTGTGGGGTTGTGGGTGCATGGTCTAGGAGGCTGTCCCCAGAGGCCCTGAGAAGAGGGCCTCTAGCCCAGCCTCTGGTGGGGGACAACAGGGAGGCTTCACTCCACTTCAGCGGGAGTGAGCCTTAAGCTCTGCAGAGGTTTGCAGTGAAAGGGAAGAAGGTGGAAAAATATGCCAGGAAGAAGGAACAACACATGCAAAGGCAAAGAGGAGTGGAATGTAGAGTGAGTTCAGAGAATATAAGCAGCTGTATGGCTAGAGGGCTGGGAGGGTGAATGTGGGAGAGAAGGTGGGCGAGCAGACGCTGTCCGATGGAGAACCTGTGCATGTGAGACTGAGGCTTGGATTTCATCTTGAGGGAAGTGGCCTACGTAAGTGCTTCCTGAGCGGGACTGTGGCCAGGTCTAACATTTCATAGTGACGGCTCTGGTTGAAATTCAGACACGGACTGGGGTCAGGTAGTGTGGAAGCCGGGAAACCCCTGTGATCATCCTGGCAGGCACTGCTGAGGGCTGGGCGAAAGTGATGGCTGTGGGGAAGGAGGTGAGTGAGAAGCGAGAGTCTGGTGCCCACATGCTCATCCTGGGTGACTGGGCAGGAGCTGGTTGGAGGAGGCAGATGGGAAAGCATCCCCACTGGCCTCACTCCGTGCAGCCCTGTCTTGTGGGCTTGGGTTTGCCAGAGAGCCCCTAGGAGGCTGGAGGGGGAACTGTGGTCGGGCCCAGGGGGCTGGTGCTGCCGGGGGCCAGCTTGTGGGCACTGGGGCACCTACCAGATTCAGGCCGTCAGAAATGCTGATGATGGCTTCAATCTCATCCTCCCTCTGTAAAGCATAAAGATCGATGAGTGTCTGGGAATCTGACGTACCTGGGGACCCTGAGACTGGGGGAGCTCTCCCTGCCCTCCACTTAGCCCACCAGAGCAGACCTGGGCATTTCAAGGGAGTCAGGTGCAAGTCAGGGTAGCCAAAAGTTGCCTCTGGGCCATGCTTTAGACCTTGTTTCAGGTCTTGGCACATCAGGGGTTCTCCTAAACCCTCAGTATTATTGAGCCACCAAGAGAGAACGCTCCTCTTGCTAGACTGAGAACAGGTGCTAACCTAGTGTGCTGGAAGTTCCAGGGAGCTGGGGTTTTCCCTTTCTTTTCTTTCTTCCCCTTATCTCTCCCACACCTCTCTATTCCACGGTCCAGGTCTGCAGTGTTTCAAGCACTCTGGAGTCCATGGTGGGATCTCAATGAGGAAGAGTGTTGAGGTCACTAGGTCCCCGGGGATGCAAGGGAGCGGTGCACTGTCACACCTCCACCCCTGTGTCCCTACAGCAGTCTCTGAGACCAATCTTTTTGTTCTCTACCCTGGCCTGCGGCTGGTATAGTCTGCCATCGGACCAGAGCTGGCAGTAACCCCATGGTGGAGGTCCAATTATGTGGTCAGTTAGGCCCACCAGCCTGGTGTGGGGTCTCAAAAGAGAAATGTAGCCCATGTCCTAAAGGTTCAGAAAGATGCAGAGAGGTGGGGGGTAGAGTTTTACCAAACTCAGACCCTTTCTCTAAACCACTCTTTCCGGGCTGGCTCAGCCAGCAGAGCATGGGACTCTTGATTTCAGGGTCATGAGTCCGAGCCCCACGTTGGGCATAGAGCTTACATTAAAAAACAAAACAAAACACTCTTTCCAGCCCTGATCTGCTGTCAATTTTCTGTGGCTTATAAGACCTCTCCAGGAATGATCTCCAGAGAACCTTCTAGCCCACAGAGGTTTGTCTGCACACCGGGCAGGCAGCACTTCTCACACCTCCCCATACCTCTCTGTCCAGCTCTTCAACCAACGTGATATTTCCAAATTTGGGGTCAACAGAAAAGACGCTTCGGATGCTGGGGTCAAAGCTGATGTGGTAGGAGATGGGGTCTCCCTCAGGGTCTGTCCCATTTAGGGTGTATACATGAGAACCTGGAAGGAGACACAGAAGGGGAGACTAGAATCTGGGACTCAACTCTTCCTGAAAGTGATATCCATTCAGGAACAAGGATTCAACTAGTTCTAAAGTGGATATTCAATTTGGTGCCACAGGGACCGCCCAATGTGAGCAGTCCCTGCAGGCCTCACCCCTGCTGGCTGCTTCCCACTCTTTATGAGAACTCTTCCTAACTGTCAGTGAGATGTTAGGACCAGCCACTGTGCAGACTGTCATCTATATTACAGACTACACGGGAGCTTCAGGTCTGCTGTGCCCAACTCCAGGGCCTCTGTCTGGTATTGGTGACTGGGCCAGCAGCCAAGATTGGGGTTCCCTGGGTATGGCGGATGGGAGAAAAGGGAGAAGCCAGTAAGGCAGGACTGTGCAGCACTGTGCAGCACTGTGCCCCCATTGCCTGGATTAGCTCTTCAGGGATTTCTGAGTAGGTGCCTCATTTACACCACAATCCTTTTGCTCAGAGTTCCCAGCTCAGACAGAGAGAAAGGAGAATCTCCTCTTTCCCCTTTTCTCCCTTCCCCATGCATATCCCTGCAAGTTGGATGTTCTTAGGCCTCTTTAAAGCCTGAAGATCTGAGGTTCCGGGAGGTAAGTATATTTGCTCAAGGTCACACAGTGAGTCAGGGGCAGTGCTGTGGTCAACCCCAGGGGTTACCATCACGCTCCCTTACTGCCTGCTGTCTGGGGCAGCCCTGTCTCTGGGCCTGCAGCCGGGTCTCTAGGACTGGCCTGGCTTAGGTCTCCATGGCAGCCGTGACCTCCTTTTCTGCAGCTGCCCCGGGGAATTTAGAGCACAAACAGGGTGCCCCAGGAGAACCCACAGCCTGGCACTGGGTGTCTCCATAGGCTCAGAGGAGTCACGGGTTCAGTCCCTGTGTCCAGGGGAACGTGGGCCACCGCCCTCCGGGAGACCAATAGGAGGCTGGTGCCGGGGCTTCTCACCTACAGGGGTGTCCTCCGGGAGGCTGAACAGGGCCATGTTTCCGTTGGTGCTGCCCACTCCGTTGTCGAAGAAGTGCGGGGCAAAATTGGCCTGGGCTAGGAAGACAACAGACAGGCTTCGCAACAGTGTGGTCACACGTCTGGTCCCAGGCTGGTCAGGCTAGTAGTCTCTTTCCCAGTCCCAGCTCACCGACAGGCAGAGGCTGGGGAGCTGCGGGGAGGGTGCTCCACCACCTCCCTCACGCACAGGCTTTGCCCTGGCTTGCCAGGGATGCGCACCCTCTCGGCACTTAGAACCCAGGCAGCAGCCAGTCTCAACCCATCAAAGGACCGACTGGGAACCCGAGCCCATAGAGTAACGGTGCCCTGGCCAAGGTCACACTGGGAGCTGGGACACCTTCCCCAGCCCCAGCAGCCTTCAGAGAAGCCGCCAAACCTCCCAACCTGCTTCGGGGGAGGCGTGGGGTGAAAGCCGAGGGCAGCGGGCGGTCCTGGCCCCAGCAGCTGGAAGGATCTCCCCACCCCGCCTGGTCCCCTAGCCGGAGTCCCACGGTGGAAGTGAGCGGCCCGGAGCGCGGTCTCAGCGCTCACCCGGGCGGTGCCGGTCCCCACGCCTCGTCCCCCACCCCGGGCGCGGGGCCCCGCGGCCACTCACCCAGGCAGAAGCGCAGCAGCCCCAGCGCCAGGGCGGCCCGCGGGCCGCGCCTCATGTCTCCGCCGGCAGAGAGTGTCGCTGGCTGGGCCGGGCGCGGGAGCGCGGAGCATGCCCCGGGCCGCGCGGAGTGCGGATACGACAGCGGGGGCGGCGGCGGGAGGGGCGCGGGGCGGGAGCGCTGGGTGGCGCGAGGGCGCTAAGCGGATGACACCGCTCGGCTCCGCGCAGCTGGAGCGCACCCGCCGGCTGCCAGAAAAGACCAATTAGTGAGATATGAGCTCTGAGAACTGGTTCCCAGCCGCCGGCGGGCCGAGTGGGGTCACTGCGAGCTCCTCTTCCTACCACGCCCCCCTCGCTCAGGTCCGGAGCGCAGGCGCCAAGGGGTCCCCAGCTCTGCAACTGGGAGTCCTGGGGCAGGGGCTAGGTGTCTTCCCCTAGATGGCCCTGAGCAGGGCACTGGAAGCTAGGGCTTCTCGCGGTCCCCAAGTTCTGGAGGGCATGGGCTCTGCTGGAGTTTTCCCTTTTCATTAACTTCCACTGTGACTTTGAGGGGAGTTTGTCATTCTCTGGGCCTGAACGTTCCAGGCTGTAGAACAGAGGCAGGCAGGGAACAGCCCAGCCTGGGACTTGAGGGATCCCTCCGTAGAAGAGGAATGAGCAGGGGAGAAAAGCGGGTGGATCGGTTGAGGGTGGGGCTGCCCTCCAAGGGCAAACAGGCTCCTGGGATGGTGCCTCTAAAGACTTGGGGTGGGGAGAGGGAGGGCTGTGGAAGGGAAAGGAGCAGATGGGGAGGGGTTACCAGGCCCTCAGATCTTTCCGGCTCTCTCCCCTAGGCCAGGCCAGCTGTCCCAGTGGGTGGGGTCACTACTGTGATCCCTAGTGGGAGTTCACATATGTGGAGGGAGGGCACACAAGCAGGCAGGGCACACAAGTCTCCACTAAGGTGGAAGGTGAAAGTCACCAGGTAACAGGCTGGCCTCACTCCCTGTCCCCAGTGCCCAGTGGGTGACCATGGAGAGGCAGCAGACCCATTCAAGCCTTGTAAGGAAGGGTGAACAGCTTCAAGACAGAATCAAGCTCCATCCTGGACAGACTGGCTAACAGAGCTGGCCAGCAGAGGTACCGACTGCCCCAGGAGCAGTGAGCCCTGTATCCCTGAAGGACATTTAGGCAAAGCCAGGGCACTGCTATGAGGGTCCTGGATGCTGATAAGTAGGAAAAGCAGGTAAGCTCAGGAGCCTTCTTGTTGTTGGGAGAGTTCTCTGGGCTGGACCCTCATTCTCTTGCTATGACATTGGACTTCAGTTAGAGAAGCAGGTTGTCCCTCTTCTATTCATGGAGGGTGCAGGGAGGTCACTTTAGGCTGAAGCTTTGTCACTCAACCAGGATGGCTTTGGAGGGGTGTGTCCACAGAAAGAGGAGACCCCTTTGTGTACTTCCTGGTGAGGCCTCCACGGCTGGGGTCTTGATACTCCCCAGGAGCCTTCATAGGAGCAGAACAACCCCCACCCCCAAGGCCAAACCTCCTTGATCTACTGTTAGCAACATTGAGGGATTCAGGACAAGAGGATGAATCAGTATTCCCAGAGTATTGGACTATTTTCAGGCCCCGTTAACCAGAACCCTTCTTGTTGAATCCTCTCAGGCTTAGCCCTTGGCTGGAAAATGCACCTTAAATTGCACAGATATTCCTGCATCTTTCGATCTCAAAATGCTAGGCCAAGCCCAAGGCCGGCCATTCCACAGGTCCTACCTAGAGATGAGGAGACTGGGGCTTTTTGTAGATCACCCGCTGTGCTGGAGGCGGAGCCAGGGTTTCCTGGAGCAAGCATCTTATCAGCGTGCTGAGAAAAGCCAGCTTTTCCTGTGTCTCCTCATCACGAGGTTCTGGTGCCTTGACTTCTCTCTCCTCAGTTCACTCAGTCAACAGACTTTCACCGGACAGAGATAGTGAAGTAGTCCCTCCACATGCTGTGTGTTGGGGGGATGATCGCCCATATTATGTTGTGTAACCAGCACAACTTTTGGTGTGATTGTTCCTGCTTTGGAAAAGAAGAAGTAAAGCACAGAGAGGGTAAGTCACTTGCCAAACCTCACACAGCCAGTGACGTACAGAGCCTAGAGTCACATCCAGTTTCAGCTGGCTCCATAAAAAGCTGAAACATTCTGTAACAGAGGAAGATGATCATGCAGCTACTGAAGCCTCAGCTCCTGGGCCCCTTGTTCACACGTCCCTTCCATAGCGTTAATTTTGTGTTTGTAGTTTAATATACTTCTTTTCCCCTAAAGAGCCCACTCCCGCCCTTCAGTTGTACAGACTCAGATATGCTAGAATGGTTTTCCTGGGGCTGAGGGGGTTTCCAGGGATGTGGGACATTCAGTGCTAAAACTAGGAAGGTCTGAGATGACCTGGGACAGGCTGATCACATTAAATCTGCCCCTGTCTTCAAAGCATTTGAGAACCTAGGAAAAGAGCAGTTCCTCATAGAGGTTCTCAGCGTGGACCCTGATCTTGACCTTTAGTGCAGAGGAATGGGAGGCTATTTGGAAGGCTCGGTTCATCATACCTGGGAAGGGCTCACCTGCTGTGAGACAGGAGGGTTGGTCTTCACCTGCAGACCCTGGGCAATCCTGGACACATGTCACCTTGTCTTCCACATGTCTATCACCCCTGTAGGGTGATGAGCTCCCTCTTGTCTAACACCTCCTAGCCATGGCACCTGCTGTGAAATACCAAATCAATTTCAGCTCAAGGTCAGGTCCTGACAGCATTTCCTCAGGTAGATGTACAACGCTGGTCCAGCTGTCAGTAAATGAAGATTTAAGTTGCTGCCTGCCTGGGCATGCAAGTGTGTTCTAGCTCTGTCTGCCAGCACACCAACTCAAGCTCTTGTAACCTCTTTGCCCCTATCTGAGCTACCTGATTGGGCTGACCCACGGTGCCTTTGCTCATGTACACATGTTTACACGGACGCCACCCCCACAAGTTCTGGTCCCATTTGCACACATGCATGTGTATCCTCTATGTGTGAGTCCATTCCCATCTCCTTCTGTAAACATTCCTGCCCAGCACATGCACACGTACACCAAGAGATGTTGGGCAGGAGGCTCTCCAGGTTCCCCCTAGTGCTGAGGATGTGGTGAAGAGCAGGTGCCTGCTATCAGGCTCCCTTTCTAAGGACCCTGACCTAGGAGGGGACAAGGACAGGTCTCTAGCACCCTGCTTCTTCTCTGTCTGTGATAAGACCACGTTGCAGACTGACCTCTGCTGCACTACTGGGCATCCTGAGCTGTTCTGTCCAGTTGCTGAATTCCAGAACAATGACTGCTCATGACAGGGAAGCCCCTGTCCAGGGTGGGATTTGGTACTGAGCATGAAGGCATAGGGTCTGGGGATCCCGGTAGGCCTGGATATACCCTCTCTGGACATGACTGTGAAGTCCCATTTATCCCAGCTGAGGTGAGGTCCTGACAATTGTCCTCTGTGGTTGTGGACCTGGGTGTACTCACCTGGCTGGAATTTGGGAGTCTCTTCCCACAGCAGTGGGCTCTGGAGCTAGTAGCTCAGCAGGCCTGGGGAGCCCCAGACACTATCTACTCTGAAACATGTCCCCTTCATGTGTCCCCTTGCTGTGTCCAAGACAAAAATAAGGTGGCTGTCACCATTTCCTCTGACATGGAGCTGGGAGTCCTCCCTCTCTGTCTGAGGCCCTGCCTGTCCCCCTAACTAAGGTCCTATGCAGGAGTCTGGGGCTGTCCCCTGTCCCCCAGTACCCAGCTAGCTGGTACTAGAACCCACTGGTTCAGCCTCCTGGGTTGTAACGCTGGCTCTGGTCACTGTGGCGCCCACACAGGCGGGCAGAAGCTTTCACCCCGATGTGCCTGTTTGCACTCTGCAGTACTCTGCTTTGCTATCCAGCCCACCTCACAGCTGAGTCTAGGTAGGGGACACAGCAAAGAATATCTTCTGCTCCAGAATGATCCCCCCCCCCATCTTCTGCCCCCAAGAGGAATTGGTCCCTACTTGGGACCTTGACAGGATCCTTAAAAGACTTTAGTACTATAATCTGTCTGCTTTGGTGTCTCCTCCAAAGTGCTGTAAACCATTTAGGAAGGAGACCATTTCATGCATAGATTTCTTCAGTATCTACACATGAAGACATATATCTTGGTTCCTGGTTGTGGTCAGCAACTAATCGTCTGCGTGCCTTGACATGCTCCCTCCCCCCTCCATCCATCCTCAAGTTGAAGTTGATAGACTGGAGTAGCCCAGGGGTATAAGCTAAAAAGTCTGCTGAGCCCAGCAGGAGGCTGAAATGTGTGAAAAGGCTGAGTGAAACACAACAGGCAGTGAAGGAGACTGCTGCACACGAATACATGTTCATATTCACAATGTACTTAAACGTTGAGTTGAACAAACAAAATGGCTGCATTTTGATGTGGAAAGAACCTTGTTTTTCTGTTCTGATGTCTTGTAACTTGACACCTCCCACCTTCTGGTTCACACTTCGCAAATCTTGAGGGGCAGTTGCAGTCTGACAGATTAAACAACAGATGAGTCAAAGACCGTTTCCAGAGATGGGGCTGTTGGTAACAAGTCTGCCCATTGCCTCTGGACCTGTCCACCCGGTGCAAGGCTGCTGGCAAAGGGGAGCAGACTAGAGCCATTCACACATTCACACCCTAGAAGGTTTATGATGCTTCCAAAGCAGGGAAAATGGCTGTGAAGCCAGTCAGGGGAGTCATGCGGGATCCTGTGTGAACACTAACCAGCAAGGGCACGGCCCCTGCAGGCTCCAGAAAGTGGTCTACCCTGGACGGTTTACCCAAAAATAAGCTCGGAGATGGATCAGCAGAATGGGTGACCACACAGGGCTGTAAAGTGCATGTGGTGCCCACCTGGAGGTTTGATGATAGCTGGAGATGAAACGGGTCCAGGAGAACCTAATCTTGAATGGGGGTAGGGAGTGGGGAGAGGCCTGGATCCGTCTAGTTTGCTGGAAGCAGTCCTGTGACCACCATTTGGCTTCTATTTCAGAGCCAGGCGCTTCTCATGGTCTCATTTAGTCTCCCTGACAGCTCTCTGTGACAGCCTCTGTGACAGGTGGGGAATCTGGGGCTCTGGGAGGTCCCCTGACCTCCCTGATGTCACACAATAGGCATATGACAGAACCCTCACTTGAACCCAAATCTGTGAAGCTTGTGCACTGTCAACTACACCACGTGTCCCACCTAGTCAGAGTGTGGGCCCTTTTCGTTGCCATGGGGACTGCACACTTTCTCTAATGACACTAGTGTAGGCTGTCAATCAGTCTAGGTTCTTAGGGAGTCAAATAAGACCAAACTAAGAATTAAAGTTTTATAAATTGAAGTCACTTCTGGATGTTTGGAAGCCTCATGGGATCCTCAATAGCCTTGAATCACCTTAGTCATCAGACTTTCCCCATAGGCTCAGTCTACCTTTTGAGAGTGAATTCTCTCCACCAAATTTAAAATCTCTTGTTGTAACTTTTGGAGGTGACATCCCACAGGTGAGTGGGAAGGAAAGTTTTTCGCCTTTGGCCAGCCTCTAGCTCTGCACAGGCATCTCTGGGAACGTGTTGCAGGCTTTCCCTTACTTCCCAGAGGAAAGAGAGATGGGATTGGGGGGCGCGGAGGGGAGAGGGGTGGTGGTGAAGCAGGGGAGGGAAGGGAACAGAGTCCTCAGCCCCTCTTTGTGACTCCCACCTTCGGTCTGGGCTGTTTGGAGGGGCTGGCATCCCTGGAAGGTCCTGTGGAGTCACTGCCCTTCCTACCCAAGGCTGGTCTGCTGCACCCCAGTGGCTCAGAGCTGTGGGAACTGCATTCCTGCCCCACAGAGCCAGCATCCTCCTTTTCCCAATAGCCTGCTGTGTCCTTTTATTTGTGCACATTGAATGACTGGTCTTTCCTACCTGACAAAGAAGCTGAGGCTCCTAGGACTTGTGCTTACCTGAGCATAAGGCTAGACTTGGTTCAGGGGCCAGACACACAACCTCTGAATGGTTTTTCCTGGTTGACTTTCAAGTACATGTGTTTAGTTATATGTAAGTATTTTCTTTAGCTTTTCTGTTTGTGTGTGTAGTAGGGGCCAGGGGCTTGGTGGCGATGGAGAGGAGAAGGATTGGGAACAAGGATGTGGAACAGTCAGCTGTCACACTGCCAGTAACTGGGTGGGTCACCTTGCCAAGGGCGTTCCTGGTGAGGGTCTGACACAGCACGGGAATGTTTATCGTGGACTTGTCTCCATAGCTCCAGCTACCGAGTCTACAAGGCCACTCCACTGCGGCTCAGAAACCCCTCAAATTCCTCTTCTTCTGTGCCTTGCCCACAGCCCTGCCTTAGTTCCAGCTCATTCCATGTCCTCCTCATAGCCCTTCCTGCCTGCATTCCCTCCAGTTGCCGTGAATTCTCCACAGACCCTCACGTCTTCTGCCTGGCCTTTGGTGGTCCTCTTCTTCATCCAAACACACACGCGTGCGCGCGCGCACACACACACACACACACACACACACAGACACACACACACACACGCTTCTCCAGTTGGAACCCTTCCATAATTCAGCCCAAGCATCAGCTCATCTCTTTTCTCCTTCTCCTGTGCCCGGCTCTCTGTTTATGCTGTATCTGTTCATGTCTGAACCTCAGAAGCTGGTGAGGTCTGACCATTGCCAATCCTGGGAACAAGTGAGTGAGTGAATGAGCCAGCTCACGAATGCAGCTTCTGAATAGCGTTGAAAGGTCTGGCCTAGGACAAGGTAAGGACTCTCTCTGGCTTGCCCTGGGACCGCTGTCCTCAGAGCCCTCTGCCTGAGAACTTCTGAAACTAGTGGGCCTGGTGCTTGCAGACATGGACTGTGGGGCCGCATGGGGAGGGGCTTCTCACCTTCCGGGGAGAACCAGATTAGAAGGGAGCTTTACCTGAGAGATAAGCCTCTTAGGCCTGGCCATCTGTTCCTTCTCAGCCACAGCCCCAGCTCATTGCCGGCAGAAGTGTAGCCCTGAGGGGAGGGCAGGGAAGGCAGGGACTTCCCCGAACCATGTTCCTCTTTGTGCCAGGCCCTCTGTGGGCACTGTACATCCACCTGGGTGCTGGAGCCTCGTGTCGGTCCACTGAATGGGTCCTGGGCTCTCCATCTTACAAAAAAGGGACCCGACTTGCCAAGGTCACACAGACAATCCTGGGCAGGCCTGGGATTTGAATCCTGGTGGGTCAGACCAAGAACCTTGCCACTGTCAGAAGTTCTCCCTCTGCCTTCTCCCAGTTAGATTTTACTGTGATGAAGGAGTGGCCTTCAGGAGAGGCTTCGGGGCCCAGGTTTCCTCTAGCAGAAAGCTGTGGCTCAGGGCCTATTCCCTGACTTTCTTTCTTGCTTTCTTTCTTTCTTTCCTTTCTTTCAAAGTTTATTTATTTTGAGAAAGAGACTGTGTGAGAGCAGGGGAGGGGCAGAGAGAGAGGGTGAGAGAGGATCCCAAGCAGGCTGCCCACTGCCAGCCCTGATTCGGGGCTCAATCTCATGAACTGTGAGATTATGGCCTGAGCTGAAACCAAGAGTCGGATGCTTAACCAACTGAGCCACTCCAGGCTCGCCGTTCACCGACTTGTTCTTGTTGTTGTTTTAAATGTTTATTTTTGAGAGTGAGAAAGGGAGAGAGGGAGAGGGGCAGAGAGAGAGGGAGACAGAGTATCTGAAGCAGGCTCTGGTGCTGATAGCAGAGAGCTCAATGTGGGGCTCGAACTCACAAACAGGGAGATCATGACCTGAGCCCAAGTTGGATGCTTAACCGACTGAGGCACCCAGGCGCCCCCATCACTGACTTTCTTAAATGAGGATGTTGCACATACATTTTGTGTATTTATTTATTTATTATTTAGGGTTTTGTTGTTGTTATTGTTGTTGTTGTTGTTGTTTTTGTTATTTTTTCTTTCTAGCAGACTCACAGAAAGTTAGGAAGCGGTTCCTTCAGAGGCCATCGGACGTGGGACAGTTAGAGGTTGTGAGTGTCTCAGGATGCCTGAGCCTCTGCAGTCTTGGTTGCTTCTCTTGGGGTCCCATTACTTGCACCACAGTAGGCTCAGAATTGTCTGGATTTGTAGCTGTCACAAGTCACAGTGGAATCTTGACTGTCAGCACTGTAGAGACCAGGTAGGCTGAGCCTGAATAACTCTGAGAGTGGGTGGCATGATTGGGACTAGCATCTGGAATTCCGGAACTTTCTAAGGGCTCTTGCTGACTAAGGTGAAGCCCCCTCAACATCCCAGCTCACTGCCTGGAAGGTAGAAAAGGATTGTGAAACCCACTGGTGCCAGCGACTGATGGTCTTCCTTAGAGGGTTTTTTGTTCTCTGAACTTTACATCTCTGAAGCCAGCATGAACCCAGACAGGCTCAGTGACTTGTCCGAGGCCACACAGCAAGACAGGCATTCCAGAGTAATGACCTTTGTATCCATGTTGTGGTTTTCAGAAAATTCTGGCTCAGGCTTTTTTAAAAGGCAGCATGAGCACAATCCAACAGAGCATGGAAGGAGTATTGTATCTTTAGGAGGCTTATGGTTCATGGGCAGAGGCTTCCATGGGCCAAGGCTCTTGGCATCTTTGCTATCAGCCCCAGCTTCAGGAGGAGCATTCTGGGAGAGTCTGAGACTTCTCGTGCCTCAGGCACTGGGCATGAGGATCTCAACTGTGTCCAGCCTTGTTCCAGCAGCATTACACTTGCGGGAGAGCCCCGGGTACCACCCAAGTACGGGACCCTGACTTGACGCTGCACTGTCTGCAGATCCTCACGTGGCGCACTGGGAAGGAGCAATGGGCAGGGACGACAAGACAAGAGCCAGAGAGGCAGGCAGAGTGGGGGAGGAGAAAGGGGAGATCACAATTAAGGTTCATTTCTAGACACGAAGTGTTTTTAAAAATCAAGGCAAGAATCAGATCTTGTCTCCTTCCTGGAGGCCCAGAAGGGGTCCTTCATGGCAAATGTGACCAGCTCAGGTTATTTCAGCCCCATCAGGGAGAAATCCGATTTGCTGGCAGAAGATGGAGAGAAGGCGGCTTGGGTGCTAAACTGGCTCTGTCAAAAAGAGTCCACTAAAGTTAGGGTTTGGGTGGCCTGCTTCTGATGGCCACAGTAGGAGGGTCCAGTAGGCCCTTGGACCCCTCGGGCTATTTCCTCCTGGACTGCACGTTGCAGGCAATGTGTGTCTCAATGCTATGTTTTCATCTTGACAGACCAGTCCCATTTACGGGAGGAATAATCCACCAGAAAAAATAACCGGCACACATTAAGCTATTCATCATAGTTTTGTTTTTAATACCAGAAAAACAATTTCTGGAAACAATCTGAATATTCTATGATAGAGAAACGGTAAGTTAGTAATGGTATCTCCTCATGATGGAAATGTTTAATGGTGATAAAATCCTGTGATTATGAAGACTGTAGCAAGAGGAAGAAAAACACTCACAATGTAACAGTAATATTAAAAGTGAAAAAATAAGGTGCAATTAAAAAAACTGGATAAACATGGTGGCTTGAAAAAAAATAAAAGAAACACAAATGAAAGTGAAGATTACTAAATTGCTGTGATGAGACTATTCTTTTTGTTTCTCCTTCTGTTTCCAGATCATTACTGTATGCAAAGTGGTGTGATAGTTAGAGTCTGGAGCCCGAGTGTTTGGATTCAAAGCCCAGCTCTCCCACTTACTTACTAGCTGTGTGACCTTCACCAAGTCACTTAACCTTTCTGTGCTTTGGCACCTCATCTGTAAAAATGGGGATAGTAATAGTATCTAACTCTTAATGACTGTGAGGATTAAATGAGTTAGCAGATGTGTTAGACAATAATTGCTATATAACCACCAGTTATAAAAATAAACTTAATTATCATAATTTATCCATAGCTTCATGTCTCAATCATAAATAAGTGCTGATACTGGCATAGTTGTCTTTGTATTTTTTTCTTCCTATTTGAAAGTGCTTTCGTCTTCCAATAGTAATAGTCATAGTAATATACAGTGTAAAGTACTCTGTTCTATTAATATCATGTCGTGAGAAGTTTTCACTAGCATTTTTGATGAAGGACCATGGTTTAAGCACTGCTTGCACCCCCTGTCCACCCCTCTCACACCTGCAGACTCTCTTCTCTGGGCTCCTTCAAGAAATACTGACTTATTGAAAATATAGTCACAATTTTCCACCCTGGTTTTGCAGTGTGACTTTGTAGCTCCTTCCACCAAAATATGGGGTCTATTTCTCCGTCCCTTCAATCTGAACTGCCCTGGTGACGGGCTTTGTCTAACGGAATGCCGTGCAGGTAAAGGCGGGCCAGTTCTGAGGTGCTGAGGTGCTTTCGCTCACATAGGTGGAACCATACAGCTTCTGTGAAGAAGTTTGGGCTGGCCTGTGGGAAGATGTGAGACCATGTGGAAGAAAGTCCAGTTGTCCAACTGAGACTCTTCTAGGCTTTCAGACCACTGGCCCCCAAACCTGTGAGAGAGCCCAGCCAAGATCAGCAAATGGTGTCTCCAACCCCTGGAAGAATACATGAGGCCAGCTAATAGGTGAACTGTTCAGCTGACCTGTAGATTCGTGAAAAATAAGAAATACTGGTAGCTTGGGCCACCGAAGTTGGGAGTGTTTTGTTATGCAGCCATGGCTAATGGATATAAATCTGAGGAGAAAGGCTACTGATATGAGACCCTTTGATTGGTCCACTGAACAGGATGTGTGGGGCATCCTCTTCACCTCTTCCCTTCCAGGGTCCATTGTACTGGCCCTATGTCAACCCAGGTGTCATGCAAAGCTGCCAAAACCCTCAAGTCATTGCACTGGTGGTCTTCAATGGGTAGTCTTTGTCTCTGTAGTCTGGGTCCCTTTCTGAAGACACGGACAACCCCATGGTGGGGGAGGAATCTCTCTGGGCCCCTTTGACCCCACCTCCCACTGTGGGTCAAGTAATTTTGCTTGTCTTCAAAACAAGGAGGGTGGCACAGAGCTCTTAAGTCCCAGGAAGCCTGTGGGAGGGGCAGGGAATCTGCCAGACTCCAGGGGTCTTCAAATAAGACCTCCCCAGTCTTGCCCAAGAGCTTCCTCACCGACAACCTCAGGACACCTGGAAAAAGGGAGACCTGACAGAGGTCCCAGGTGGGGTCTGTTATTCTGCCCCCAGCCTAAGCTTGATGCCTGTCCAGCGCTAACGGAGTTAACAAATTGAACACATCATTACAAAAATATGCTGCTATGACATGCCACTATACAGATTGATAAAAAGCTTTTCCAATACTTTGGAGAAAGCTTTGTTTAGCAAACTGGTAAATGTGGTAAATTCAGCTCAATGACTTTTTGCTGGGAGTCGCATTGGCCTTGCTGTATGACATGATCACAAAAGGAAATGGCAGACGTTTGCATGGCTCCTGCCATGAGAGGCGAAACTGATATCTCATTCTGCTACTACTGCTCATGTGAAATTAAGCCTGTTGCTGTTGATGAGGCCTCTCAATGTTCCAAATCAGGCCGATATTTCCCACACAGTTACCGCATAAGAAAAGGCATTTTCCTGTCCCTGCATTTTGATTTTGGATCAAAACATGAATATTTGACAAAAACTCTTCTAAGGAGTTTTGCAGACCCAAAACATAAGGGGGGCTAAGAACACAAGAGTTACAATTAACTCTGGCCCAGAAAAGAAGAGCCTAACTTAGAGATAAGAAACAGACAAGGACCGGACATAAGTTGCTGCATATACCTTTGCTAATTGGAGCCACAACTACCCTCCTTTGTACTGACTTCAGCTATGAGGATGGATAAAAATTAAAAACCCAGGTGCAAGGTCAACACACACAGGGCCCCCATTATGCTTACATCAAGGAAAGGGCTTTCTCTAGCAACTTGTTAACAAACATTCTTTCTCTCATGGTTAATGAGCTAGATAAAATAACTCCCAGCCTATCTATATACAATTTAACCTGTTTTAATTTTAGCGTTACTAACTTAAATGATATGTATATTATCCTGTTTTTTACTAAAAACATCTTGCCATTCTCTTGGTTGTAAAATTTACTTAACCTTACTGTAAGTGTATTACATGACTTGGTTATAACTTGTTAAATAAAAACAAAGTCATAATTATTGCCCCCAAACCAACCCATACAAAATAAGATAGGTTTGTTACTTTCTTAATCTTGGGGACTGATGCCAAAAATAAATTGGGATGGTTCTACAAAAATATTTCTGTAAAACTTGTTTCTGTACACCTTTGATGTTTAAAGCACCTTATCACTAAGAGTTAGAAACTGTCAATTTTTATTTTCTGATGTCATGTTATTGCTTAACCAATAAAAAAGACACCAAAGCAGACTGAACAGAGATGCCTGCCTGGTGACCAAGAAAGAAACGTGTGGCTCTCTCATCACTCTCTTGTGCCGACACTGTCCATCCTTTCAGGGACCCCTGGACCTGCTGGAGCTGGACTCTGGCAACTTTTGGTGATGGTTTTGGCTAACGGACCCCGAGTCCTGTGCCAGCCACATCCTGTCATCCCCAAGGGCCTAACACTACACTTAGGTGTAAAGCAAAGCTCAGGAAAGACACTTTACATTGAAGAGTCCTCACACTGGCATGTGAGTGTCATAACTGGTGTTGTCAGCTCAGGGACATCCTCTAGGCACCCTTGGTTATTTTCTCTTTGGACAGTTGTGCAGACACTCTTATACGTCAGAGGACCAGAGTACAGAGGCCGCGTTCCCAGAGTTTGGCACACCCAGCCTCTCTGCTGTTGATGACAGGGCCCGAGGGTCAGGCCTGGTAAATGGTGGGCGGAACCATCAAGCCCGGGCAAGAAGACACCTGCCTTGGTTTTCAGGGTTGAAATCACTGGCCTCCTGCTTCAGGCATCCTGGCAAGGCTCTGACTTCCTCAGCAGGCATGTTCATGGGGGTAATGCCTGGTTATAGTCATGACTTCTCTGACTCCTTACCATAGCCTGGCAAGGTAGAGTCTATGATCAGACCCTTTCACAGGTGAGGAGACTGAGGCTGAGCAGAGGAGGGCAACCTGCTCAAGGGCACACAGCTAGCAGGTGGTGGAGCTGGGATTCCAACCCAGATGGTGCTTTGCTCTGGGGAAGTCTGAGGTCTTAGAAATGCGCCTGTCTTCATCAGCAGGCTGCAGGACACCTGCTCTCTACAGAGGAGGCAGTTTATCGTAGTGGAAAGAAGTAGAACAGATACGGGCTCCTGGCTCTGCCTCAGAGTCTTTCTGAGCCTCAGTTTCTCAGTCTGTAAAATGGTGAAAATGCTTCCTTGATGTGGTTCCAACGATTTAAATGAGATTGTATAACAAGGACCCAATAAAAAAGTTTTTCTCTTTTTGTTCTAAGTTGTTTGCAAATTTCAACAACGGAATTAAAAATATGTATGTACACTGAAAGGAATCCAGAGTCAACATGGAATCCATGCACCTTGATTATTCTAAAGCATTGAGTGACTAACAAAACAGCTGCCCTTGTACTGGGCACAAGGAGTTAACCTGGCCCCGTGTTTCCCAGGATCTGCGTATGCGTGTGTGTGTGTGTGTGTGTGTGTGTGTGTGTGTGTGCGCGCACATGCACATCCTTAACATCTTTTTACTTCCTGTGAGTGCATCCATGCCGGGGAGGGGTTTGGGGACAGACTCACTCCGCAGGGAGGGACTCCACCTCTCCCTTCCCTAGGCTTTGCCTTACTTCTTTCATGGAAACACTCCTCCTCCTTCACCAGGCTGGGGCCTCAAAAGGAGAGCGAGCTGCAGTCAGCCAGACAGTGCCCTTCCTCTCACCTTTCCCAAGCGGGTGCTTCACACTTGGGTGCGGTGTGTGAGGATGGGTTATTTTTACCACAGCTGGATGTGATGCCTGTCTGGAGGGAGGGGCTGTCAACCTCTCCAGAGAGGTGGCCCGGAGCTAAGTAGTGCTGTCTCTCTCCCTCCCTCTCCTTCATATCCAAGCTCTCCCTTGTGTACAGGACTCTCGGTAGTTGGTAGCATTGGGTGGGGGGGGGGGTGGGTGTTGGAGGATTTGGCTCTGGTCGTGGTCTCCCTGGTCCATGGTCCCAGAGGAACCAGCAGGACTGGGTCCTTCTCAGACCCCTGGGAAGGGCCTTAGCTGTGGATAGTTGGAGACAGGAGCCCTGGGTTAGTGTCAAGTCTGGCTGGTTCTAGGCTCTGCAGCTTTCCCTGGGGGCTCTGCCTGCCCCAGGCTGTGGGGCCCTCCTACCCAAGGCCTGCAGAAGTCTGCTAGTGCTAACTTCACACCTGGGCCAGGTGATCATGCACCAGCTGGCCCTCAGCCTGGGCTGGTGCTGGGAGCTGGGAGCCTGCAACCTCCTTTGGACCTGTCTCCCTTACCAGCTGGGGGGCCCCCGGGGCCTTGTGGGAGAGGGCAGTCTTGTTCCTCCAGGCCTCACCCTGGCTTTGCACCTCCAGCCTGGCTCCTGGGACTCATGCTGCCTGGCTACATCTCTGGTCCCCTTTCCTCATGTGGCAGCTCACAAGGCCAGCCCCACCTTGGGTAATAGCTTCCATGAACACCTTCCTACCCACCAGCCTCTCTGTCTTCCGTGGCTTCCTCTTGCCCATCTCAGGCCTCCATGTCTGTTTCTTCCCCTGCCGGAACCCTCCCCTCTGTCTCCCTGCCTTTTTTCAGGTCTCAAACGTGGCCTCCACCCTGGGTGGGAGGTGTTCCCCGTACCATTTTCTAACTGCATCCTGTTCTTCTCTTGACAGAACATATTCAGTTCAAAATGATTAATTTGGGGGGTCGTTTTCCTGCACTAGATCGGAAGCTCTATGAGGCCAAGATCACATCTGTTGTGGCCCCTCCTTGCCAGGCACAGGTGAGGGCTGATCCATATATACGGCCTGTCCCATGGCCTCCCCAGAGCCTCTTCTTACCATCTGGACAAGGGTGCTTACCTTTCTGGGTGGTCAGGCCAGGACTAGGAACTCGGGAGCAGCAGAGCTTGCTTTTCCTGGGCTTGGCGAGATGCCTAGAATGCCTTCTCCCTGAGGGTAGACACAGAGGGGCGGAGACCCTTCCTTAGTGTGTTTCGGGACGCCATGAGGTTGGATCTGTGTACCAATGAGTTGAGAGAGCCTCCATTCTCAAGGTATAAAGGTCAGGAATATGTATTCAAGGAAACTCACGATGAGCCAGGCTGTGGGAGTGCCTGGGGAAGGGGTGGGTCTGGAGGTGATTTATTTTTCAGAAATAACGAAGTCATTGTGGGTAGATACTGTCTTCCTCACGTCCCTGTCCAAAACACAGCAGCCTCAGTCAAAGTGTCTGTGCCTTTTGACATAGTATTCTCCCTTTGGCAATCTAGCCTAAAAAATAATCTTAAATATAAGGAATGTTTTATATACATATGCTTTTACCACATACTTAAGCTAGTGCAAAATTATGAACCGTCTAAATGTCTAAGCATGAAATTCATCATAGCACATTCACTTGATGGCAAGTTACACCTAAAAATATTACTTAAATAACACTATTTGGAGAATATGCCAGAGGTGTTCCTATATGTGTTAGAAACTTTACTGGGAAAGGTATTCATATTCATTGAATTGTCAGTAAGGTAACAGTGGCAACGTCTAACATGCCCCCAAATTAGGGGTCTGATAAATTGCACTGCTTTGGACTGTGTTTATGAGGAATTCTAATCACTGTTTTCTGTATTACACATGCAGCAATGTTCACTGCAGAAACTTCAGAAAACAAATACTTCCTATCATCCTCCTGCTCAGAGATGATTGCTGTTGACACTCTGGTGTAAATGCTTCCAGAATGATTTCAATAATAAGTATTTTTGGTGATTATATAATAATACAGTGATTTTAAAAATATACAATGTTGCACATATAGAGATATATCAATTACCAAAAATGCTTCTCTGCAATGTTGAAAAGAAATAAAATGTTGAACATGACGATTCTTGAGTCATAAAGAAAGGTATGGGTGTTTTTCACCCCCGTCTATAATATGTCTGTACTCCCAACTCCAATAAATGTTAAAATAACCATAATTGCTTTAAAAAATAATAAAAGTAGGCAGTGTCTAGAGAGTTGGGCAAGAGAGAAAGTTCAAAATAGCTACCTGAATGAAAGGAGGCAAGAGCCCCAAATATTCATATCCACAGAGGTGCAGGGAACATCTCCCCCACTTCCAAACATATGCACACATGTCCCTCCGCCCACGGCCACCACGCAAGACTCATCTGCTGCAGCTGTTTGCTGGGATGTTCAGACTCAGTCTACCAATTAACGCATTCCTTCACTCAGCGCAAGTTGTACCACACTGCAGGCATGATACAAGTACAGGAGAGTGGCTCTAGAATTTCTAGCTAGGTAGACTTAGGTCCAAGAATCCATGTTGCCAGGAGGTTGCACGTTTGCATGGTACACACATCACCTTCACATAGCTGGTGTGTGGGTTTGGGGGAGCAGGGGCTGTGGATGGAGATCGTGGGGTCTAAGGTTCCCAGGCCACCCCTTGGTGCTGCCACGGTGCACAGACATGCTACAGATTCAGGAGTGAGAGCCTGTCTTCCCAGGCCCAGAACTGCCTGCAGGGGCCTGCCCTCCAATATTTTCTGATTCCAACCTTCCCAGGCCCTGCATTCCCAGCTCAGGACCCACCCCCCTGGGGGGACAGCCATACCTTCCACGGAGAAGATGGAGAAGCAGAGGAGCAAGATGCAGAACAACCTGGAGAGGACTGCCAACCTCATGGCGGAGTGCTGGGAACTTCACGTCCTGAGGAGACAGCTGTGAGGCTCAAGTCCTCCCTTGGGGCCACCTCAGACATTTATAGAGTGACAGAGTGAGGTGTTTCCCAATGGGCAGGGCACCAGCAGCTCTGTAATTCTCATAAAGGGTAGAGCCAGCCGCTCCCAAGAGGAAAAAACCAGCTTTTGACAAGTTAAGAGTATTTAGTGAACTGTAACACACAGAGCTATAAATGCCCAACCCCGGGAGCTCCCAGAGCTGGTCTCAGTGGTCAGACTGGCAAACCTCTGCCAGGTAAGGGCCACTTCCCAGTGTTGAACGTTAACTTTTAGTGTCAGTAATAATGCCATCACACAGATCTTCCTGCTCATTCCTAAGATGTGACAGGAGGACAATAAAACTCTGCAAAGCCTCAGGGAGGACTTCTAAGCAATTGGTGAAATGTAGGGAGCAGAGAGCCTGGAAGCAGATGGCGTGGGTTTGAGTTCTTGCTTTGCATAGGACATATCAGCAGTGTGACCTTGGAACTTGCCATTGAATGCTTCTGAGTCTGCTTCCCATCTGTGAAATGGGTTCAAGTGTGAGCGAGGGCATGTGAGAGGCCGTGTGCGACACAGTAGATATTGATAAAGCTGTTAAGTAGGTGGGGCTGGACCTCGATGGATGTGCATGATGAAAGGAAAGGGTACTTCAGGTACAGGATCAGCGTGAGCAAATGTGTGGAGGAAGCAAACATCTCACAAGGGTGGCCATAGGGGAAGAATCTGCCAGTGGGTGCAGAAGGCTGCTCGTCACCTACTCACTGAACATATTCTGTGGGCTAGTTCATGTGCTTGGCCCAGGTGACATGGTAGACACTGGGCCTGGCCTCAGGGAGCTTCTGTTGGTAGAGGCAAGCCATGCAGATACTCAGAATTTGTGTTTGCCCCTGTGGTGTCATGGCCGTCTGTCCTTCATGAGTGTGCCCTTCTAGCCAACTGCCTATCTGGTTTCCAGCTTCAAAGAGCACATGGGAAGATGCCAGTATCTGGTTCAGCTCCCCCAGGATCTTGCTGGTTCCCGGCAGTCAATTCAGACATTCCCTGCTTCCCAAGACTGGCCAACAGTGCACTCCACAGGCCTTCCTCTCTTGCTAGAGATTAAGAGATACAATTTAGACCAAGTGTTTGGACAACTTGGTGAGCAAATCCGTGGTTGGGGAGATCCTTTTAAAGTCAGCTTTTATGGGGGTACCTGGGTGGCTCAGTCAGTTGAGTGTCCGACTTCAGCTCAGGTCATGATCTCATGGTTTGTGGGTTCGAGCCCTGCATCAGGCTCTGTGCTGACAGCTCAGAGCCTGCAGCCTGCTTCAGATTCTGTATCTCCCTCTCTCTCTGACCCTCCCCTGCTCACACTGTCTCTGTCTCTCTCTCAAAAAAAAATTAAAGTCAGCTTTTATGCATTTACAAGAACTATAAAAGCAATCCATACAAAGAAACGGGTTGGGCCGCTGGGCTTATGAACTGGGTTTATGTTGTGTCATGTTAGTCAACTCTGCCTGATTCCCTTTCCAAAGCTGTGTTCTGAATCCTGACGCCTGTGCTGAGCATGCAGAGTCTGTAACAGAGGGTGTGATCGGGAAGACCCGGGGGGCCTCCAGGTGCCTTATGAGAGACTCTTTTGGAAAGGGCAGGAAGAGGACGGGACTTGCCTTCAGGTTGCATTTGACAGCCAGCACACTGCTCTCAGACGGCATGTTACTGGTCCATAAAATCAGCACAGTTTCCTAATGATGCTTCCTATTAGGATTGCACCCATGGTCCACATCAAGGACTAATGCCACTGTTTTACTTATTTTTATGTGAGGTCATTTGGGGGCGTCACCAACGAGTTGGTCAACAGTTTACCTTTGACTACCACTCACCTGTTACCTGCTGTCTTTGCATTGGCATGGTTCCTCTTTGCTTCTGGCAAACTGATATCAGAGGAGAAAAGAGCAAACTATCTGCCAAAGGGGACAAAGGATTAGGCCAAATCTGAACTCTAACTGCTTAGCAATGGTGGAGAAATTAGACTTTCAGCGAAGAGGGAGATTTGTCGATTGCTCAGGACTCTGCCACTCAGCCGTGGAGTCAGAAACAGATGTTAGGTTCTCAACTGTTTTTCTCACCACAGATCAGAGCTGTAAGGGTAGCTACTGCACAGCTAAGGGCCAGCAGAACTGGCTGTCTCTAGGCCTCTGGTCCTTAGCCACTCCCACATATGATTCACAGATTTGCAGGTGTCCCTGGGACCGTATGTTTAAACAGGAGGAGTACATTCAGATGTCAGAATTCCACTCTGCTTTTTGAATGCTTATGAGAAATTACTGAAGAAATCTATGCCTGCACTAATTTAAATAACACCAGGCATAAACTATCAGTTTCCTCCAAAACTCCACTCCCTAGAGACCATCACTGCACACAAATTTTCACCTGCTTTTTTTAACATTTCAAAGATAGTTGTCAACTTCTTACTTTAAAAAAGGAAGAAACACCTCTGGCTCTTTAGAATATTTGAAATCTCATGTTGGGTTGTGAGAAGTGAAAATGAGAAGCATTTTAACAAGAGCACCTGTTAGTTTTAAGCATATTCAGTTTGGGCACAAAAAATAAGATTTGAGGCTTTGAATAAATCATCTAAAGATGATTTTGAAACACTTGGAAGCCTTCCTGAGAAGTCTCCAGAGACATGTCCAACACAAGGAAATTTACAAGGAAGAAAAAATTTTCAAGTCGAATTTGTGATTTCTAAGCCCAATTAGGAAAATGCCTGAAGCATCCCCACCCTTTACAGGTAGAACATTTTTGGCCTGTGTCCCACCCTTTACTCTTGGCTGTCACGCTACTTTTTCCAAAGGTGTTTTATGAATCCTGTAATTGATCAGAAATGACTTTCACTCCTTTATTTGCTTAGCAAATTGCAGATCAGTTTACAATAGAGGGAGGAGCCAGATCCTGGAGTGATCGCTCAGCTTAATCCTCCCCCCACCAGCCCCAGGGAGGCAGGCCTTGCAACAGGGGAGAGCAAGGTTTTCTTTCCCCTCAGGAAAACACTCATGGCAATTCTCACCTGGATCCAGCTCGGCCTGAGTCAAGCTGAGGTTTTTCCCTAATGGTTCCATAAGAGCTCATGAATAGTTTAACCCACATTGCTATTTCACTTACCTGCCACCCCCATATTGTACAATAAACTAATAGCTCTATTTCTTACAGTTAATCTGAACTTCCTCATAAGCCTCCAACTCACTGCCTCTTGCTAGTGGAATAAGACTGGTAAATCCAGGGAGTGTTCTTTCTACCTCTGCCCTCACTGGTCCCCTGGGTTCTCACCGATGCCATACTTCTACCCACTGTCCTCTCTTCTCTGGGGTGGGCTACCCTGCCTCACCACGGTGGCCGCCCGCAGGCCTGGGGCTCCTCCATGGGAGTCATGCTGGAATGTCACCCTCTCCACACCACAAAGGCACGTGGGGAAACTAGAAGGCAAGGTCTTTTTTTCTTTATGCCGTGGCCACTCACGTGAGTACTAGAATACCTGTGAGGCCACCGCCTGATGGGTAAAATCCTTTGGCTGCTTTCATGTCTGTCTCTGAAGTTCCGGGCCTTTTACCCCCATCACCTCAGACCCACCCCACGGTTTCAGCCTGGAGCAGGGGACTCAGGACCCCTCTCTGCAATTTCTGTCTTCCTACCTCCCCTATACTCTAGAGCCTTGGGGTCCATGCTCTAACCAGAGCTCTGCCACGTTTAGCCTCTGCGAACCTGGACAAATTGCTCAATTTCTCTGTTCCTTAGTAAAAGAGTAGCTGAAGCTGGAGAGAAACGGATTCTTTGGATGAGGGGGTAATGCTAAAGTGTCGTGCTACATGAAAATAACTGTTAGATTAGGTGGACCGTTCCCATAAGGCAGGTGCCTAGATTTCCTTCCCTTTGTTGACAGCATCTGGTCTCCAAAACAATACCAGCCTTCCGCTTGTGTTCAAGGATGTATGATGCTTTTTAAATGCAGAACAATGGTTGTCTTTTCTTGCTTCAATTCAGATTAAAAAAAAAACACTTAAATTCAGGTCTAAATGACTGACAACAGGCCCATTACAAACGTGAAGCTTGACCAAGAGGGTGAGGACTGGGCAAGCAATTGCGAGAGACTTGGGCAGCAGGGAGGAAGGGCAATGCCAAGGTTGTCCACTTTTGCCAGTGCTTAGAGCTGCAGAGCCGCAGTTGGGATGGATCCTGTTTGTCAGTGTCTGCTCTGGGCCTTGCAGGTTTGGCAGCAGGCTTCCCAGAAGAGGTGTGTCACCTTCCCGTGCTCTCATCCCCACATCCAGCACCACCGGGAAAGGGCGGATGTTCGAGGTGCAGCTGGAGCCCATCATCCCGGCCCCAGCCTCACGCCTGTTGTGGCAGATGCAGCGTCAGGGCCACAGGGACCCTGAAGGCTCTGGGTCCAGCTCATCTGAGAGGACATGTGCCGAAGGCCACAGGGTGGAGAGATGTTCTGCTTTCTGAGTCTTTCCACTAAGTTCCTAAAATCTGAAAAGCTTCTTTTAAGGTGTTCCAATGTACTTTCTTTCCATATGTACTTTCCTTTTGAAAAAAAAAAAAAAAAAGGCTTAAGAGCAGCTATTTTGACAAAGATGCCATTTTTTTTCCTACTCAGAATTAACACGTGAAAATCTTGTCATGATTTCTCCAACTTCTTTGTACATGACTCTTGTACTTAAATGAAGTAGGTGACCATACTCTCATCTTTTCTGAGGCACCCAGTGTGGCAAGGGGTTTGCAGAGTCACACACGTCTGGCTTCCGAGTGGAGTGGGCTGGGTTCCCAGCAAGCAGGCTGGGTACCTCCCATGCTGCTGCATGCTGGGGCCGCCGAGACAGCCAGCCCCCTTCCCTCAGAAGCAAGGGGCCTCCTCCAGGCACCTAGCGGACACCTACATTCCTGTGGGCACTCACACAACTGCCCCCTTTCTCTGAACTCCTGTAGCGATTAGTCTGGATGATGTTTTTGTCGTTTCTAGATAATGACTTCACAATTACCTTGCGTCATTTGTTTGTTGCTATTTCTCATATTTAAACTACATGGTACCTAATACAGGGCACTGTTGACTTAATCTTTTAGAAGAGTGGCTTGTGTTTGGGCCCTGAATTCCCCACCAGAGACCTTCTGCCTCCAACACTCACCGTGCAAAGGTCAGCAGGGCCAGTGGCCTTCCCTCACCATCAGCTCTCTCCTGGCTACTACCCACTGCTTCTGTCCATCAGATGCGGTTTTACAGACTTTTAAGCCCAGCTATGAGGCCAAGGCATAAAGTTTCTCATCCATCTTTGTTTCTCCCCACAGTTGGTGTGGAGTTCATTCCTTCAGAGCAGCAATCTGAACAAATCTATCAAATCCCTTGCTCTCCTTTATGAAGTCAGATCACACCACACCACTAATGCTTTCTCAACTCTCACGGGTCCTCCTGCTTTGGAGTCATGTCTGCATTGCTGGGAAATCAGTCCGTTCAACCTGCATGACTTACATAACTGGGTGGAGCTAGTCTGTATCCTCTGGTGGAAGATTCCCTCTAAGTCAGCAGTAAAAGTTGCTACAATTATGGAAACATAATCTTTCAGTTAACTGTTCTTAAAGGACAACGAACTATTAGAAATGGGAAAACCAACTACTAGAAAATAACATATGCTTTATTCTAAAATACTATTGATTTTAAAATAATTTAGTTTTGCAAAAAGCCCATGAAACTCAGAAATGAAGTGCAAAATACCTCTTTGAATTGAGATAATATGACTAATATGTAAAAATTAAAACACAGAACACCCTTCCTATGAAGTTAACCCCTGACCCTGTTTCATGCAGCTCGGTGATGCTGTGTTAAACTCTGGGGCACACAGGTGAGCAGCCCAGGCGGTCCACATACAGGGAAAGCTAGCACGGTGGTGGCTCACTGACCTGTACAGGTGATCGGGCCGCTTTTACGAAGCACTCAGTGGAAAGCATTTGTCTTAAATTGTCAAAAACTGTTCCTAAACTTGTGTGCTCATGTGTGAGCAAGAATGTTAATTTAGTCCTGCTAGAAAATATCAATTCTCTATTTCTAGATCCAATGAGGCTGCGATACAGACTCCCACCACCTGCCTCAGCAGCCCCTTAGGAGCACTGACACCCCACCAGGGAGGAAGCAATACAAGCTAAGAATGAGGCCAAACAAAATGCTGAGGCAGAAGAGGAGAGCCTGCAAACCGGCCCTCAGGCTAACTGGCTAAAATGGCCCCTATAATCCCTCTTTCCCCTCTGATTTCATCTTTGCTTCTGGCACAATATGTTCCTTTTGCAATTTTTGAATAACACTGGGGGAACTTTCTCCAGCTTCCTGAACTCCTTCACCAAAGGCCAAGTCTTCAAGGTCATAGCTTTCATCTTTTCTGAAAAATGACTTTCATTCTGACTGCTAGCTAAACTGAGTATACTTAGGGAGGACTCCACCTTACTGATTACACTGACCTTAAAAAAATCGTTTGACCAGGCAATTGAGAAAAGGAGTTTCTGGTACTAGATGTAAGAAATAGGATCTGGGGAAGTAAAACATGATTACCAATTATTCTTCAGATACTGGACCCAATCTCTTTTGATAAACACTAAAATTCTAACACTCTTAGGCATTTTTAGCAAAATCTCAACCTAATCTCAACAGCACCTTTGATTCTCAAACAGGATTTCAGCTCTGGGGTATCCATCGAACTTTCCAGCTTGACTAAGATGTTTAACTCTACCCTTCTTTCCAGGCATATGACCTTGTGCAGATATTGAACTTTTGTGGGCTTCAGCTTACTCCCTGGCAAAATGAGGATAGCAAGTACCTAGCCCAAAAAAATGTTATGATTTATGCAAAGGACTTAGCATACAATAAGCAAACAATTCAATTGAATATTGGCAATTATCAGCATATCTGGACCCTCCTACCATACCAGAATGACACAAATCTTGGGTATCACTCAGTCTCAAGAAGATGGACACACATCCTCTATCCAGATGAACAATTTTAAAGGAAACATGCCTTTCTTCCAATGTTGTAATATTTTCAGGTACACAGAAAACATTCAAGGGTTCAAGGTCCTAGCACAGAACACACACCTGTTAAGTAGGAAATCAGGCTTCAAGGGAACTGCCATTTCTTCCGATGCTTCTCTTTCTCTCACCATACTCAGGCTGTGTCAAACACTTTCCTGCCTTTACTATGTGCTGAAACAATTGTTTAGTCTTGGAACACTTCCTTCTGGCACACCTTAGAAACATAAAAGTTTGTTCACTTAGAATACTCATCCTAATGGCCCATGATGGTTTTTCCCTGGGTTCAGGCAGCATGGTACCAGCCACACTCATGTTTTGGTCCTTTTTTTTAGTATTTTGAAAAAGAGCGTGTGTGCAAGTGGAAGAGGGGCAGAAAGAGAGGGAATTCCAAGCAGGCTCCATGCTGTCCGCACAAAGCCCGTGAACCATGAGATCATGACCCGAGCTGAAATCGAGAGTCAGATGCTTAACCAAGCTTAACCAGGTGCCCCACCACACTCGTTTTCTGAATGTTTACGATACCATCCGAAGCAAACCAGAAGAGCCTTATTTTTTATTTATTTTTTTTTTTTGAGAGAGGGTACAAATGAGCAAGGAGGGAAGGGAGGGAAGGACGGACACACGGACACACACACAGAAGCAGGGCTCAAGCCCACCTGATAGGAGACTTGAACTCACAAATAAGGAAATCATGACCTGAGCTAAAATCAGATGCTTGGCATACTTGAGCCACCCAGATGCCTTGTGATTATTATTATTATTTTAATGTTTATTTTATTGGAGGGAGGAGGGGCAGAGAGAGAGAATCCAAGGCCGGCTCCATGCTATTTCCTTGCACTGTGAGATCATGATCTAAGTTAAAATCAATAGTCGGATGCTTAACCAACTGAGCCATCCACATGCCCCATGTGTGATTATTTTCAAATACATATCTCAGTTCTCCTGTAACGCCTCAGGGGATGTTTTAGAACACAAGAAACAGATACTTTTCTTTTTTGCCTAAAGCCTATCCATGTGTAGGTCTTCACTCTTCCCAGTGAGAGATGTGAAGTAAAGACCTTGATGGCATGTTAATGGAGCCTCGGAACTAGTGATTATTTTGTTATTGTTTTAAATTATAATATTTTTATTTTGTAAGTATTCTCATTTTATACAACTCACTTTTTATACTACAGTCTTCCTTGTCTTAGCAAAGTCAGAAAAAGTGCCATAATAAACTAAAAATAAATTAAAAACAAAAAACAAACATAAAACTCACACACCTTGTTTTTCTAAATAAGTTTCTGTCTGATACCCATTGTTGAAATTATAGCATTTTGTTTGGTGTGATACCATCCAAACATAGGTATATAAACTTTGGATTCTAAAATGTGACTGAAGACAAGACCTTTGAGATCACACAAACATTGTTCAGGGACTAACGTAGAAAAGGGAAAAAAACAGAAGCTTGGCACTTAAGATTTTTCTCAGGACAACCATATATAGTGCTAAATGCCCACACATTTCACCTCAATCCTAGGAGAGATTCTGTTAAACCATCTTCATTTTATTGTTAAGAAAATCAGCAGAGAGCTTAAGTAATTTGCCCAACGTCACATAAGAAATAAGTGGAAAAGGTGGAGTTCAAATAAAGGCTGTGTGGCTGTGTAGTCCTGTGGTCATAAACACACTGTACTCTACATACTAGGGTCAGTGAGAGAGTGCATGACACAAGTCCTCTTCAAATGGTATGCATATGGCTCAGCTGGAAAAATTACAGACCAAATCGCTATTTGGCTGGAACCTTTATTACTTCAGAAATAAGCATTCTATGTAATGTGAGGGGGTGAGAATAGTTACTTCTGGATTACTGTAATAAATATGTCAAAAACCCCAATCATCTCAATAATCATACACACTTATTTCATTCATTAAGAACATCCAAAAATAACTTTTCTGTATCAAAAACTTACAAACATCACAATAGAGTCAACTAATCGTCCATGCAGGAGAGAAGCTAAAGTCTGCTGGGCGAACTCTAATGAAACACTTTGCCCATTAGAGTTTTTGATCGATACAGTTCATGAAGAAAGACTAGCTATGCTCCCCTGAGGTTTTAGTGCTTAGTCTGAGAGGAATGCAGGGAAGCAGGAAACCAAGTCTTGGGGAAAAAACTGCTTTCATAATCTTAAGTGTTAGCCACAAACAGGCTTCAAAGCCTGAAGAGGTGAAGAAAGGCAAGCATGTGTTCTCTTAAACATTTCAATAAATACACAAAAAAATTTCAGCAATTAGGAATGCCATTTTTGTATATTTGAAAATGTAACAGTTTTCATGCTTTGAATATTTCATCCTGAGAAGAGTTTTAAGGATATTTTGTTCTACAAGGTTTAAAAGTAATACTTAAAAATATACAACTACGTATCAGGAATTCTCCATATGATTAACATTCTGGACTGTCCTAATAATGTCAAACAATGAAAAGCCAAACACAATCACTTCTACATTGTAAAGAAAGCATTGAGAAAGAAAGGAACATTGAGAGAATGTATCTATACATCTTTGTTTATGCTCAATGCTTTTGCTAAGTGCAAGATGAATGTGAAAACAGCAATGATTTGTTTCCAAAGAGCCAGACCCCTCTCACTGACTCACCACCAATGACAGAAGTACTAAGTATTCAAAGGAAGACTGAAGGTGATCCTTTGCCTCTGTTTGGTCCCTTTACCAAACTTCTACATCACTTATGACATTATTTGTTAATATTTCTCATTTCAAAAAATATGCAGCAAAAGAAAGTCTGCTAATTTTCACTTAAATAAGTTTTAAAATAGAACAGTTAAATCCTTACAACACAAACCTTAGTTTTCACATTCATTAAAACATTTTAGAATTACTCACACTTGAGAATTGGAAATGTGTGTACTTATTTGGAAGAGAACAAGTCAATTTATTCTTCAGAAGGAAAAGCAGACCTGAAGCATCATATCAATGGAACATCTGAAACCTCCTGACAAGTCTTATCTTCTACACTTCAATGAAAGCTGCTTGTACAAACTACTTAGTGATCACCTGCCCCTATTAAACCAGCAAGATACCCAAGGTACTGGGGAGGTCCGAAGCTGAGTCACTTCACTTCTTCCTGTTGTTTCCAGTTGCTAGAATAGTGGCAACTCGCATAAATATATTTAATGTATCCATGTAGATTCTCAGCATCCTGGAAAAGAAAATGATGACCTATTACAGACGATGTAACTCTAATAACGACTATAAAAGAACAATCTCTTCACCTAGAAAAGAAAAAGCAATACTATGTGTCATAGGTACAGCATATGCAACGGAAATCAAAAAAAGAAGATGCCAACTAGGAAGGCCCAGACAATAGTCAAGATTTTCTTTGGCAGATTAGTCTCTGAAATGTGAAAGGGCAGCTTTAAAAATCATTATTCTACCCTCTGACCCTCTCTTATGAGTATTGTGTCTTGCAAACAGCCCGGGAGACAGACCATGAAATAATTAAAACAAAACTAAAGTAACACTTTCACAAAAATGTGTTAGACACAAGTCTGGCATTTTTAAATATAATATGCACCCTCAAGGTAACCCCCCACCACCAACCAAAGAAAACTGTTACAAATCTGTGTTACAGCAGCATTTTAAAAAAAATCATTAAATTTTAGTTTCAAAGAAACAAAAAACAAATTACTTTGAAAAACATGATAGACAACATGAAACTCAACGAAGTTGTTTAAATAAAATAACCTACTTTAATGGAGAGGTCAAGGGGAAAAAAGTGTTGTTATACAACAATTGCACCACAGAGCTAATTAACAAAAACCGATAAATATTTGAACCTAATTGAATACCTAAGTATTAAACTTTGTTACCATATAATCAAATGTTCTGTGGATACGCAGTTTACTAAGGAGATAAAACAGACCAAACAGCAACAGAAATCGTAAAATTTGGCAAACCCATTACTGTGGGTTGAATTAAAAAGATATGTTGACATCCCAATCCCTGTACCTGTAAGTGTGGATGCCTTCCACAAAATACCTTATTTGCAAATAGGGTCTTTGCAAATATAATATAGGAGAGAAGATGAGGTTTGTCAGAGCCACCAAGTTTTCTGGCTGCCTCAGGCAAGGATTATCACTCTCCGGGGAGTGAACCAGTAAACAAGATTTGCATCTGGAGGCTGGAGATTGCCGTTTCCTGGTCAAAATAATTTTGGCGACTGTCTTGCTGCGCCAGACGTAGATTTGGCCAAGGTGCACAAAAGATCAAAACCTTATTTCGGTATGCAGCGCTAGGCTTCACCTCCCCAGCGTTGCAGATGCAAGTCTGCGCGCTTCCCTTTGAAGCTGTGTCCGGAGTTTGCAGTTTCGGTTTTTCCTTTTCTCTAATATTCATGTGACTCTGTTACCTGACAACTGACCCGGGGCAGTTCCCCGCCCCAAAACCATATATAAAATAAGAGTGTTTTCTGGGGGGGAAAAGGAAGGAGAGGAAGAAGAATAAAGGAAGAAGCTAGAGGCTTGATCGGAAACCATGTGCTGTCTTCACTCTCTGCGCTCCCCTCGCCTGCCCTGCTTTCTCTCCCTCCCTCAGGAAAAGAACCCGCGGGGCCAGGGCGGACACGACAGAGGTTAATACTGGAATGAGGTGGGCCTCCATCCAAAATGACTGACTGGTGTCCTTCTAATGCCATGTGAAGACAGAGGGAGAGATTGATGGATCTACAAGCCAAGGAATGCTGAGGACAGCTGGCCAAAACAAGAAGCTAGAAGAGAGGCCGGGAGATTCTCTTAGAGCCCTCAGAAGGCACCAACCCTGATGACACCTTGATTTCAGACTTCTGGCCTCCAGAACTGCAAGAGTGTAGACTTCCATAGTTTGAACCATTCAGTATGTACTATTTGTTACATTAGCCCTAGGAAACTAGTATGACCATAAAACAAAACAGACCATCTACAAATGTCCTATGTAACAAAGATAAGACGCTGAACACTACTTACGAATTGATGGGATCATATTTTTGGACTCCATACGGTGGCACTATTTCTGCACGCTTGATTACTTTCTGGGTATCATACAGAAGAAACATGCTGAAAAGAACTAATCCACCATAAATTGCCACTGAGTACAGAGTGGCACCAGCCACAGTGGTGGGTGGAAGAAACATAGATCCTAGGAGGAAAAAAAAAAAAAGAACTCTAACTGGATATATGATTGACATTTCTTTAAAAAAAATGTTTAGTGTCCTGCATAGATAGGAAAAGGACTGATTATATGTACTGAGGAATTTTATGCATATTTAGTTCCAAACCAATGATATTTATTCCTGTAATGGGTTACTTGCCCACATTACAGAAAAGCCCTCGTATCAAGAGCAATTTTTATGTTTTCCAGACCAACTTTCCTATTTTAGATATATTTTGTAAAATCAAAAATAATAGTTTTACCATGATGCTAAATAAGAAAATATAGTCTAAAAGTGTTAAAAATAACTCTTGGACCTGGGCAGCTCAGTCAGTTAAAATGTCTGACTTCGGCTCAGGTCATGATCTTGCAGTTAACAAGTTTGAGCCCCACATCGGGCTCCATGGTGACGGCTGAGCCTGGAGCCTGCTTCAGATTCTGTGTCTCCCTCTCTCTCTGCCCCTCCCCCACCCATGCTCTGTCTCTGTCTCAAAAATAAACAAACATTTAAAAATTTCTTTTAAATAACTCTTACTAGGTTCCCTCCATTAGGATAGCTGAGAACATTAAAGGTTTTAGGATACCAAGAAACGAGTGTCAAAGCGCAGCAGCTCACCCAGCGATGACACAAAGACGACACCCAGGCCCACGCCCAGGGGCGCTCCCATGTTCAGAAACTTCTCACTAGGTGCGCACATGGCCACAGTGGAGAGGCCTCCCACGATGCCCGCTGTGTACCATGCAGCTCTGACGAGAAGAGGGCCCCCTAGCATTGTCAGTGGGGCCACCACTGCACCCATCACACCTGGAGAAAGAGCAAGTAGTTAAGTACTGACTAAATAATAACCAGGAAGGAAATGCCGCTTCTAACTCACACCCCATCTGAACATCATGTGTCTTACTGTTAAACACCAGGACTACAAGGTCTCGCCCTTATTTAGGCAATACTACCCCCAAATTCCACACCCCAAAGTTGTGGCTATCTAAGTTCAAAATCACAACACTACTGCCTAGTTACACAGTCTCAACTCAAAACCACAAACATTAATTTGGAGTTTTAATAACTTTATCAAATTCTGTATGTGAAGTCTACTGGTATTGCTCATAACATTCGTATATATAGAAAAATAGAGATAAAAAGGCTTAAAATGAATAACTCAAGGTTAAACATGCTGCTGCCAAAAGGGAATAAAGTAAAACAATAGAACGCGTATATGACGCTCATCTTAAGATGCAGGAACTTCAAGGACAGGCACTGCTGTTTCCTTGTGTAATGGGGAATGTCATCTCAGTTTGTAAATAGTAATTTTAGTGGTCAGACATTTACAAACAAGTTCAGAAAAATTACAGTAAAAGGCACCAGTAATTTAATCAGCAAAGGTGAATAGAAATCCTTACTTTAAAAAATAAATCTCAAAGAAGGCATTATTTCAATACTCAGTAGAATGTTACCCTCTTCTTACACATTAAATGGACAGAGTTTAACTCAGAAAAGGCAGAGCTATCTTCATACTAAAATTTCAACAGTGTCTCTTCTGTGAGAATAACATTTGTAGATCAAGTAATAAGATATTATTGCATGGTAACGAACAATGAAAAATATCTTTTGCTGTAAGAAAGACAATGAATAAAAATTCCCATGACATTTCTATTAGGATTCCCATCAGTTTTGCAACGGATGGCAAAATTTTTAGCACCCACCGAAAAAACCCTTATTCTTTATCATGCTCCCCACTTTACTTGCCCCAGGTAACTGTCCCAGAATTTGGATTAAGGCACAGGTAGAGGATGAAAAAGTGTCCTTCCCCCCTCCCTCCCTATACTGGTGCCAGCTCTTTGCTCCAGGTTCTTTTGACCCCATTAGGCACCAACAGCCAGGAGCAGGAGGCAGAGCTAGAATGAGGGAGGAAGAATGAGGCCCTGCCTCCCTCATCGTGCTTTCACAGCACCTTCTCTGTGGAACCTGATCCTCCCCTGGCTCCCCAGGGTCTAGCCTGGTGGCCCTGTTTCCCACGGTCTGCCCCTCCAGTGGTCCTCTCCTGTGTGGGCTGACCCCGTCAAAGACAGTTTCTCAGGTGGCCTCGAAGGCCATGATACACTTCTTTGGTTTTTCCATTCTGCATGGTTAGGTTCACTGGAGGTTCTATCTCTGGAGCTTTTATCACTGGGGATCTGGCCCCTGGTGGCTTAGTCTTCCAGAGATCCTGGCCACCATGCTATACCAAGGTCTTATCCCAGACGCCATGGTCCTCTGGGAGATCCAACTCTCATGGCATAGCTCTTTGGCAATGAGGCTCCTTATGTCCTAGCCTTCTGGGAGACTTATCTTCAATATCTGGTCCTCAAAGACTGTGGGCACCTGATTCTTGGCCTTTTCAGAATAGTAGCCCCTAAATTTGAGGCCTTTGGGGGTCTGGTCCTCCAGGACTTTTTGTCAGCTCTGGGGAGGTCCCTCCAAAGGCCTGCTCCCCATGGTCTGTCTCTTTGGTGAGCCTGTTCTGTAAGGCCTAGTTATCTGATGGTATGGGCAGCTGTGGAGGGCAGCTTCCTATAGCTTTAGCAAACTTTTAAGTTTATTCGGAGATATTTCAATGATACTTTCTCATAAAAATCTTAAATGGTAATAGATGTCTGCTGCTAAAGGACATTATCAATCACAAAACTAACAAAGATAGCTCAACATTATTATTGTGAACAAAAACTAGCAGTCACTGAACTGGTACAGCCACTATGGAAAAGAAGTATGGAGGTTCCTTAAAAAATTAAAACTACAGGGGCGCCTGGGTGGCTGTTGGCTAGGTGTCCAACTTCGGCTCAGGTCATGATCTTGCGATCTGTGGGTTTGAGTCCTGCATTGAGTTCTCTGTGCTGACAGCTCAGAGCCTGGAGCCTGTTTCCGATTCTGTGTCTCCCTCTCTCTCTGCCCCTCCCCCACTCATGCTCTGTCTCAAAAATAAAATTTAAAAAAATACAAAAAAAATTAAAACTATAACTATCATGTGATTCAGCAATCCCACTTCTGGGTTTATAACCAACAGAACTGAAACCTAGATCTCATACAGATGCCTGTACTCGCATTTTCACTGTAGCATTACTTAGAATTTCCAAGATGCAAAAACCAAATTGTCCTTCAAAGGGTGAACGGATAGATGATGTGGTGTATATACACAAAGGAGTAGTATTCGGCAGTAAAAAAGAATGGAAACTTGCCATTTTTGACAACATGAATGGACCCTGAGGGCATGACACTGAGAACAAATACCACACGATCTCACTTCTACGTGCAATTTAAAAAAGTCAGACTCAGAGAAACAGAGTGTAGAGTGGTGGTTACCAGGGGAAATGGAGTGATACTGGTCAAAGGGTATAAACTTCCAGTTATAAGAAAAATTGGAGGACCTAATATACATCATGGTAATTACAACTATTAATTACTCTATCACCTACTTGAATGCTAAGAGACCAGATCTTAAATGTTCTCTCACCACAAAAAAGAAATGGTAAATATGAAATGGAAGTGTTAGCATATGGTATGGTGGTAATCATTATGCAATATATACTCTTTTTTAAATGTTTACTTAATTTTGAAAGAGAGAGACAGAGTGTGAGCAGGGGAGGGGCAGCAAGAAAGGGAAACAAAGAATCCAAAGCAGGCTTCGGGATCTCAGCGACAGCACAAAGCTGAATGTGGGGCTCGAACTCACAACCATGAGTTCATGACCTGAGCTAAAGTCGGGCACTTAACCAATTGAGCCACCCAGGTGCCCCATCATTATACAATGTATAAATGTATCAAATCAACCACATGTACATCTGAAAACTTGGTGTTATATGTCAATTATGTCCTGATAATACTGGGGGGAAAACACAATTAGAATAGTTTCCCAATGATCATTTCAGTAATTTCTTTATAGTATCATTTAGTCCTGATTAAGACTACAGCTCTATCTACATAGTGCTAAACATCTAGATGAAAAATGAAAATGGAATGCCTGGGATGTTAATATTAGCCAAAAGACAACTCTGAGGGGTTGACTTTGGGTCATCCAAACTTTCTTCAGGTCTCATCTCAATCGTTCCAGTGAATGAAAGAATGGACATGGGGCACCTGGTTGGCTCAGCTGGTTAAGTGTCTGACTCCAGCTCAGGTCAAGATCTCATGGTTCATGAGTTCGAGCCCCACATCAGGCTCTCTGCTATCAGCACCGAGCCTGTTTCAGATCCTTTCTCTCTCCTTCTGTCTCTGGCCCTCCCCAGCTCATGCTCTCTGGCAAAATAAATAAACTTCAAAATTAAAAAAAAGAGTGGATAGAGGGTTAGACTTGAAGAAATAAAGCACTTCTTGGCATGTTCACCTCAAATAGCTTCAATTTCCTCATCCACAAAACAGAAATACTAATGCCTACCTGCACAGCTTAAAATACATAAATACATATAAAGTGTAAAACAAAAATTGGCATTCATGTTGTGCAGTGACGGTTTAACAGAGCAGGCCTAAGGTTATCTTTATGTAGACTTGCTTGCAGAGCTGATCCTTGGCTGGTATTTAAGGATATGGCACTTGAAGCAGTCTCTGACTGCTTGTGCAAACAATAGGAGTTATGCTGAAAGACTGTTTTCCTTCTGGAAATTTGTATTTTGGTAGTTGTTAGGAGGGTCCCTACATGATTAGCCCTTAATAAAGCCCATGGGCAGCAAGTCTCTGTGATGGGCTTCCCTGGACAGAAACACTGCACGTTACCGCTCTTTACACATCCTCACTGTGTCCCCTCAGAGGAAGGAGGGAGCACTGAAAGCCTGTGGATGGCTTTCTCCAGATTCTGTCATGTGTTCTTTTGTCGTCCTTAGCTCTGAGTACAACTATATACTGAGGCCTAGGACTCCGAATAAATGGGTAGTCTTGGAGGCCCCCTCTAACACAAAAAATACCGCGATTCAAGTAATTTATACACCACAGTATCAGATTAAAAGGAGTTTTTCTAAGCAACCCAGATAGAAAGCCCTTAAGTTTGAGCTCAAATTAAAATGACTATTTTAATTCAACAAGTCACTAAGTATCTACCATTTATCAGAGATAAAAACACTGAACCTGTTTTCTCAAGAAACTCAAGTGTCAAAAATGGGAAACAGGTGCAAAACTCCATTCATTGGACAAGATACTACAATCCAGAGAATTATAAACGTAATGTAAATGCTAAACTCAGATGGTGAGGATTTTGGTGTTTTAATAAAGGGATATACACTTCATACTTAAAACAAACAAACAAAAAAACCCAAAAAGCTCTGTATACTACTGTGATATGCAGTTGTAACAAAGCTGAGTAATCCTTAAATATTTACAGATAATACTAAAGAGGTATTAAGTTTTATAGAAGTACATGTATTCTTATATATTTGATAAATTTTTTTTAAAGTGGATTATTGCTACTAGAAAATAATGACATAGTTTGCACCAGAAATCTGTCATATTAGGTGCCAGAAACCCAACTTCCGTTTACTAACCCATGTTACAAACATTTCAGAGCCTGTTTCCATGGAAGTTTCAAGGAAATGCTCATAAAATTTGTCTTAATAAAAAAAAAAAGCAGAAAACATCCATTAAAATAGAGAACAGATTGTTGCCAGAGGGGAGGTGGCAGGATGGGCAAAATGGATGAAAGGGAAGGGGAGATACAGGCTTCAGTTACAGGGTGAGTCACAGCATAGTAAATGCAGTCACTGACACTGTAACGGTGCTGTTATGATGACAGATGGTGGCATAACGTACAGAGAACTGGAACTACTATCTTGTTCACCTGCAACTACTGTAACATTGTTTAACACCTACACTCAAAAACAGAAAAAATAAAATCTGTCTTGTTTTGCAGTAGAGAACATGTATCTAAGATCCACTTTTGTTTCTGGATGTAGTTGGTTCTTTAGTCAACCCACAAATATGGAAAACACCTTATCTAAACTTTAAAATATTTGTGTCTCCAGAATGAAGGGAGGTATTAGATCATATACCTAAAAGGATATTAAAACTGTCCTGCAATACCAGGCGGCAGACTGCCTTTGCCCTGTCCGTGGTACTCTGTGCTCAGACCTATCTAAATAATGACCCAGTTAACCGTATCAGAGACAAAGTGTATTTCCAAAGATCTTTTTTACGGTTTTCCTTCTTCCAATGCTCCATCACAAAATTTTGTATTCCTATTCTTTCTTGTGACTTACTGCCCCTTTCCTTCTCCACCCTCATTTTAAAATTTTTCTCAAGATACACAAGAACAATTTTCAAGTAATATGTATCAGGTTTGAAATGCTTCCAGTATTAGACAAAATGCATAAGGAAAGCTACATAGATAAGACTGTCACAGGAGGCCAAGTATAATATTGGGGATGTCCGTGGTCTTAGTATCTGAATCATTAACTTTTCAGAGTAGAAATCTGGCAATAATATAACCAGTATTAAGTACAAAAAACTCTGTTTTCTAAACATGAGTCTTTATTAAATTATGCATAAATAATTTACAATTGTAAAGAACCACCAAAGAACATAGTAAACATTGTTTAATAAAAATTTAAAATTAGAACATACCAGAATGTAGTAACCAAGCAAGATGCTTTGGGCCTGGGCTCTGGTCATATGGTATTGACTGTACCAGCATTCCAGCTCCAATCATGGCTGCAAAGGTTGCACCAATTGTCTGAAACGCACATATTATTAAGAAAAATCAATCCTTATATACAACAAAGGAAAAACCCTCCCTCAAGTTCCAAGTTAAACAATAAACTTTGTTTAAAAAATTAAGGATAGGGAAACGGGATGGCTCAGTCGGTTAAGCGTCTAACTTCAGCTCACATCATGATCTTGCAGTTTGTGGGTTTGAGACCTGTGTTGGGCTCTGTGCTGATAGTTCAGAGCCTGGAGCCTACTTCAGATTCTGTGTCTCCCTTTCTCTGCCCCTCCCCCACTGTATGTTAATCTCTCTCACTCTCAAAAATAAATGAACATTAAAAAAAAAATTAAGGATAATGAACTGATCCTAGGAGGAGAAAAGAGTGCCCCCTACTGTCACACAAAGTTTTGCTGATACCTCCAAGTGAATACACTGAACTTTGATTGAGACCATCATCTTTTAAAAATTTTATTCTTCCTAGACAGAGGCCTAACAAAACGTCTTTAAGAGTGCCCAAATAATTATTTTTAATTGTATTTATTTTTGCATAGCAAACTGCATTAAAAATTAATCATAATACACCAATTAGAATATATATATAGCACACTGCCTGGAACTCCATTATTTGCTTAACAAAAACCTAAAAAACAGAAGCATATGGAAATGAGAGTAAGATTCTACGTCTCTATCTTCTTAGTTTTCTAGCTGACTTGGTCCCCCATCTCCTTGGTCTTAGATTTCCATTGTTATGACATATAGAAAGAAATGTACATAGTAGAGGATGTGCATATACAAAGAAATGTACACAGTAGAGAAAGATGATAATGAACCTTTAGGAAACTCAAAAGAGAAACTGCATACTTGCTATTCTTAGAAACAGCAGGTATCTCGTAGCCCAACTATTCAAAAAACAATGGGTTGTGAATACTTTTGTAATGCTTTTGCTTAGAAGTCACTAATCCCAGGTGTGACCTAAGGCCTGCCTCCCTCCTTTGCATTATCTGACCCACAGGCATGTGAATGTTCAACCTCAGATGTAAAGTACAGATAAAAGACAAAACTGCTGTTTTTGCTGAGAATGGGAAAGCCTTTACTCATTAATAGAAAAAAGTACACTAAGTTCTATTAGATCACTTTCCAATGAAGAAGTAATTACTAAAATCCACTTTGTGCATTTCTTCATATTTCACACAAATGCAAGGCACTTTCAGGATATTTATCACAACTGCACTTTTTTTCTTTTAAGGTCCTTCTTGTTCATGACCCACCTCCATTCTTTGCCTTTTACCTTTCCATACTCTACACTCCAGCTACACTGAAATAGTAGGGATGCAAATATGACTGCATTTCATGCCTCTTTAATTCTTTTCACTCTGCCTAATTCATTTGACTTATTCAAGGATTACCTCCTCGTCACCTAGAAATTATTCTGGGAGGTACCCTGACTGCCATAAGCAGTGTTAGAAGCCTCTCCTCTGGGGCGCCTGGTGGCTCAGTCGGTTGAGGCTCCAACTTCAGCTCAGGTCAGATCTCATGTTCGTGGGTTCGAGTCCCGCATCAGGCTCTGTGCTGACAGCTAGCTCAGAGCCTGGAGCCTGCTTCCGGTTCTGTGTCTCCTTCTCTCTCTGCCCCTCCCCCTCTCATGCTCTGTCTCTCTATCAAAAATAAATAAAACATTATTAAAAAATTAAAAAAAAAAAAAAAAAGAAGCAGCAGCCTCTCCTCTGTTCCAGAATCACTTGGTACCAACTTTGACATTATTTATGTGTATGTCTGTCACCCCCAAAAAAGCTTCACCTTCCTCTGGGTAGCACCTGAATGGCTTTCCAAACTATTTTATTTAAGTAGCTCTAACAGCTGGTAAGAGTGATCTTATGCCCATAGGAAGTGAGAATATGGCCCAAGCACAAAACTTCTTTGAAGTCTTATTTTAGGTGCTAAACTCTTTCATATAGCCATGTTGCTTTGTTAAAAAGCACTGCTTTAAATTATTTACTTGATTAAAATGTACATTCCTGGGACTATGCACCATACTTACTCTGTGCCTTCACGAAGTTCCAGGCTAGGAGATTCAGGACACCCATCAGAGAAATAAGATCCTAATAACAGTGAAGTGTCCAAATGGCCACGCTACCCTAAATGGTTCTCCTTTAGAAAGTACAGTGGAAACATCACAGATTTGGAAATCTGTAGGATATAAACTGTCCCATCCCCCCTTTCCCTTCCAGTCTCAAACTCACATTCTTGTAGTCCTTCATTTCAGTCCCTGAAAAGCCCCAGCTGGTATGTTTGCTTCTTGTCTCTTCCATTTGAGTTCTTAGAACTCAGAGACGAATCATACTTCCTGCTGTTCCAGTCCCTGCAATCGCCTGACTGCTTAGGCACTCTCCTAACCCTGTCTGATTCTATCTTCTTCACAGTCTAGACCTCAAATACTTGAAGTCCACTCTGATTTTTTTTTTTTTAATGTTTATTTCAGAGAGAGAGAGCACGAGAGTGCATGAGGATGAGGGGCAGGGAGAGAATCCCAAGAAGGGATTCTGACATGGGAGGCTGGATCCCAAGATCAGGAGATCATGAGCTTAGCTGATATCAACAGTCAGACACTTAACTGACTGAGCCACCGACCCCTCGACCCCGGCCCCCACTTAATGTTCATTTACTTGAGAGAGAGAGTGAGAGAGTGAGAGAGTGAGAGAGAGAGAGAGAGAGAGCGAGCGAGCGAGCGCACGCGCGTACTCTGACACTACTGCGAAGCCGGTTTTAACGACTACCTCTTTTCTTTTGCTCAAGCTGCTCTGTAAACCTAGACTACCTTTATTCTCTCCTAAAATAAAAAAACGACAGCCTCCAACAGTTCTGATGAAATCAATGTTTCTTTCATGGAACTAGTCCAAGATAAAAACAGTCTTTCAACGGATTTTACGTTTTCTACTTTTCCTTGCACATCCTTCAACACTTACTCAAGTTCATCTCTTCAACCAGACAGTAGAAAAACAGCTACCACTTTTGAAATAATTTTTTCTTTTGTTTTGTATCCAGCAAAACAACAAGTGCTCATGAAACACTCACTGAATGTAAAACCTTACACAGGGTCAGGAAAGTTCAGAATGTCGGCGATAAATATTCTCTACTGAACTTCTAAGATGGTTTTGCATTTGACCCATCTTTTTTTTTTTTTTAAACAAAATCGCTACAAAATACAAGCCGTTTGATATCTGTTGCTAGGTAAGTAGGATATTCCTGTATATTTGGTTTTCAACCCCTTTGCCAGTATTTAAATACATGCTCAACAAAGAATGATTGCTGATTTACCTCAGAATGTACTTCCTACTTTGTCTCAGCTGCGCTACTAATTCACAGATTTGAACAGCTTGTCAATATACTAAGGGATTCTTTCCATTTAACCCAACCCCCTCCACCAGTATTTTTTGCCTAATCTTTTGATATTTAGTGGAAAAGGAAAACAAAAACAAGCTGACTTACCACCCAAGAGCCTCTCATCATGAAGTTCATGAGCACAGGAGTTCTGCTCACTGCCAGGGCGGACAAAGCTGTTAAACCAATACTCCCTGCTAAGTACATATAGGTAGAATGAATTCTATCCTTCACATACTGAGGCCAAACTCTGTAAGAAACACAACATGGTTCATTTATAGAAGCATGGATATAAATTTTGGTTCAATCGTTTATTTGCTGGGAAACTTTAGGCAGTATCAATTTATTGCTCCAATCTTATTCACTTCATTTATCATGGAAATCATCCTGCATACGTTGGAGCTATCATAAAAATTGAATGATATAAAAGAAAAGAACTTCGGGGCCCTGGGGTGGTTCAGTCAATTAAGTGTCTGACTTTTGATTTTAGCTCAGGTCATGATCTCCCAGTTCGTGAGATGGAGCCCCACTTCAGAATCTGTGCTGGAATTCTCTCTCCTCCTCTTTCTGTACTTTCCCAACTTGCACTCTCTCCCTCTCTCAAAACAAAGTTTAAAAAATAAAAACAAGACATAAACACTTGGCACATTTACAAACACATTTTCTCCTTGCCTAAATACATATAACCTTGGTAAAAGATTTTTATTTAAGTTTGAACAGATGCCAAAAGATCTTATTTTTATTCATGTATATTTCTATACAGTTGGAAGATTAGATATAAAACATTCCAAAAGTGGCAAGAGAAGGATGAAAGCCAAATCGGAACCTTGAAGATTAGAAATGTTTGGGAACAATTTACTCACACAGCCTTTTCGATAGCTCCAATCTCATTAGACATTCCCAAGCCATAGTAGCACAACGCTCCAAGACCAACAGCAGCCCCTCCAGCAATAAACCATCTTCCCATCTGATCAACTGCAGAGCATGGAAGGAACTGCACATTAATACAGTCATATCTGGACTAAATTAAAATGTGGATGGTAAGCCCTTTCTAATATTTATAGGAAGAAAATCAAGCTATATACCGTATTCCTTTGTAACAACCATAATTAGCACATATGGGGGTATAGAAATGGCCTTAAAATTAGGGGACCAGTAAAAAAGGACAATGCTAAAACCTAAGTGTAATAATACAAAAAGATCAAATTGACTGGTCTTTAATTCACTCCAATGAACTTTAAGGAGGCAGTGGATATGGGAATACTTCCGTAATACATAGTATTTTACTCATAAGAATCTGGGGTATGTTCTCAAGATATTCTTAGAAAGTAAAGATGAAAATGAAATGTTATTAATCATACCACGCTGTGTCTAAAGTGCTATTAACAAAGATGATGCTTAACAGAGAAAGAAAAAGGAACCAAAACTATAATCAGGGTTTATGCGGCAGAATCAAGGGAGAAAGTACTCTGAAGTAAGAGCAAGAGAAACAAATAGCTTATCAATTCTAACTGGCTGGAGGTATTCATAAAGAGCATCTTACCCCCTTTAGTATAAATTTGTTCACTAAGAATATCACTATGCTGTACCTGTAGGATTTATATAATTTGGTTTTCAGGGCAAACTTATGTATCAGAAAGAAATGCCCTGAAGGACACGGATTACTGCCCTTTCTCATTATAATATATTGACATTTTGTAAAGTTGTTAAAAAGCAATAGTATTCCTGGACTCTAAGTGGGTAGATTAACAATCTGGTTAACCTTGCAAAGCTGAAATTCAAACTGACTTCGTTAGATTTGGTTTCCAGGGAGGTCATATATCAGTTAAGAGGACTCTTCTTGAACATCTAGGCTTTCATTAGTTTCTGGTTTAGTGATTTTCTCTTAGCTTGAAACATACAAAAATATGATATACTTGAATGAAGATTCTAGGCAACTTCAAATGAACTTCCTTAATGATTATATCTTTTTAAACCATGGCATATTAACTATCAATCCTTTCTTAAAAATGTTAAAAGTAACATTTTCTCTGGAAGAAATATGAATAGAAACCAATGGACCCAGTGTGAAGTATTAATTTTTTTCTGGGTCATGAGATCCTGAAAAATGACTGATTGTCTTTCTTCCCAGAAAATGATCATATACGTAAGTTGGTACATATGTTTAGGAGGCTGTTCATGGACTTAAAATGTATTCGCAAACTCCAGTTCACAAACTTAAGAGTACTGCCTACTTTTGAATATTTTTTCCATTGATGGCTCCAATGCTGCCTCCTTAAGTTCTTGGCCAGTTCTCCCACGCCGGATCCCAACTCTTGTCTTGGTGGCATATTCCTGACATACATGAAACAAAGACACACAGTACAGACACACCAAAACAGAAGGTTACCAATAAAATAAAACGAAATCTCATTGCATTAGAAAACCCTATACTAATTTGGTACTTTCTATGTATGTACTTTCAGTATAAAAGTATGTTAGCTAAGCTAAAAAATTAAATGTAGTAGACCCTACCTGTGGTCTATCTTTGAAATGATTCACTTCTTAGTTTATAACTTTACTTCTTAAAGTTTCAGAATAATTGTCTATTTCATAAACTACAGATATGTATCTCTAGAATTACATTTCAAGCACTAACTTCTAAAAAATCTGCATTCAGTATGTATTAACTGCTTTAAAAAATTGTTTTTGGGGGGCGTCTGAGTGGCTCAGTCGGTTAAGCGTCCGACTTTGGCTCAGGTCATGATCTCACGGTTCTTAGGTTCAAGCCCCACGTCGGGCTCTGTGCTGACTGCTAGCTCAGAGCCTGGAGCCTGCTTCGGATGCTGTCTCCCCCTCTCTCTGACCCTCCCCTGCTCGCGCTGTCTCTCTCTGTCTCTCAAAAATAAATAAAAATAGCCCCAAGCTGTATTTTTTAAAATCTAGAGAATGGGGCTCAAGAAAGTTACCTTTGCTGAACACAAAGCCAAAGGGAGGGATGACTACTACTTCTCTCTATTTTAGCTCTTTTCAACAGGGGAACAGTTAATTCAAGAGAAAACAGCTGTCTCTTTTAGGTTGTATGTATTTCCTAATCTACCTCACATTTCTAATTTGAATGATGAAGGATAACTCTATTATAAAAGAAAAGGGCTCACTCTCTCTAACCTAAAGGATTTTACCACTCTCTAATCAAAAGCTGAAATGACATTTTTAGTAACGTTTCTAGCTACTACTGGCCAACTGGTAATATTCCTGGGTTCTTCAGCTTTTAACTACAGGCTCCACAATCTCTTGTGCCATAGAGCACTCAATCTCTCACAAATTACTATAAATTCTCTGAACGGAACTCCAAAAGCTGTAAGAGAAAATGATAAGAGGTCTTTCATACATGGTAAGGAGTAACAAAACGATACAAAACTAATGGGGAGAAAGAGTTGATTTGGGGCATTATCAGGGCTAACTGTTTCAGTGCATCACTAATGGTAAAATATGGAACATCATACTATCAAAAAAAAAAAAAAAGAAAAGAAAAGATCCCAGGGCACAAAGAGACACAACACAATAATATTCAGATTATCTTTACCCTGCTGGGTGTTAAGAGCCATTGATGCTTCGTGATGGAATTCTTCACAACAGGGGAGGCCTTAGTGAAAGCTGGTTGGAAAACCCTGGAAGGTAGTGTCCGAAGACACACGAGTCGTGCGGCCAGCATGGTGGTGCACCAGGTTTACCAAGCAGATCTGAAATGCTAGTTAGAAACAGACAAAAAAGAGCCCTTTAGCTGAGTGAGGGAATAACACAGAACTACTGAAATATGAAAGGGCTAATCTTATTTTAGGAGAAAAATGGAATAGTGACCTTTTAAATGATAAGGATGAATTCTCTGCTTATTCCTTGTTATTTCAAGAAATCTATCTCACAGAAACCAGTATGGGATGGATCACCAAAAGAGAATTAAATCTCAGTTTGAACAATAAGGTGTAGGACTCTGTAGAGGTTAGGTGTCTAATACAAAGTGAATGTTAATTTCTTACAGGGTGTGTGATGGCTTTTATGGATGTGGGTTTAAGGTTTATACCAGCATTCAATAGGAAAATTTGTAACAAGACTGTACAACTTCTGAGCAGAAGAAAAATGTCATCCGAGGAAGAAATGACTAACTCTTGAAGGTTATACTGCACTGTAAGGCTTCAGGACGTCAACAGTAAGGACGCATTATAAACTTTCGCTAAACACGCCAAATATTATGTCCTTTCAAAATGTAACAGAAGTATTCCTTTCAAAATGTAACAGAAGTATTCAAGGTACTGAAACCATCTGGGATGTATCTTAAAATGTGGATCCTGGGTCTTAACTCTGGTCCCAATAATTCAATCTCCAGGAATGGGGCCTAGGAACAGGTTTTACCTAGCACACCAAAAGCTAGGAATCCCTGCTAATTACTTAACCGAGTGTACTTCCAGCTCTGCCACTGCATCTATAAGGGGGTGTGCAACACTGGGAAAATGCCGAGTCCTTCTAGTACTTTCACGTCGTTACGTCATCTCAGTACGTTGCTGCTGTTTATTCCACTCAGTCACGACACATGGATTGGGAAAGAGGCTCAGCCGAGTGGACACCACGTCGCGTCACAGAACAAGGTCGAAATCTTGCTTCTGTCACATGCTAGAAATGGCCTCTTAACAGTTTGCCCTCTGAGACTCCAGTGAGTTAGTTATAAAATGGATAAGGTGTCACCGACCCCAAACCCCAAACGCTTCTGTAAGCGTTGATGCGTTCGAGAGCCTGGTCCCCTGAGCAAGTTCACCCAAGCTCTCTAGGCTAGATTTCGGTTTAGAACTCGCAGCAAGCCTCCAGTCTCCCAGCATCAACGCACAACCCTTATCAAGCCCCGCCTTATCTGAGCGGGCGGTGGCTGTGCGGGCCGGCCGCTGGGTGATTCAGCACCTCGCTGCCCAGGCAGAAGAGGGCAGCGGGGCGAGCCCCTGCCAGCCTATCCCAGGCCCTGCAGCCGTCGCCCCCATTCACCCGGTCACCCACAGGACGGTGACTCGTAAAACGCCGCAGGCCGTGACGCAGCCAGCAGCGCCGCCGCCTTCAGCTCTCCTCGGATGCACCGCGAGGCTGGTCGTCATGACAGCGGATCTGCGGTGTCACAGGCGGCCCTGGGTACCCATACCTCAGTCCCCGGTCACCTTAACCGCGCAGTTACCCTTCCGGGCCGGCGAAACGCAAACGCGCACACCCCGCTGGACCTCCGCCCGCTCGCTACTGTCGGTGCGCGCGCAGTCTCCTCGACTCCCTGCGTGACGCAACATCCGGAGACTCGCCAAACACTAGGGGCACCCAATCATGAGCGGATCCCTGACGGAAGGGCGGGCACGGTACGGAGGAGGGGTTCCGAGCTAGAGGGGCGGGGCCAGCAAGAGTTGTCGGGGGCGTCATAGTCGGCGTCCATTTTGGGTGTGGGCAGCGAAGGCATATTGGTCCTGTTAGCTATGGATAGCGGAGCTGGTCTCCGTTTTTGCCTCAACACTTTCATAGCGGCAGTTACAAAAATTACGTAAAAATGGAAAAGGAATTAAGTGAGAATTAAAAATTATTCCATTGTCCTTTTCTTTCCTCATGTCGCCTTTTTTCGCCTTCTCAAGAATGTATGTGAGGTGAATACCGTGCCAAACGTGGTAGTTTCAAAGGGGAGCAAGTCGGTTTCTTGGATCTGATACCTAAAATTGGCTCATGAAATGTAGGAAAGGGTATAAATCACCCAAGGTCACCGGGCCAGATTTTAGCAGGTTTTTTTCTCCACCACTGCTCTTCCCAGGGTACATTTTCAAGCACAGTGTATACATACATGGTAGAACAGAACTACTAACAAGAGTCTCCATCTCTTACCTTGTCCTGAGGACTGTTAAGATGTTTTCATTACTCGTAATTTGTGAAGTGAAAAGCCATTTCTCAGCTACACCACAGAGGTTTTGTTTTTCTTTCACTTCCTTTTATTTATTACACAAATATTTGCTGAGGCTCACTTTGTACCAATCCCAGAACAAGGGATATTTACAAATGAGCAAAACACAACTAATATTGTTTGGGCAAAACAAAGCCCTTGCCCTGAAGGCATTTACTTTCTGGTGGAGCCAAAAAAAAAATAGAGAAAATGTGTGGTGGTAAGTACTATGCAGAAAAATAAAGCTGACTGAAGCCCTGGAGGGGTGCTATTTTAGATAAAATAACTAACAACATGTAAAATTCATGAGCCCTATCTTCTAAGCTATTGTTAATTGTGATTTATGATAATCCACTAACCATGTAAATCTTGACAAACATAAAGGTTTACATTTTATGTGGATAATGAAACGGTTTGGCAGCAGGCAATTTTTCTTTACTCTGGAAATAGCAGGAAAACACTGTAGAGAAATCTGTCACGATAGTGAACGGGTCAAGCAAGATCAATTTAATCTTTAGATCCTCACCCAATTTGATTAGCTAGCAAATGGATTCTTTGTTTAGCTCCCTTAGTATGTATTTTTTTCTCCCTACAAGCTTTTGTTATCAGCAAAGGAGAAGGGATTCACAGCACAGTACCTGAAAAAACAATATGCCCTTTTAAGTGATTTATAAGATTCTTATTAATTAAAGCTTATGGTCTTCAGAAAGGAAAATAAAATTTCTGATGCATATTCTCTCCAGTATGGGACTTGCATTGTTTACGAGGTGTCAAATGTTTTGAAAAAGGAGAGTTAATTGGTCACATCATTGGGAAGAAATGCTCAGTGTAGGGTAGGGAGAGATTTCATTGACTGGAAACTAATTAGGAATTTATTGCAATTGTTTAAACAAAAGGTGTTGAAGGCTGGAATTAAGATAGTGGAGAGACAGAGAAGGGGTTTCTGACAGAGATATATGACTAAGGAGGAATTTACAAGATTTAATGACAGATTGAATATAGCTGATAAATATGAGGGAGGCACCCAGGTTAGTCCCAGTGTTCTGAATTGAGTAAAACTGGGTGGATAATTACACCATTAATTTAGAGATAGGATACAGAAAGAGATACAGATGAGGAGGAAGTAGGTAAGTAAAAGTCAATTTTGAGACAGGGAAATTGAAGGACTCCATGAAAATCTGTTTTTGCTCCTTTCCCTGCTTCTATTCTTGCAGGGACTGCACTCCTACCCCACTTTACACATGCCTCACAATGTCCTTCCTGTAAGGGGCAAAGAGATAATAATTTCTTTAAAACAGATAATATCTAAGGAAGGATTGGGTGAAAGTGAATGGACAAAGCTATCATTTGCGTATTCCAGACCATTGGCACGAGACATCTAGATGCCAAGGCCCCCTGGCTGCAAGGAATAAAACCTGGGCCCTTTTCTTTGTTCTAACCAGTTCCTGGATCCCCGAGGGGACATATATACCAGACCATCATCCTCAGTGAAAACTCCAAGACCTGGAACAAAGATGAGACTCATGTTCCTTTCCTTTCAGAGTCTCTTAGACACTCCATCTATATCTGCTCTCCATATCTTTCATAAACACTGCTTTCACTTCCTGCTGGCTTACATTGTATTTCCATTCCACGCAAAGCCAAGGAACCTCTTGGCTGGTTCTGCAGGAGCCCCTCTCCTGTTAGGACCCTGAAGCTGGCCTGTTGGCATCAGTATGAAGTGTTAAATTGTAAATTCTCTGCTTCTAAGGCCTTGGAGCATAGGACAGAAAACAGAAAAAGACATGAATCACAATTCCTAATGCTGGATGTCCACCACAATGTTTGTTAGTGGCTGATGACTGGTTCCTTATCCTCTATCTGCTAGCTAAGTGGAAAGTGCTGGGTTATAGATGAGCAAAATGAGCACCAAGGACTAAAGAAAGTTATTTTATTTCTGTTTAGTTAAAATAAATTCCCCTACCTTGCCTCACTAAACATTTTTATCAGGAGATATGGGGTTGATGAAAGAAAGTTGAAAGGGGAGTTTGTGAGGGCTTTACCTATGCCCTCCCCGATGGGGTCTTATGTGCTCACTATGTCTCCGAACAGAGGGAAGGTGCTCCTCCCTGAAAGGTTGGAGATGTTTGTGAATGTGGGGAACCGACTGTTAGCTGCTTTTCATATGGTGTTTATTAAGTGGCATAAAACAAAGCAGGTGGGAAGGAATCAATATCTTCTTGTTTTTCCTTGCATTTAAAATTTGCTGCGTTGGAGATTCCTAGACTCTCTGAGACCTGGATAAGCCCAAGAATATAACTATGAGTGTCAACCAGCTCATTTGCACCGTTCAAGACATTGCCCAGTAGTGAGGGAGTCACCTGAAATATGCATGGGCGAGGCACTCACATGGGCATCAACAGACCGTGGTGTGTGCTACACGACAGAGCCAGCATCTGACTCCAAGTGAGAGACCAAACAGTGCCAACCACAATTGAAGAAAAATGAAGTCATAGCCAAGAAGGAACTGCTCCCTCCTCTGGGTCCTGCTGAAGGTACCACTTGGGAGCTGGTACATTGGCCATAGAGTGCAGGAATAGAAAGCAGGCCACACCTGTTTCCTCTTGTTTTATATAATATTTCTAAGCCAGATGGGGCCAAGAAGAGGAGAAACGGCTTTGAACTACAAAGCAACTGATTGTGATAAGTCCTAAATCTGACTGATAAATTGTCCTGAGCTTGCCAGAATGGAATAAATGAAGCTACCCTTGTAGGGCTGACTGGGGGCTCTAAAGTGCCAGAGTCCAACTCCAGCAGGTCCAGGGTTCCCTGAAGGATGGACAGTGTCAGTGAGAGAGAGTGAGGGAGCTTCAAGTTTCTTTCTGATCACCAGGCAGGCATCTCTGCTCTGTCTGTTTTTGTGTCTTTATTTATAGGTCAAATGATAACATGACATCAGAAAATAGAATTTTTACAGTGGCTAATTTTTTTGATAAGACGCTTTGATCAGCAAAAGTGTACAAACAGGTTTTACAGAAGTATTTTTTGTAGAACCTCCTCTTCATTCTTCATGTCAGTCCCCTAGAACAAGAAAGTAACAAACTGAAGTTATTTTGCACAGGTTGTTTTTTTGCCAATATTTGTGACTTTGTTTTTAATTAACAAGTTACAAACAAGTAACGCTAAAATTAAAACATAGGTTAAATTGTATATAGATAGGCTATGAGTTATTTTATTCGGCTCATTAACCACAAGAGAAAAAATGTTAACAAGTTGCTAGAGAAGGCCCTTTCTTTAATGTAAGCACAAGGGGGCTCTATGTGCGTTAGTCTTGCACCTGGGTTTCTATTTTCTTATCCATCCTCATAACTGAAGTCAGTACAAGGGAGGGTATCTGTAGAATGTGGACCTTGGGAAGGGACTATGTTCTGTCCTTGTCTTCTATTTCTTATCTCCAAATTAGTCTCTTTTTCTCCAGGCCAGACATAAATACAACTCTTGTGTTTTTAACCCCTTCATAGTCTATGTTTCAAATCTACAGGGGCCTATTGGAAGAGTCTTTCGACGAACATCTACAGTGCTTTGATCTAAAATATCCTTTGTAGGGGTAGAATATGTTTCTTCTCATGAGATATCTGTGTGGGGAATATCGGTCTGATTTGGAACATTGTGAGGCCTAATCAATAACCAATTCCAATATGAGCCAGTAGTGGAAGTGAAGGGACACAGGTCTGAACCAAACTGACTCCATGGCATGCTTTAAGTTTCCCCTCTGAGCTTAAAGGCCTAAGTTTCGGTTTCCCAGAATCGTTAGACAATAGCAGGAAAAGGGCATATTGCTCAACAAGCGACCACCCTCGCAGCACCCAATCAAAAGCAGCCAGCTAACACATTTAACATTCTTAAGGACAGGCCTGGAGATGGAAACTATAGATAGTTACCTGTTGTTTAATGCTAGATTAACAAGTTACTCACCCCACATGCAGGTCCTTAGCCTACCCTGTAATTGGTTATTTTCAAAGAAACACTAAATGTCATGATTGGGTCCCGCCAAAAGCAATGAACACTCTGGACAAGGTGTATGGTTAGAATTGTTACTAAGGCTGTTATATAATGATGATTGGATGACTGTACCTATGTCATAATTTTCTGTAACCCCTCTTTTTCCAAACCCCATAAAAACCCTACTCAGCCTTTGTTTGGGGCTCTCAGCATGGATCCACTGCATTGGTGAGGTCTGAGAGACTGAGCTTAAGCCCGAATAAATGTTCTTTGCTTTTGCATATGTGTCTCAGACTCCCTGGTGGTCTGGGTTTTTGGGGACCCCATCATCTGGGCGTAACAGGAGATACTAGTTTTGCTTCATGTCAGGAGCTGTGCAAATGTCTGCCATTTCCTTGCTGTGACGGTGTCATCTAGTGAGGCTGATGTGGCTCCCAGCACAAAAGCAACATTGATACCAGATTAAGGAAAAAAATGTAGTTCATTTTTGTATTTATTTTACCGGGAATTTCTCAATGTATACCCTCAGAGATGCAGCCAAATGCTGTATGTGGATGTCAAAAGAGCAAGTGCATTAATAGATAGTATCTGTTAAGGGGCAGAACTTTGGAGGAATCTTGAGAATAATCTCACTTTTTGGTCAGGTGGCAAAGAAGACACTAAGACTCAAATGATAATGGCTTAAGAAAACATAACAAGGTAATGGTGGATCTGGGTCTGGAATGAGCATTTTCAATGGGAATATGTAAGAATCCAAGGCAGGAAGTACTGCTGTGTCACAGTGACTCACGTCAAGTGCTGGAAAGCCACAATACATGTAAAATGGAGGTTCCCATCACCTCCTCCTCAGGTTTGATTAATTTGCCAGAGTGGTTTATGGAACTCAGGAAAATGCCAGAGTCCAGTTCCAGCATGTCCAGGGCTCCCTGAAGGAAGGACGGTGTTGGCAAAAGGGGGAGGAATGAGAGAGCCACAAGATTCTTTCTGATCACCAGGCAGGCATCTTTGCAATGACTGAGAGTCAGCTTTATTTATGGTAAAACATATAGGGGGAACAGCACAGAAGTGGCATTTGCCTTAGACAATGATTTCTGATGACAAATTTCTTTAGTATGTAAAAATTTTCCGGAACATAGATTGGTAGAAGACTCATGTATAACCTTTATCAATAGTGATTGATGTAGGTGATTTAGATGCTTATCATATGGAGAAGGAAGGTATCTTAAGCTCTCAAATACAAGACAATGTTTTTAGCATAGCAAAGGCAAAAGTTAGTTCTTTGTGAGCAGGGGTCAATAGCCTGTGTTCTTGAGGGGAAGAAAAACAGGTTTTTCAGGAAATGCAATATTTGCTCCCATAATTACAAAAGAAGAAATTCCTATAATAAGTTCATTCACAAGGTGCAATCTGCATATTATAGGGCCAGAATAAGGGGACAAGTCACTCCTGATACCAATCAACACGGTGCCTTAGGGGATTGGTCCTCAGGCAAAAATAATTGAGTGGGGGGTAGATATCAGTCACCATCTGATGGCAAGAGCCCGTGCACACTTGCCTTACCTCACAAGGAGTTTTCTCAACTTAGTGAGTTCAGAAATGGCTCCCAACCGGAAAAGAGTTTAGTTACTGTATTACTGACTTATTGCAAAAGAATATGACTCAGGAACAGCTAGACTGAAGAGATGCATAGGGCAAGGAATGAGAGAAGGGGCATGGAACTTCCATGCTTTCTCTGGATGTCCTTCCCTTTCATCATGTCCACCTGTTCATCAACTGGGACACTCCCTAAACTCTGTCTTTTGGGTTTTTATGGAGGCTTCATTACATAAGCATGACTCACTAAGTCATCGGCAATAGATGATAGATTCAACCTCAGCCCCTGTACCCTCCCCTGGAGGTCAGGGGTGAGAGGGTTAGGCTGAAAATTTTAACCCTTTGTTAAAACCAACATGGTTGGTTCTCCTAGCGATCAGTGGCCATGCTTAGTTATCTAGGGGCTTTCCAAAAACCACCTCATTAACATGAACTCAAGTGTAGTGAGAAGGGGCTTGTTATGAATCACAAAAGGTGCCCTTTACACCCTTATTGTTTTTTATCACTTGGGAAATTCCAAGGGTTTTAGGATCCTTGTGCCACCAAATATGTTTCTTATTATAAATCACAATTCACAACAATCCTAACATAAATGGGTTATATCAAGAAATCTATAGGGTGGCAAATTTTCTTAACTTTGCTCGAAGTGGTAAATATTAAGTTTGAGACAACTGTGAAAGTGCAGTATTTTGTAAACCCTAGGGCAACCACACAAAAACAAAAATGAAAACAAAACCAACACAATACCAAGAAATCATACAAGGACTTATAGCCAAAGAGTCAAGAAATAAATTAAAATGGAATGTCAAAAAACAGTCAAATATTTCAAAAGAAGCCAAGGAAGGGGGGAATGGAGGAACAAAAAACAGATGACAGAGCAAATTAAAAAAAAAAGATCTAAATACAACCATATCAATTATTAACATAGACATAAATGGCCTAAATATACTAATTAAAGATACGGATTTTCAGATTGGATTTTAAAGAAAGAAGACCCCACTATATGCCATGTAGAAGGAACTTATTTTAAATAAAATAATGTAGATTAAACATAAAATGATGGGGAAAAATACCTTGCAATCACTAAGCAAAAGAAAGCTGAAGTAACTTTTAATTTTAGAGAAAGTAAACTTCAGAATAAAGAAAATTACCAGGGATAATGGAAGATATTACATAATGGTGAAAGGTTAAATTCATCAAAAAGGTATAAGGGTTCTGAAAGTGTGTGCCCCTATTACAAAATAGAGTTTCAAAATACATGCAGCAAAAAGTGATATGACTGGAAGTTGAAAAAGACAAATCCTCAATTATACTTGGAAATGTCAACTTTTCTCTTTCAGTAAATGATAGAAGACATAGGCAGAAAATCAAGAGAAGTTATAGGACCTGAACAACACTAAAATCAATTTAATCTAATTGATGCTTACAGAACACTCCACCCAAGAATAGCAGAATACACATTCTTCTCAAGTGTATATGGAAGATTCGCCAAGATACAAACCACTCTGTAAGCCATAAAACAACCTTAACAAAGTTAGATGAGTTAAAATCATATAAAGGATATTCTGTGACCATAATGGAATTCAGTGAGGAACCAATAACAGAAGTGTATACAGAAATATTCAAATATTTGAAAATTAAATAACTCATGAATAAAGAAGAAATCTCAAAGAACTATAGAAAATATTTTTTTTAACTGAATTAAAATAAAAACACAACGTAGAAAATTTGTGTGATGAAAGGGTGCCTGGCTGGCTCAATTGGATGAGATGTGACTCTTGATTCTGGGGTTCTCAGCTTGAGTCCCAAGTTGGGTTTGGAGATAACTTTAAAATAAATAAATAAATAAATAAATAAATAAATAAATAAAATATTAAAAAAAGAAAATTTGTGTGATGCAGCTAAAGCAATGTTTAAGAGAGTTTTATAGCACTGAGCACTAAGAAGAAATGTCTCAAATCCATAATCAAAGCTCCCACCTTAAAAAATTAGTAAAAGATGAGCAATTAACCCCGCCAAAACCAGACATATGGCAATTATAAAGAGCAGAAATCAGCGACATTGAAACCAGAAAACAATAGAGAAAATCGATAAAATAGGAAGTTGATTTTATTTATATATTTATTTATTTATTTTTATTTATTTTTGAGAGACAGAGAGAGACAGTGCGAGCAGGGGAGGGGCAGAGAGAGAGGGAGACACAGAATCTGAAGACAGTCTCCAGGCTCTGAGCTAGCTGTCAGTACAGAGCCTGATGTGGGGTTCGAACCCATGAACCGTGAGATCATGACCTAAGCCAAAGCCGGACGCTCAACCGACTGAGCCACCCAGGTGCCTCCGGAAGTTGATTTTAAGAAAAGATCAATTAAAATTGAAAAAGCATTATGCAGACTGTACAAGAAAAAAGTATAGACCCAAAATTTTAATATCAGAAATAAAAACAGCAATGTTGAAGATATTAAAGGGATAATAAGGGAAAACTACAGACAACATACACCTAAACATTCTCATGAGCAACACACCAAATAGGATATGTTGCCTCCAAATTTCAGAGGCCCACCAAGTGTTGTGCTTCTTTTTGATGGGTAGTTGAAGGTGTAACTCGTCTTTCATTCTAGAGTGGATATCTGAAAAGTCCTAGTCGACCTCTGGGACTCCTAGAAATGACCAATATGGCAGCCACTGCACTCTTGCAGGATTTATTTCTTATTCTCTGGCATCCATATATCTTACTAAGGCATCTTGGATACTTGCTTCTCTCTGTTCACCAGGTTCAATGACCTAGTGCTGCCCAGTAGAAATATGCTGTTTTTTAAAAAAAAATCTTTTTTATTTGAGATAGATAGAGAGAGAGTGAGCGAGCGCCAGAGAGGGGCAGAGGGAGAGAGAGAATCCCAAGCATGCTTCACACTCAGCATGGAGCCCGATGTGGGGCTTGGTCCCATGACCCTGGAATTATGACCTGAGCTGAAATGAAGCATCAGATGCTCAACAAACTGAGCCACCCAGGCACCCCTGGAAATATACTATGAACCATATACGTTATTGTAATTTTTCTAGTAGCCACATTAAAAGTAAAAAGAGACGGGTAAAATTAATTTTTACAACCTTATTTCACCAAACATATCCAAAATATTATCATTTCAATATACAGGATGCAAAATTATTAATGAGATATTTTACATTTTTTTGTACTCTTTGCAATCTAGTGTGTATTTTATACTTATAGCACATCTCCATTCAGAATAGCCACATTTCAAGTGCTCAACCACAAGAAGCTAATAGTTGCCATTTGGACAGTGCAGCTCTGGAGTATATTGGAACTGAGCTGTCCATTTGTCATAGTACTGAGTTAAGTCAGAGATGGACTAATCACCCTACCATGTAAAGGCAAGTTTTGTTTGTGATCTTTATTGATGGGAATAGAAAAGGAAATATTTCTTACAGTAACTGTTACATACCAGGTACCAGGGTGTTTGGTATTTGGTCTAGTAAAGACATATGTGGTGAAGCTAGACAGTACAATACTAAGAGAAAAGTCAGAGAAAGACAAATACTATATGATTTCACTCATGTGTGGAATTTAAGAAACAAAACAAATAAGCAAAAGGGGGAAAAAAAAGAGATGCAAACCATGAAATAGATTCTCAACTACAGAGACCAAACTAATGGTTACCAGAGGAGAGGGGGATGGGGGGATAGGGGAAATGTGTGAAGGGGATTGAGGAGTGCACTTGTCATGATGAGCACTGGGTGATGTATGGAATTGTTGAATCACTATATTGCACATCTAAAAATAATATAACAGTGTATACTAGCCAAATGGGGATTAAAAGTTAAAAAAAAGATACCTTGTTTGGAATTTCAGTTGCACTTGATTAAATTTATGATAATTAAAAGTCATCTCCCAGACCTAGAAGACTTTTGCACCAGCCCTCTGGCAGGTTAGAGATGTGAAGACATTACCACATTTACATCTTTCTATTCATTTACTTTTTAAGTTTTATTTTTTATTTATTTTTGGAGAGAGAGATAGGGAACAACCAGGGAGGGGCAGAGAGAGAGAGGGAGACAGAATCCCAAGCAGGTACCACACAGTCAGTGCAGAGCCCAATGTGGGGTTCAAACTCATGAACTGACTATTTTGAAATTACTGTTTAAACACAGGAATGTGTATTGCCTTAGTTAGGGGCTGGAGACAGGAACTGTCCGTGAAGCAGACTGTGAGATCATGACCTGAACCTGTCAAGAGTTGGATGCTTAAGGGACTGAGCCACGCAGGCGCTCCAAGCACACTTCCATCTTTCAAGTCTTTGGAAGTGACATGACTCTTTATGCATATTGCTCTATGTTTACTATTTTGGCAAGGAGTATTCCAGAGGTTTCCACTTGACCCTTCCTTCCATAATATGCATGGTCAGAAAAGCAATGTGTAGATTCTTCTAGTTATAAGTAATCTCTTCACTGTATGTTCTGGCTCTTGGGAAATAACCACAGAATGTGTCTATAGATGGATTGGACTCACTGAGAGACAGACTCCTGACCTCCATAAGTCTTCATGCTTAACAGTGGATGACAACAATGTTGTGATTCTTCAGAGATTAGTGACACTTCAGGGGCAGTATAATAACCTTCAGAAGGGCTGGGTATTTTTGTTTCTCTAGTACATGGTCATAGATATTTCCAAAGAAGACACGGAAGGAGAGTCATAGTCCATGCTCATGGCTATATTTTAAGATGCTTCTTTAGACAAACCCAGTCTCTATCTCAAACAAAGATTTGTATCCGTTTACTGGTTTTAGTCTGGAAACTACATAAGAATCCTTGAATCTCCACAATGGCAACTTAAATCTGGTGTCTGCTTATCAAACCAAGAAACTTTCTATTTATAAATTATGGAACAGCACTTCATTAGGCTACCTATATATCTCATTCCCCAGGACTGAGTGGTCCATTTAGTTAGTCGTATTTGTCCATGGGGCAAAATACTCTTCTGTCTTTGGGGTTTATTATAGTAATCATTCCCATCTTTATCTATTTATTTATTGTTAAGAATCAAAGTCTGCCCTCTAGTGTACTGGAATCTCATTATTCCCATTGAGACCAGGCAGCACAATTCCATGTTGGCAACTCAAAACTGTCATCTACAACCTACAGAGGTCAGCCATCATGGAAACTGTAAGGATGTTGATTATCCTGTTACCAATGCATGCTCAGTGAGAATGGCTAAGGGGTGGTCCAGCAGCTGCACATAATAGATATACTCCAGTGTTCTTTTTTCCCTGAATCTTCAGATTCCTTTACAGTAGTGTTTCTCGAAGTGTAGTCTTGGGTCCCAGTGCTGGCAGCAGTGGCATCAACCACGAGCTCATTAAAAATGCAAATTCAAGGCCACTCTCAACCTACTAGATCTGAATTTCCGGGTCTGAGGCCCAGGAAACTGTTTAACCAGTTAATGCATGCTAAAATTTAAAAATCACTGTTCTACAGTATGCCAGAGAAATTTTGGCATTTTGTACTTATAAGCTATAGGCTGTTGTTGAGTCTAAGCATCAGTCAACCAACTATAAGACTATAAAGGCACTTTCATAAGCTTACATGAATACATTTTTTTACACTAAAACATTTAAGTCCTGATTTCCAGGCAAGTGCATCCATATTGAAAATCAAACCATATATTTTATTTTCATTAGTGTAGTAACCCTGATGTTCACCTCCATACATGCTAACCAGATTCCTGATGATACCAATTGGTGAGATTCCATCACATTTTTGGTATTAATATGTCTCTCTAGGAGCAGGATTTATGCTGCTATGTCTGAACTACGCTGAAATCTGACACTTATCTTAGGAATAGAGCTAATGAGGGGTGGCACGGGTGATGAGGTTCTGTATCTCTAGTGAGTCAAGTTCTTTAGGTATAGTTGTTGAATCTTTTTTTTTTTTTAATGGTGCAAAGGCTGGTTTCCTTAGATTAGGGACAGGTAGTGTGTGTGTGTGTGTGTGTGTGTGTGTGTGTGTGTGTGTGTGTGTGGCTACTGCTACCAGTGAAAAAGATTAAGAGGCACTTGGGGATTTAAAATTCTCAGCCTCATTAGTATCTGGCCCAATGTTGCCACACCATTCTCTCTGCACCAATGCCCTTAACCTGAGTGTGAGGGACTTGGCAGATTTTCCCAGTTAATTCATGCTGCTAGTTCATAATCCTTCCAATAAATCCCTGGGTTTGATCCTCAACTACATCTGTTCTGTGGTTACAGGAGATTAGAGATTCCTTTCATAGTAGTATTTTGATTTTACACCCATTACTTGCGTTAGGATTTCAAAGTTTCAGTGTCCCTTTCTCTGTGTAGGATGGTCAGAAATAGCCAGCTGGCCCCACAATATTTATAATAACCTCACCTACCTTAACAAACAAATGCTACATTTTTGTCTTAGCAACTAAATGCTATTGCTATCTCTCCTGTCCCTTGACTCATACTCCATCCCTTGCCACTACCAGTGATAATTTGATTAATTGTGATGTCACCTCATGACTTAAAAAAGAGGTTATCTGTGCTTTCATCAAATACATGAGAGTTTTGAGAGTCTGTCTTCTGTGTACCACTTACTGTATTCCCATCCAGTAGGAAACAGATGGCACATTAAAGAGACAATTGAAGAGAGTGTAATGAGGTCACTATTTGCAAATATGTGTACTGGGATAACACACACATGGGGATAGTAGAGCACGCTGGAATTAGCAGCAGGGGGAAGCTGTTATCACCTTGGGTCTGGAGGGATAAGGGAGAGGAAATGGTTATAGTGGATGGGGTAACAATTACTGGTTTAGGAGAGGGATCACCAAACAGGAGTTGTGACTACCATTAAACCCATAGCACGGCAGTGCGGGAGCCAGGGTGGGTAAATACTCCAACCTTGCACCCTCTGATCACCTGCTGGTGCCTCCCAGTGGCTGAACCCAGCTCTAAGCCAGAGGGAGCTGGGACAGTGCAGTCCCAGAGGTGAGCCTTCCAGGGCTCATGGTGGGGTGGAGAAGTGTGGAGAACAGCTCTTGACTTTCTCATCTGTTACAGGCTGACTTGCACCCTCCCAAAATCATATGTTGAAGCTCTAACCCCTAGATGTGACTGTATTTAGAGATAGGGCCTTTATGGAGGTATATTAAATGAAGTCATAAGTGTGTGGCCTTAATCTGATAAGACTAATGTCCTTAAAAGAAGAGGAATAGACACTTTTATTCATTCTGAGGACACAGGGGGAAGGCAGCTATCTACAAGCCAGGAAAAGAGGTCTCCTCTGACACCAGCCCTGCTGGCTCCTTGTCTTGGACTTCCAGGCTCCAGAACTGTAGGAAGGTCAATTTCTGTTGCTTACATTGCCCAGTCTGTGTCGTTTGTAATGGAAGCCCGATCAGCTGAACACATCACCTACAAAATGCGGATGGTCACGTGTGTCCTGGGGTTCCCATGAGGATTGCGTGATGTAACATGAAGTTTCTGAGCTGAATAGATTCACAATGACTCTACTATTTTTATTACTGGCATTAAGAGTTAAACATTGGGGGTGCCTGGGTGGCTCAGTTGGTTAAACATCCAGCTTCTGGCTTCGGCTCAGGTCCTGATCTCACAGTTCATGGGTTCGAGCCCCACGTCGAGCTCTGTGCTGACAGCTAGCTCAGAGCCTGGAGCCTGCTTTGGATTCTGTATCTCCCTCTCTCTCTGACTCTCCTCTGCTCTGCTGTCTCTCTCTGTCTCTCAAAAATAAATAAAAAAACATTAAAAAAAAAGAGTTAAACATTGAGAGTCTCACTTTGTAATTTTTAGATACCACTCTGGAGGGTTTTTTTGAACTTCAATTATCTTTCTCGAGGTGAACCAAATAGGTCTTCACACATTACATATACAATGTGGTTTAGGATACCTTTTTACATTCTATTTATAATTTGCTTTTTAAAATGTCTTAGTCTCCTCCTCCCACCTCTGTAGCACATTGGATTAGTGTCTCATTTTAGTAGTTTATAATGTCTTCTTTACTGGTTTATAACAGATGGTTCTGAGCTCATTACTCTATAAATATAGATTGTATATATGTATTTTTTTCTGTGTGAAATACTTGGTATTAGTCCCTGATGAAGCTTACCTGCCACGTCTCAAACTGTTCTTGTCAAATAGCAGACCCAACACTATTTTTGTTTTTATCTTTTGTGTTTTACATTTTGCCTTGCTTGTCTTTTTAGTGTGTAAATGCTTGTGGGCAGAAAGCACCATTTTATGTCATTTTATATGTCAGTTTCAAGCATCACACTGATGGTTTTGAAAAAAACAATGAAAATATTTTCAGGTAAAAAAATCCAATTTTAGGACTTATTTAGGTTTACTGGAAGGGTGGAATGCTTGTAATAAAGCACTGTGATCCAAATATTTCAGTCCTAGGCTATATAATCAGAAACCCACATGTGTGGTGCCTGCATGGGTCTTCTAAAAAAAGGATAAAGATGGTGAGATAGCTTGTTAGTTATTAAGATTATATATATATATTTATGTTTACATATATGTTTTTTAAATGTTTATTTACTTATTTTGAGAGACAGCAAGTGCGTGGGGGAGTGGAGAGGGCAGAGAAGGCGCGAGAGGGAGAATCACAAGCAGGCTCCGCACTAAGTGTGGAGCCCAATGCGAGGCTCAATCTCACGTTTGTGAGATCACGACCTGAGCCAAAATCAAGAGTTGGATCCTTAACTGACTGAGTCACTTAGGTGCCTCAAGATTATACTGTTTTATCAATAATACAGAAAGTAAGCCAAAAGAATAGTTTAATAACAGCTGTGGCTTATTGAATTCTACTGTGGGCAGACATTACTAGTTGCTGGTCCTTTTATATTTATTTTATTGTATACTCTTGTAAGATGGGATCAGAGGCTTGGCCCTGCCCTTTCCCCTGTTATCCTACCTCTAGAAGAATTTAAATCATTTGATTGGATTTAATCAGGGGATGGGCTTTTTCAGGTGAGTGTGTAGGAGGGTAAAAATGGCAAACACATTAAGAGTTTTCAAGGGAAGGATTGTAATGATGGACCATAGGATCTAGGCTGGGTCAGAACAGACATGAGGGAAAAATGAGAAACATTAAGAAACTGGTATGGTTAATGGCTTGGAAGGTTTTGAATTTGAATAATGGTTAGAGTTGGCAATTTCAATGAAATGAGGTTGTAGTGAAAAATAATAGGAAATTCAGATTTTGGAGGTAGTGGGTTATTGGTAACAGCAGGGTCATGGGTATGAGCATGGACAGGTGACTGAGGTATGGTAGGAAAAAAGATGATTAAAGTGACAAGGAGCTGAGAGGTCCAGGTGTTGGCTGGATCTTCCAATAGATGAAGATGCCCCAAGAATGGTAATAGGACTAGGGGCGGAAGGGAAGGTGGTGTGGTAAGCACAGTAATGGCTCCCTGAGACACCCATGTTCTAATCTCTGGAGTTGTGAGCATATTACCATATGTGGCAAAAGAGACTCTGCATACATGAATAAGTGAAAGATCTTCCGAAGGGGGAGATTATCTTGGATTACAGGGGAAGGGACGATTTAATCACAATTATCCTTATGAAAGTCAGGCCATAGGATCAGGAGATGTGATGATGGATGCAGGGTTTGAAGTGATGTGAGGTCATGGGCCAAGGATGTGGGTAGCTTCCAGACAGTAGAAAAAGGCATGGAAACAAATTTTCCCCTCTAGAAGGTAGTACCTCCAGAAGGAACATAGCCCCGCTGAAATTATTTTAGACTTCAGAACTGTAAGATAAGAAATTTCTGATGTTTTAAGCTAAAGGATTTGTGGTAATTTGTTATAACAGCAAAAGGATGCTAAAACAGCAGATATTGGAGTCATTAACAAATTAAGGAGAGTGATGGTAGTGGGTAGGAGGTAGCATGGTAAATGAGAGAACTGAGGACGCAATGCCTGATGCCTACATTTAAATGTTGCTGGGGTTTCAGAAGGAGAAAGGAATTTTACAGGCTATGCATCACAAATTCCAGTGGTCATGATAGGTTTGGGAATGGTAGGAAATAGGATCATATCTGGGTGACTCAGGTAATTTCAGGGATATGTTGATGGAGAACCTGGGGGGTTTCAGTTTCTGATGGCACCTGGATAAACAAGGAAGAGAAGTGAGATTCCTGAGGGTCTCTTATTTCCATTTCGTTTACTTACTGAACACCTATGAGGAAGCTCTGACACGGTCATGAGTGGTTTGGTGAAGTATGGGCAAGTGAATACATCCTCTTGGGGAATCCCAGGGACTAAATGCCAGGAATCTGAGTTGTTCCCCAAGCTCTCTTTGTTCTGGAGGCAAAGTAGTATGACAGGCTGGATGGTTGAGGGGAGAGGAGAAGGAAAAGATGTTGATGGGAGTATCTTACTTTGAATAGGAAGTTTGAGACTTCTACTTTCTCTGGTGACTTGATGGGAAAGAGAGAAAACAAGCTACATAGAATGGAAGAATCAGACTTCTTATCCACAACATTGGATGCCAGATGGTAGTGCAATACTGTTTTCAAAGCTCTGAAGGAACAGGACTGATGATCTAGGATTTTATATCGAGGAAGAAAACAAATCAAGTTGAGTGAGGGCAGGAGTTTGTTCTGGGCTGGATTCCTGGCCTTTGCTCTGCTCTGCTCTATATTTCAAGGGACTGGCTCTGTAGGATGGATTTTCCAGCCTCCTATTTCATCAACTTCTGGTTGGGTTCAGGCAGTTAGAGCACAGAAGGAATGAAGAAACCAGGGTATAATTCCTACTTCCCTTATGTCTCTAGTGGAATCTGACCTTTGCTGTGCCTTCCCTGTGGCTCCAGTTTCTTCTGGGTGACCAAGCTGAGGTCTTAGATCTGCTAATACCACCTCTTGCTTTGTCTCTTCAGCCTAAGGATAGTTGTGAATGTCTACTATGTGCAATATCTTGGCTGCCTTTGGATTCTCCCTTATTTATGTAGCCAATTTTTTCCATTAAATTCCCTCTGTTTAAATGCTTATATTAGTTTCATTTTTCCTGTTGGGAATCTGAGTAATATATACAATAAGATAAAGATATTTTTGGAGTTCATGGAATCAGAAAGCTTATCACCTTCCTTCTGATGTAGGCAGGCCAGGTCCCAGGACCCAGAGGAGGATCCTGCAGGACTAGTCAAGAGGGTCCATGGCTTTCAGAGGATAGAAATCAAACTTGAGCTGGGAAGAAGTGAAAGCAGAGTTTATTGAAATTATAGAGAGAGTGCAGATGCAGACAGAGCATCTGGGAGACTTGGAAAGGAAAGTAGAATGAGTCTTGTCATGGATTGGGGTTTGGGGTTTTTCGTAAGGATTGTAGTCTGATGTATGTATGCTCTCAGGCATCCAGGAACTGGTCAGAACAAGGGCAAAGGTCTAGGTATCATCCGCAAGTCACTTACTCCATAAAGCCAGGGGGTCTTGGCGTTGAGATGTCTAGTGCTGGTGGTTTGGAATACTCACGGGATTGCTTCACCTGGTCATCTTTGCCTGGTCATTTCTTAATTGTTATCTATTGTGCTGGAAGACTTCCAAGAAATCATTAAGTCTTTGTCCCTTACAAGGAGAACATACGTTATTTGTATATATAAAGTGCAGGTGATCATCCCAGCAAGAATAGAATCAGGAACAGGAGTTGAAAAGCAAATTTTTATGGTATCCATCAGTTTCCCTATCTCACTTGTTAGGAAGTTTCATGATGATACAGTCTAGAAAAACAATGGAGGAAGTCAAGAGAAAGCCTGGATCTACACTGAGAGGACTAGAAGGAGCACTGGTTCCAGTCCAAGAGGGCAGTGAAGGCAAATCCAGGATAAGAGCTATGCCACAGGCCTGGAGATAAACATTTCAGTTTAAAACAGGAGTGCAAAAGGCTCCAGAAAAGGCAATTTAAGACTCCCCCTCAAAACAAAATCACAATAAGGTCACAAGCTGTGGTGATCCTAATTTAAATAAAATATGCAAGGATTGATTTTAAACACAATTGATAGAGTGTAAGAGAACCCAACTCACCTTGATGCGAGGATCATTCCCCTCTCCATAGCCCCAGGGTTGTGGCATTGGGCTTGTAAAAAAGAAAACATAATCCTAGCGTTATACTTGGCCTTGCAGTAAAAAAAAATATTTAGAGTCATATTAATGTAAATGCTGTTTATTTGTTTTTTAGCTCTTAAAATCAACCTAAATACAAAGAATAAAAGACTTGACTGTGGTTGCACCAGAGAATATAAATGTTAACAGCCTTGTGCTGGAAACGTGCAGTAACCGAAGGTCAAGGGAGGCAAGTTGAAGGGATGAAGGAGGCATTAATATTCTCATTTTGCAAAGGAAAGAGTGAACCAGCTCAAGCTGATAGAATAAGCTGAGGACTACGATATAATTTAAAATGAAATGATTAAGATACCTAATAGATGTAAAAGCAATATTGTAATTTTCAAACATTAGGCAAAGGGGAGTAGCATACCCGAATTCCATAAATTTTGCCTTTAATTGTTAAATCTTGAGAAAGGCTCCCTAAGGGGGTGGGGGCTGGGGAGCAGGGATGGTGGGGTAGGCTGTTTCTTTTCAGCCTAAACTCTCTTTTATTTTTAAATTTGTTATAAGGAAGTTTTAAAACACATCAGAATAAAACCGAATAAAGTGTTAACAGTGTTTGTTTCTGGGAAGTAAAACTGTATTTCCTCCCCCTTCTTCTTCTTCTCCTTTTTTTTTTTTTTTTTGTATTTTGCATTCTCTGTAGTGGACACTTATTTCCTTTTTCATGAAAGCATTTATTTACTTTGAAAATAAAACCAAAATCAAGAACAACTGTTCTACTTTTCTTCATCTTGCACAGAATTGAGTCCAAAGTCCCTATTAGGAAGAGGTAGTAGTGGGGGTGGTAATGAGCGTGGTTCAAACCTTACCAGCTGTGCGATCTGTCGAGTTAGGCAGACTGGCTGTATTTCAGTTTCTTATCTGTAAAACTGAGATCTGAAATGTACTCATCTGTTTATGAACTGTTCTGAAGATGACAAGAGTTAATCTGTACAGAGCTTGTGGACTGGTACCTAGTACATTGTAGATATGATGCCAGTGCTTACCATTTTATTACTTTGCTATTCCAGATGCTTTATGATCTGATTCCAGGGTACCCTTCCCAATGTGTCCTTCTCTCCTTTCTTTCATACATCAATTGTATCTTCCCACCTTTCCCTTCTGTCCCAGTCAAACTCCTTGTTCAAAGTCCAGCTCCGGCACCACTTCCCCAAGCTCTTTCTCTGATCTTCCAGTTGGCAGTACCTCCACTATGCATTACAGCTTTTATTTAGCCATCTTATGACACTTAAAACTTCCCAGCCTGTATTCCATTATTTATGTATATATTTTTCTATTTAGGTGTTGGAAGTTTTATGCCCAAGTTTTAATACCGTCCCCCAAAACTAGAGACCGCCAGGGAGACCGAGTCACACATGCAAAAGCAAAGGGCTTTATTATTATTACGGGCTTATAAGCTCGGGCTCACAGACTTCACCAACGCAGTGGATCCACGCTGAGAGCCCCGAACAAAGGCGGGCAGGGCCTTTATGGGCTTGGGAAGGGGGAGTTACAGGAAATTGTGACACAGGTACAGGGGTCCAATCATTATAGCATAACATCATTGGCAGTAACTTTAACCATACACATTGTTACTTTTGGCGGGACCCAATCACAACATTTAGAGTATTGACCAATTACAGAGTGAACCCAGGACCCTCATGTAGGGCGTGACTAGCCTTAAGCAATAGGTGATTATCTATAGCTTCTGTCTCTAGGCCTGCCCTTAGAAATGTTAAGGGTGTTAGCTGGCCTTTCCTGATTGGGCATTACAAGGGGTGTCCCTCCTGCCTGGTCAACATGTGCCCTTCTATTGTCTAACGATTCTGAGAAACCAACACTTAGGCTTCAAGGTCAGAGGGAAACTTGAAGCCTGTCATGGAGTCAGTTTGATTCAGACCTGCGTCCTTACAGAAGCACCTTGAGGACAGAGTATTTTATTTTCAGGAGCCTGGCAGAAAGTAGATGTCCCCCAAGTATGTTTTAATGTATTAAGTCAGAAAAGGACAAGCCATATGGCATCTTAATTACAATAAAGGACTCAACATTCTTTCCCTCTCCAGTAGAATTGTTATGCTTGTTTGACTTTTGTTTTTCTCTTATAATAGGCTGGGATAAGACTTAGAGGCAACCTTGGTAATACAACACTTTTTCCATTTCCAATAAATCTTTAGTAGCTCAGTGATGAGGCTCATTAGAGAAATGCTCTTTGTTTACTGAACAAAGACCACAGTTTTTCACTAAAATGCTGACTCATTCCTTCCTAATGTTTGATCCAGTTCAGTTGCTGCAGAAACAGCCTAGTTGCTGTTGGCACAGATTTTCATTGTTGTTTCCATAGGTGGCGCTAGCTGAGCGTGTTAAAGCCTCAAATTGGGCTACAAATTAACCTTGCTCAGACGTAATTGAATGTCCATTTGCTTTTCATTCTTTCTCTCAGGCATTTTGCTTCTTTGTATTTATTTATTCTTAGATAATTTCCCTAAGCAATATTCTGGAGATACTCCTCATTAAAACCAGGTCCAGTAACATGGGATCATTGTCAACATCTCTGAATAACTTAGCTTTTAAGGAAAGTATCAATAAAAAAACTTACATTATTTGTAGTGATTCTGAATCTATTATGCTGAAGCATTAATGTAAACAATACTATTACTAAAAATACCTGGTTAAATGCAGAATGCTAATTATTAATATTAATGAAAGTACTTGTAGCATTTCATATTTTATAGTATTTCATGCTTAATTTCCCTGTATTTTTATTATACCTGTCAGTATAAATGCTGACATTTTTTCTTTCAATATTCTTTTTGTATTATGAATGTGAACATTTGATATTATTAAGCTTAAGGCCATATTTTATGTTTGAAAAATAATGTACAGCAAGGATTTATAGGCGGGCATCTTGTGCTTTGACTCAGGAGTCCAAGGACTAAAAAACCTAGCAGTGAGCTCAATGAGACTGAGTGAGAGTCAGTGTTCTCTGCTTCTTTTTTCAAAATGCATTTCCTGGGGGTTCTTGACATACACATACACACACGTGTGTGAACATACATTGTATGTCTGTGTGTAAGAGAAGTTGAGAGGGGCATAAAATCAGAGAAATCACAATGAATTCTTGGAGAGAAGCATCACCAGTTACCTGGCATTGATTGTAGGAGAAGGCAGAGATATTTTCATGAGCGTGTGATGTAAGCTGTCCCACAGGGCCCTCTGCTTAGAAGAATCCAGTACTTGGTTTAATGCTCTGGTTTTGCTGTTTAAAAAATATTCAAAAGAGGGGTGCCTGGGTGGCTCAGTCGGTTAAGCCTCTAACTTCAGCTCAGGTCCATAATCTCATGGCTTGTGGGTTCCAGCCTGGCGTCGGGCTCTGTGTTGATGGCTCTTTCTTTCAAAAATTGAAAATTTAAAAAATGTTCAAAAGTTATTAAGAATTTCATTTTGTGTTGGACCTGGCAAATCATTTATGCCATCCTGCCTGTAGGCTTCTCTTTAAAACCTGCTGCTGGGCTGACTGAAGAGCCAAACTAATGCCATGACAGGCTTCAAATAAGCCTCAGAAACTAGAAGGCCTAAGTTTCTGTTTTCCCAGGTGTGACTCAGCAGTCACAGGAAGAAAAATAACCCATCCATTGCCCAAGCATACCACCCCTAGCCCAAGCCAATCATAAGACGCCTGATGTTCCCGCTGTTTTAGTGAGCCTGCTTAATTTTAAATTAGCCAATCACCCTGTGCCGCACCAACCTCTGCTGATGTGCCGCCCAATCATTTTGTAATCCCTGCCCCTCACCCCACCCTTCACTGCATCCCTCGCCCCAACTGTAATAAAAGCCCCAATCAACTGATGATTTGGGCTCTCAGCACGGATCCACTGTGTTGGTGCGGTCTGAGAGAAGGAGCTTAAGCCCGAATAAACACCCTATGCTTTTGCATACGTGATTCGGACTCCCTGGTGGTCTTGGTCTTTGGGGACCCGGTAATCTGGGCATAATACTGATGAGGAGAAATTTGTAAGAGGAGTGTCTGGGTGGCTCAGTTGGTTAAGTGTCCGGCTTTGGCTCAGGTCATGATCTCACGGTTTGTGGGTTCGAGACCCACGTCAGGCTCTGTGCTGACAGCTAGCTCAGAGCCTGGAGCCTGCTTCAGATTCTGTGTGTGTGTCTCTCTCTCTCTGACCCTCCCCTGCTCGTGCTGTCTCTTTCTGTCTCTCAAAAATAAATTAAAAACATTAAACAAATAAAAAAGAAAAAAATTTGTAATAGATGACATACTCTATATGACTGTCTTGAAGGCTTTGAGATTGTATGAAATAGAGAATCAATAAGAAATTCCCTGAAAATGGCCTAAGCCCAGGGTCATTGTCAAGGGTCACGAAGGAGCCTTCTCTGAAGAGCCTAAGTAGGCGGCTCAGAGTTCACTCATCCAGATTTCAAAACACACACTCGGCATCCTCATGCTAACTATTTTCTGTTAAGGATTTTTGACACTTCTTCAGAAATTCTCATATCACCTCACATTGCATTTAGTTCCTAAATGGACGTATGAAACATTTTTTTTTCTGGTAGGCAGAGCACGTTTTCCTGCCATTCCTGCTAAGTAAGACAAAAAAAAAAAAAGATACAACCAAGTCACTTATATATTTACCTAGTGCAATGGCAATAGACCTACAATTGCGTTAGCAACAAAGTGGTTTTGAACTTTGGAGCTGAAACTCTTGATACATTGGGGGCACCCTTTTGCAGGGAGAGATGACTTTATCAGCTGTTCACATGGCTCTGCTCATCAGCAGAAAATAAAGGAGTCGGTGCTTAATATAATTTCTCCTTGGAGTGAATTTGCACCAGAAGTTTTAAAAATTAGATCTGGGGTAAAAACCTGATCATGCCATGGCTTTGCCTCCTGCTGTGTATACCAGATGCCTGTCCTGGTACAGTTTATAGGATCTGGGCGCTTACCTAGTGCACCTATTTGTGTTTACATTATTGTATCTATTTAAGAAGAGAAGGTTCTCTGTTTCAGCCTAAGATAATAAATATCTTAACAGGGACATATGGAGACAGAACCCATATCACCGCAGACTTGGGAGCATAGTTGCTGGGAATACTCTTGAATATTTAGCACATTGGGGTTCCTGAGCCTTGTTCTCAGGAGAAACCAGAGGATAATTAGATCCAAATCCTTCTTATGTCAAAGCTCTTCTGTTCGTCATTCATTCATACATTTTTCTCTATTTACTATTTCATTTTTGGTTCTTGTTTTAGAAATGAATAGAAATTTGTTGCTTGCAGGTTTTCATTGGGCAAAGACTCTACTGTTAGGGCCCCTGAGCTCAAGAGACCTTTAATATTCTGTAGTGTGACCTTTCCAGAAACAGGAAGGGATTTGTTCAAAGCTATCAGTTTTTTAGTATCCACTTGAAATATGTAACCTCCTTTGAGGCTAATTTCAAGGAAAGAAGTCATCATACATATCAGAACTGTCAAGTTCCTGACAGCAGATGGGAGCCAAACCATTAGCACATTTGCCACAAAACTTGAATTATTAAGATAGTGGGAATGTATCTTTATTTCCCATTGCCAGGGTATAGATACTCATAAGCCTTTGCCTCTGAGCAGTAGAGACTGGCTTTTTGCTAAGAATCCCAAGCGACACATACTTTTTGTGAGGAATGACACACATTGTTTGTGAGGAATTGGATCTCTGAATAAATTGACCGTAAAGCAATTCTTTATCTTACCATTTCTTCATGGTACTTAATTATACATTTTTTAGAGTTTGAGGTTAGTAAAGGTAATTTGGAACAACAGTTGGTTTCACCTAATGTCAGATGTAAGTTCACAAATATCTCTAAAATAATACTGGGGTAAATATTTTCTCCCTTATTTAGAGTTCCGTTAATATAAGGTGTATGGCTGTTCTTACGATAAAGCAATTCATTTGTAATTTTTATTGTCTCATTTAAAAGAGTGATTAAAATAATAAATCAAGGTCATATGTAAATATTTGGAAGGTAATTGTCAAATAAAATCAGTATTTCTATAGAAATACATGCTAAAAGCTTATTCTTCTTTTCAATAAAAGCACTTTGCAAGGTACTCAGATCCCTATTTGATTTTCTTTGTTCCCTTTTCTCTGTAACTAAATCCTAGATGCAGGAGGAATATTTCATCTTTTAGTTTCATCTTTTTGCTAGAAAAGATGCTTCCAAGAGTTGGAGTTTCCAATGACTGGCCAATGTTATCTGAGAGACATGTAAAAAATGCTTGACAGAATCAAAAATAATTAAAGCAAAGCAATCTATAATCCCAGGGGTCAGAGATAGCACTGTTAATATAATAGTTATAGAAATTTAGAACCTTTCCTATGAATGCAGATTAGTTGGTCTTTCCATCTATCGCTATTTTTTTAAAAGTTTTATTTTTTGAGAAAGAAAGAGAGCACATATAGAGAGCAGGGGAGGTGCCAGAGAGAGACGGAAAAAGTGAGAGAGAATCCTAGGCAGGCTCCTCACGCTCAGTGCAGAGCCCAGATGAGGGGCTTGATCTCACAAATTGTGAGATCATGACCTGAGCCTGAAATCAAGAGTTGGACACTTAACCAACTGAGCCACCCAGGTGCCCCCATCTATCTCTTTCATTGATTTATCTTCATGTTCCCCCAGTATATGTGTGTCCATAATCTCACTTTACTACTTTTAGGACAGTTGCTGTTTTCATGTACTCTGCTGTCCTCTCTATCAGAGAAGGGATTTGTTGGGGGTGGGGGTTCCCTAAACCTTCCTCTCACACCTACTCCATTATTTCTGATGTTTTTGTCCGTGAATGTGAGCCTGCCTGGGCACTGCTAGCCCTTTGCATCCAGATCAACAAATCTACTTCAGGCCTTGGGGAGACAGAAAAGTAGCTCCACTTCAAAAGGTTGTAATCTTCAGACATGGCCACTCTCAAGGAAAAGGCTGCTTATGTGATTGTGAGCAAATTCTAGAAAAGAATCCATCAAGAGCCTTGTGTGTAGTTGCCGTGATTCTTTCTGGCCAAGAAATGTTGCATCTGGTCTTGCCTATGAATTGTGGGGTGCTCCATGCCTCTCTCTAACACCCCATGAAGACAAACTTTTGACAGGATTGTGGTCCTTTCTATCCTGCTATGATTGCCTGCCTATTCCTACGACTTCTAGTAGCTCTTTTATTCACTTAAGTAAGAAATTTCCCCTTCTGCTACATCAAGTTGCTATTCTTAAATAAATCAATAAATCAATGAATAAACGGTCACTCTTTATCTCCACAACCAAGAAAGAAAGGAAAAAGAGAGAGATTGGCAACCCAGAGTTTTAGTTAGTGTCTTCGTTTCTTTCATTTTGGAACCTTTCAGTTTCCTGAAGCCCATCTGCATGTACGTTCTGCTCTTTCTACTAAGGCATCAGCTTTGAAAAACCTCAGGAAAGGATCTTGGGACCCAAAAAGTTAATACACACTTACGTAAAGAAGGTAACCAATCTCAATTAACCTTAAATGAGCAGGGCTAACACTTGTCTATAAAGGAAGAGCTATTTCAACTGTTTGCCTAAGCATAGATCTATGAGCCATTTTATTTGCCATCTTTACAGACACTGTGTTATTAAAGTCATTCACCTACTGGGAATATTTTCAAGAAAATTTATTCCCCCATGGGAAATTATGAAAAATTTAGAATGGCACATTTTAACTACTGAATATTAATGCAACCTTTCCCAACTACTAATAAAAGAATGAAATCCCTGTTTATGAATATATTAAAAAGTTAGATGAGACTGTTTTATATGCACCAGTAATTTTTTCACTGTGATGTTCATTTTTACTTTAGGGTTTAGATAAGACTGTAATGGGACTGATAAAAGCAGAACTGTGCACTTTGTCAATGTGTGTAAGTGTGCCCATTTTTGTCTTCATGAGAAATGATTGCAGTGTTTGCATTTGAGATGAATAAGTTCAAAGTCTTTAATTCCATGTGTGACATACATGGAATTACTCCCCATCGAAGGGTTCAATTAAGCTGATAGAAAAATTAAGTTGACTATCTTGACTTAGCTATGACATGTCATATGTCATAACTTGGGTGTCCCAGTGAGTGGACTAAAATTATATTGATTTAATAAAGACTAGCAGTTTAGGAATCAGGGAACCTTAATTTTAGCCCTATGTCCATTAGTAACAAAATCAGACAATTGTTTTGTGGGCTTCATGTGTGCTGAGTGAGTATATATGAATGAATCTGTGTGTGCTTATAAAAAGTGGTAAAAGGTAAAAAGTGTAATAGGGCTAAAACTTTGGGTGTGTTATGAGCAGTGGTGGGAGACAGAGGTGACATGCAGGTCAGATCATGAGAGACATTATGCTAAAGAAATAAGAGTTTATTTTATGAGTATCTGGAAAACACTCTTTTTTTTAAACTTTCCAATTATAATTAATTTAAGACTTCATAAGAGTTGCAAAAATACTGTAAAGACTAACATGCTATTTACCAAGCTTCCTTGAATGTCAACAATTTACATATTTATGAAAACTAAGAAATTTACATTGGTACAATCCCAATAATTATAGACTTAATTCAGATTTTTACCAATTTTTCCATGAAATGAAAAAAATCTCTTCCAAGATCCCATCCAAGAGTCTACATTGCATGCACTTAGTTGTCATGTCTCAAGTATTTTCTAATTTGTTTTTCAGCCTTTCTTTGTCTTTCCTGACCTTCACATGTTTCAAAAGTACAGGTCAGTTTTTTTTGTAGGATGTCTCTGGATTTAGGTTTGTCTGAAGTTTCCTCATGATTAGATTGAGGTTATGGGTTTTTGGCAAGAATACTACAGAAGTGATTTGACCTTCTCAGTGTATTATATTGGGTGGTACTTGATGCTGACATGCTTATTATTGGTCATGTTAACCTCTTTCATGTGGCTAAGGGGGTGAATGCCAGGTTTACCCACTGGGAAGTTATTACTTTCCCATTGTGATTACTAAATATTTTGGAGGGACATTCTTTTTTTTTAAATTAAGGTAATATTTATTGAGCATTTGCAATGTATCTAACACTTTACTTACATTATCACACTTACTTCTCAATTACACATAGTGGTGTAAATACTGTTCTTATCCCCATTTGAAAGGTAAAAAACATGAAGTACAGAAGATTCAACTGTTATGATGTGGAAGCCAGTATCAAACAAGGTCTTATCATAGCAAGCCCATACTCCTAACCACTGTTATATTAAAATGTATGAAATGGTCAATATTGGACCATTTCTGACCAAAATAATATCAATTTCTTATTGACCAATCTAATATACAGCCTTTTGTATTTTTTAAAAAATAGTTTATTACCAAGTTGGTTTCCATAGAACACCCAGTGGTCTTCCCAAGTGCCTCTTTCCATGGCTATTACCCCCTTTCTCCTTCCTCTCCCTCTTCAGCCCTCAGTTTGTTTTCAGTATTCAAGAGTCTCTCATGATTTGCCTCCCTCACTCTCCCTAACTTTTCCCCTCTCTTTCCCCTTCCCATGGTCCCCTGTTAAGTTTCTCCTGTTAGACCTATGAGTGAAAACATATGGTATCTGTCCTTCTCTGCCTGACTAATTTTGCTTAGCAGGACTTGCCCACTAATTTGAGCGTATGCCCATGGATTTGCCTGGATCCATCACTACTGTGGTGTTTAAATGGTGATTTTCTATTTCCATCATTTCTTCTACTCTTATTAATTTGAGTACTTTTGTAAGAAAGAGTCACTGAATTATTTTGAGAAATGACAGATTACCATGGTATTAATACATGGATAAGAGATGGAAAGAAAGCAAGACCAGAGGAAGAGAGACTACAAATTAGGACAGATGACAAGGGCGTGAACTTAGGCAAGGACAAAGTAGATAAACAATTGATATGAGGAATATGTAAGAGGCAGAATCAAGAGATCATGGTGAGTTCTGATGTGAACCAGCAAGGAAGGCATCAAGCATTGTACCAGGTATCTGTCTTGGACATAAGGAATATTGGAGGAATAAATAGTTTTAGAAGAAGAGAGCCAAGACAAATTCAGAGAACATCCATGGAGGATTGTCTAAGAAGTTAGTCATATAAAAGCCAGGAGTTTAGAAGAGAGGTCTATTATAGAAGCATAGATCTCTAAGTCCTCAGTAAGTAGGTCCGAGTTGCATTCCTGAAGATGCATGAAGCTGCCTAGGAGAAGTAAGTGAAGGCAGAGAAGTCATGGGGGGCTAAGGAACACCAACATAAAGGCAGGAAGGGGAAAAGGAACTCACACAGAGAGAATGAAAATGTGTGCCTGGAACAGTAGGAGGAAAATCTACACAATGGGAAAACTTAGGTAAAGTGAGGAAAGGTACATGGAGGAGGGGATGTTCCCTGGTATGCAGGTTATAGAAAAGTTAACTAAGGAAAAGGCAGAAACAGTGTGATAGATAGCTACAAGTTAATTTGTAACCTTACTCAGAACGATTTCCCCATAGTGGTGAGGGCAGGCCCTCCACATTCCTATGGGGAGTGGAGAAGGAGAGACTGTGTGTATAGACCATCCTATCAAAGGGTTGAAAGAGCTGGGAAAGAGACAGGATGGTAAAAGGAAAGGGGAACTAATTTAGATTATTATTAGAAATCCCTCCCACTCTCATAGTCATAGACTATGGTTTTAAGTATAATATTTATTCTTTGTACATTAGCACGCACAATTCCCCTAATTTCTCTAGGTGCTGTATATTAAAATACATACACATGCACGCGCGCGCACGTGCGCGCACACACACACACACACACACACACACACACACGTTTGTTATGTGGTAGTATCCAAGATAATGCATCAATCCATTGTCAAAGAATATGCTTCACTTGGCTGGCACAGAATCGCCTAAAAACATTTCATTATTATATCTTAGTTCAGCTCGTTTGGATTGAGTATCTGGCCAAGGTCTCAGTGTGCTCAGTGGACAGGTCAATTTGCTTTGCTTGGCCAGGTTCCTGAGTGTCCCCAGTCCCCAGCCTTACAAATGCTTCATCATCAGCTGAATGGAGAGCAAGGTGAAAGGAGCCAGAATAGTTCAGCTCAAATCTATCCCCAGGAGGGAAAAACAATTGAAAACACATGCCCTGCTCACAGAGGAGCAACAGCATTGTCTTTGTATAACATTAATTCAACATAGAGGTCAAATTTTCCTCAGCAAACCAAATTACGTCCTTTATTCTGTCTGGAAAGAAAAAGATTTGCCTCTAGAATGTCCTCTGAGCATGAGAAATTAAGCCTCGAATATGAGTCATTTGAGCTAAAAGTACAAGATATTCTGGAAGCTGAGTTTGGCCTTGTAACTATTTATTTACATCTTAAAAGGAACTTCTTTTCACTAAAAAAAACAACAACAATGTTATCATGTTACAGAAGGTAAAAAACAGAAAAGAGAACGTTACTAATATCATTAACATAGTTACTATCTTTTTGAGTATTTCCTCATTTCTTTCTATATGTACCAATATTTTTTATATAATTGCAATCATACAGAAAATATAGTTTTATATCTGGCTTTTTCACTAGACTCATAGCATTACTCTGAGTTACTCTGTACTCTAATTATTCTTTTTAATGATCCTATAATATTCTGTGGAGTGTTTGTGCCATAAGTTAATTAAGCATTCCTCTTCTGTAGGATTTTTAGTTTGTTTCTAATTTATCACTTTAATAAATAAGACTGTATTGAAAAATGTTGTGTGCCATGGCTTTATCACTATATTTTATATTATTTTCTTGGGATAGATTTTCAAAAGCAAGATTACTAAGCCTGAGGGATGAATATTTAAGCTCTCCATGTGTACTTTCGTATTGTTTTTTAAAAGAGCTTACAGATTATAATGTCACCAACTGAGGTTTGCCACGTGAGTGGGCGATCCAAAGGCCAGAGCTGGGTCTGCTGGGATGGGTTTCCTGTTGGGAAAGATGTGGAAGGCCAGCAAAAATTTTGTCTAGGGATCTGCTGATAATAAACGTTAGGGAAGCTGACATTCTTTTGTGTAGTTCAAACTGGAGGTGGAATTCTAAGTAGGAGAAACAAAATAGGAGGTTAAAAAAAAAGGTCAAAAGTCTCATAGACACTTGAAGGACTGAAGAAGCTGTGGGGCGGGAAAAGCCAAAAGGGGCATAAAGTCCATGGCAATTTGAGACCTTAGGTTTGAAGCGTGTATTAGTTAGAGGCTGTACATGAGCAGAACTGACACATTAGGAGCGTTTCAGACATGCACAATGACACTGGACTTGGCAATAATAAAAACTGATTTAGTTTTCACTCTCTGTTGGATACTGTCTTACATTTGTCAGGGACTCCTAGATTAATCTCCATTACAACAGGTGAATCTGCGTTAACAGGTACTATTATTGCTCCCAGTTTCATGCCAAAGCTTCGAGAAAAGCGGATGAGGGACTCTCCTAGCATGACACAGTGGCAGCTGCGTCAGGTGGCCAGATGCCTGGGCTCTCCCCTGCCACGCTCTCCACTCCACTGCTTTCTAATTTTGTGAACATAGTATGAGTACAAATATACCATATTCTTCATTTAATTTATATTTCTAGTTTCTAATCATGTTTAATATTTTATTAAGACACTTAACATAAGATCTTGGAAGTAGACAACAGGACCATTTACAGATTTGAAAAATGTGCCCATAGACAAGGAGGTGAGCATATTCCATATTAGTACTGAGTCAGCACAAAACTAAGTGAAGGCATTCAATTAAAGAAAAAGTTTTTATGTTTATTTTTCTTTTGAGAGGGAGAGAGAGAGAGAGAGAGAGAGAGAGAGAGAGAGAGAGAGAGAGAGAGTGCAGGGAAGGGGCAGAGAGAGAAGAAGACACAGAATCTGAAGCAGGCTTCACGCTCCAAGCTGTTAGCACAAAGCCCAACTCGGGGCTTGAACTCACTAACTGTGAGGTTATGACGGGAGCTGAAGCTGGACACTTAACTGACTAAGTCACCAGGTGCCCCTCAATTTTTAAATTTAAGAATATTTGCCTAACACTAAAGCTCTTTAGAGGTTGCTATTGCTTGTCGTAGAGATTCTGCTCTCAGAAATTAAAGGGAACACAGGGATGACTTATGATTCCAGTGGGCTGACCACATTGTGCATGGAATCAGACCTCTTCAAACGTAACCATCATAGGTAAGAAAAAATTGTCTCTGGAGTACAGTGAACTGGGGATGAAATCAGGCCCCTCTAAAGAGGGCCACGTATGTCTTGGGCAGAAACATCACCCCCAAGCAAGTGAATTTTCATGTTCTTAGTCCCAATTTCCAATAGAAGCTCTTCAGTGGCATGGATAATCTCTGGTTTTGACATGCCAAAATAATTTATTTTTCTTTCAATTAAGAATTTTCCTTTAGAAAACTACTGTGTTTAGGTCAGCACTGAAAAGATTTCCAGTTCACCTTCTTTCTACATGTGAAGAGCTTGGAAGCAGTCACTCCTATTTTTAAAAACAAGAGCCAGACAAACTGATGACCAATGACTTTGCTTGTATTTCTTATGGAAAGGAGGATGCAAGGAAAACCACCACCCTGAAATCTGGAGAGACCAGCTCATCGAGAGAAACACAGCTAAGACCCATTTACCTGGGTGGGAGTTTCTGGCATCACAAACTGGTAAGAACACTTTGGTGGTAATTTTAGCAAATTGCTAGTGGTTTAGTGTGGACTAGCATGAGAGTGAGAAGCTTCTGGGGGTTGCAGTATTAGGGGGCCCCTCTTAATTTCATGGATTTTTAGCTCCAAGAACCTTACCAGGTTTTAAAAAAAATTTATTTATTTTTTTTTTTAGTAATCTCTATACCCAATGTGGGGCTCAAACCTATGACCCTGAAATCAAGAGATGCCTGATTTTCTGACTAACCAGCCAAGCTCCACACCCTGTCACCAGGTTCTTGTGATGAATACCTGAGGAAGGTCTTCTGTAGCTCTGGCAGGGGGAGGGTAGCCATTGTAAATACACCCACAGTCTCCTATTAGGATTTTGTCAGGGACTACTCACACCTGGGAGAAATATATTCCTTCCACTTCATTCTCTGCTAGGCTTCCTGTCTTATCTAAGAGAGTAAAACATAGTCAACAGAGGCCAGGGTGTAAGGGAAATAGGCTAGAAATGCTAAAGCCAGGGAAGGAAGTGGGAGAAGGCTACACATTGGAGAAATACTTGTGAAGTTCACAGCACTGGGTCTTAGGTGTGAAACACCAAGATTTAATCATAAGATTATAGAACACTTCCCCTCCCCCACAGTTTACCACCACTACCAAGGCTCCGGTATAAGAACAGCAGATTATAGGGAGAGACCAGAAAGATACAGATGTTCTTTGAGGAGAAAGAGTACATAGGAAGCCTAAAGTAAAGAGACAACAGTAAGGATGTGAGAGGAATTTGAAGCCTCTGGCACCTACAGCTAAGGGAAACATTAACCGTAATTTGACTCCTACCCAGTGATCATAAATCTTCACACTAACAGCGTACTTATCTCTGTTCTTATGATCTGATACAGCATGTCTAGCTTTCCACAGAAAATTACAAGACACACTGAAAGTCAAAACAAAACACATACACTGAAGAGAAAACGTGATTCTCAGAACCAGACACAAATTTTGGAGTTATCATACATGGAATTTATTTATTTATTTATTTTTATTTTTTATTTTTTCAATAGTAAATATTTAGGTACTATGTATTAAATACTGCATGGTTTGCCCAAGCTAAGATGAAACCACATCATAAATCAATAAGCATTTTGCATTTTCTTTCATTATATACTCAAAGTCATGCCTACTGCACCTCTAAACATTTCATTAAATCCAATGATACAGCAAACACTCCCAAAATAAACTTAGATTGTATTGCAGTTTCACTTAACAGTATAT
>NC_043701.1:143482539-143484037 GCF_006229205.1 Suricata suricatta | reverse complement strand
AAACTGGACAACACAGAAGAAATGGACAAATTCCTAAATGCGCATGCACTGCCAAAATTCAAACAGGAAGAGATAGAAAGCATGAATAGACCAATAACCAGTGAAGAAATCAAATCCGTTATCAAAAATCTCCCAATGAATATGAGCCCAGGGCCAGATGGCTTCCCAGGGGAATTCTACCAGACATTTAAAGCAGAGCTCATACCCATTCTTCTCAAACTATTCCAAAAAATAGAAATAGAAGGAAAACTTCCAAACTCATTCTACGAAGCCAGCATCACCCTGATACCCAAACCAGAGACCCAGCAGAAAAAGAGAACTATAGACCAATATCCTTAATGAATAGATTCAAAAATACTCAACAAGATACTAGCAAATCGAATTCAATAGCACATAAAAAGAATTATCCTTCATGATCAAGTGGGATTCATTCCTGGGTTACAGGGCTGGTTCAACATTCGCAAATCCATCAATGTGATCCATCACATTAACAAAAGAAGGGACAAAAACCATATGATCCTGTCGATAGAGGCAGAAAAAGCATGACAAAATACAGCACCCTTTCTTAATAAAAACACTTTGAGAAAGTCAGAATAGAAGGAACTTACCTAAACATTATAAAAGCAGTTTATGAAAAGCCCACAGCCAATATCATCCTCAATGGGGAAAAACTGAGACCATTCCCCCTGAGATCAGGAACACGACAGGGGATGTCCACTCTCACCACTGCTGTTTAACTTAGTGCTGGAAGTCCTAGCATCAGCAATCAGACAACAAAAGGAAATAAATGGGATCAGAATTGGCAAAGAAGAAGTCAAACTTTCACTTTCCACAGATGACATGATACTCTACATGGAAAACCCGGCACACTCCACCAGAAGCCTTCTAGAACTGATTAATGAATTCAGTAAAGTTGCAGGGTACAAAATCAATTACAGAAATCAGTTGCATTCCTATACACCAAAAATGAAGCAGCTGAAAGAGAAATCAAGAAACTGATCTCATTCATGATTGCATGAAAAACCACCAAATACCTAGGAGCAAACCTAACCAAGGATGTAAAAGACCTATATAATGAAAACTATAGAAAACTTATGAAAGAGATTGAAGAAGACAACAAGAAATGGAAAAACATTCCCTGTTCATGGATCAGAAGAATAAACATTGTGAAAATGTCATTACTACCCAAAGCAATCTACACATTCAATGCAATCCCCATCAAAATTGCACCAACATTCTTCTCAAAGCTAGAACGAACTATCCTCAAAATTGTATGGACCCACAAAAGACCCCAAATAGCCAAAGTCATATTGAAGAAGAAAATCAAAACGGGAGGCATCACAATCCCAGACTTTCACCTCTACTAAAAAGCTGTCATCATCAAGACAGTATGGTATTGGCACAAAAACAGACACATAGACCAATGGAATAGAATAGAGAACCCAGAACTGGGCCCACAGATGTACGGCCAATTAATTTTTGACAAAGCAGGAAAGAA
>NC_043701.1:143449292-143482439 GCF_006229205.1 Suricata suricatta | reverse complement strand
TAGGGCTGGTTTGGTGGTCATGAATTCTCTCAGTTTTTGTTTATTTGGGAACACTTTTATTTCTCCTTCTATTTTGAATGACAGGCTTGCTGGATAAAGGATTCTTGGCTGCATGTTTTTTCTGTTCATCACATTGAAGATTTCCTGCCATTCCTTCCTGGCCTGCCAGGTTTCATTAGATAGGTCTGTAACCACTCTGATAGGTTTCCCTTTGTATGTGAGGGCCCTTTTCTCCCTAGCTGCTTTCAGAATTCTCTCTTTATCTTTATATTTTGCCAGTTTCACTATGATATGTCGTGCCGAAGGCTGATTAAAGTTACGTCTTAAGGGGGTTCTTTGCACCTCTTGAATTTGAATGTCTACTTCTTTTCCCAGATTTGGGAAATTCTCAGTTATAATTTGGTCTAGTATCCCTTCAGGCACTTTCTCTCTCTCTTCCTCTTCAGGAATTCCTATGATACGGATGTTTTTCCACTTGATTGTGTCACTCAGGTCTCAAATTCTCTTTTCCTGCTCCTGGATTAATTTCTCTTTCTTTTTTTCCGCTTCCTCTTTTGCTATAACTATATCTTCGAATTCACCTATTCTTCTCTCTGCCTCATCAATCCTTGAGGTGGCTACCTCCAGTTTCTTATTCACCTCACCTATAGCCTTTTTAAACTCAGTATAATGCCTAGTCATTGTCTCAGTTGATTCTTTGATGATTTTCTCAACCACAGCGATTAATTTTATGACAAGTTTTTTAAATTCTTGATCTGGTATGTTGTCTAGATCTGTCTTGAGCAGTTCTGTGGCTGTGACTTCCTCTTGGAGGTTCTTCAGGGGAGAGTTCCTTCGTTTTGTCATTTTTGCTAGTTTTCTGTCTCTTGTCACCTTTAGAAAGCTCGTTGAACACTGTGCACCTATTAATATTTCTTTGTTAAAGGAGGCTTATTGACTGTCCAGGGCCTGTCGTTTCAGGAAATATTCTTTTAATGGTGTCTCTCAGTTTCTCTTGTTGTGCCTTTGAATATTTTATTGCCCTACTCAGCAATATTTGGGACTTGCTGTCATGCAAACTTTGGCTTGTTTCTTGGTGTAGCCCTAAGAAGGAAAACAGACACACACACACAGAGGGAACAGTAACACACAAACGCACAGACAAATCAAACAAACAAACACATTAACAGGTGAAAAGAAAATAAAGAGAATGGAGAGGAAAGAGACGAAAAGGGGAGAAGAAGAAAAGAAAAAGAAAGAAAAAAAAGAAAAAAATAAAAAGGGGGTCAGAGACAACAAAGGACAGTGGACAGTCTAAAAGTATATGACCAGTTTAGGGGAGAGGTAGGGATGAGATATAGGAGAATATATCTGGATTGCAAGAAGGTAAAGAAGAAAAAAAAAGGGGAGAAAAGAGAAAGGAAAATGAGGACTAAAAATTTTAAAAAGTTTATGCAAAGCAAAGTAATAATAATAAAAATATGTACAGAAAAAGGTGAAAAGAAAAAAATGAAGAAAAAAGAAAAAAATTATAAAAAAAGCAAACAACAACAACAACAAAACAACAACAACAACAACAACAAGAACAACAAAAACCCAGCAGATCCCCCTCCTGGATAGGCATAGTTTGATGTGATAGGTCTTGGAGGCTGTTCTCAGAGGCTCTGCCTTGGTGTCTGCAGAGATTAGATAGGCGGCATGCCAAGCTCTAAAGCTCTGCTGAACTAGGAACTGTAGGCCACTCTAATTATTCCGATCTCCTTTTGCCACAGTTGAGCCCAGTTGAGTTGTATTTTCCAGGCCCGCCTTGGTTCAAAGTTCCAGTCCATGCACTTTTTATGCTACCACAGATGAGATGTTTTTGTTTTGGTTGCTGGCTTCTTAGGGGGAGGGATTGGTTTGTCTTGGCTCAGGCAGGGATTTCGGCTGCCCCTGCCTGAGGCAAGATGCGCAGCAGGAGGTGAAGTATGTGCACACTGTCAGACCCAACCCCCAGTGGGGATAGCCTTAGCGTTGGGGGAGGAATGAGGGCGTAGCTGTTGCCGGAGGAGGCATGGGAGCTGCTGGAAGTGATCTGGGAGCTCCTGCAGCCTGCACGCGCACCCAGGTCTCCACCGCCGCCAACTCTCTGCCGGGATCACACAGAGGTGGGGGCTATTTTTTCCCAGTTGGCACCCGGGATTCAGGGTTCACGTGGCCAATGCTGGGGGCGAGATGCACCATGGGAATGAGGTGCGTGCTCCCACTCCCAAAACCGAGGTTGAAGTGAGCACCCCTGACACCGCCGCTGCAGTGGTCGCTGACTCCTCGCCAAGGTGGCGCTGGGCTGGAAGCCGTTCCTTCCCTTGTGCCACCTGGGTTTGGGATTTAGGCTTCCCAGCAGTTATCTATGGAGTGAGCTTCTCTTTCCAAGCGTGGTTAAGCGTTCTTTACCTCTTCCCCAGAGACAGCACTATGAGCGTGTTCAGTCTCTCTGTCTCTTCCCTTTGTCTCTCGGGCTCCGCGCACTTGTCCTGCGTTGGGCTGGGACTGCCACCTCCCCTGCCCGTCTTGGGCTGGCCCATTTTCCAATCTCCCCAGTTCGCACTCATTCACTCAGGTATCCTTTAGGTTCTCTTCTTTCTGGAGTCCGTATTTTCTCCTTCCGCTCTTTCAGATGAGAGTAGTATCCTTCTCAATTCGATCGATGGGGCAGACGAAGTTTACAGAGCTCTCTTCCTCTCCACCATCTTGGCTCCTCCTCCAGACATGGAATTTAAAATAGCTATGATTACTATGCCAAGCACTCCACTATAAAAAGTGGACAACATTCAAGAACAGAGGAGTAATGTAAGCAGAGAGCTGTAAAGTGTAAGAAAGAATTAAAAGGAAATGTTAGAAAACCAAAAGCACTGTAATAGAGACGAGGAATGCCCCTGAGAGGCTCATTGGCAGACTTGAAACAGCCAAGGAAGACTCACTGAGCTTAAACATGGGTCAGCAGAAACGTTCCCAACTGCAATGCACAGAGAAAAATGTATGAAAACAAAATAAAACAAAAACCCAAGCAGAACAGAACACTGAAGAACTAAGGGACACTTTCAAAAAGTTGAATGCAGGCCAAATCGGAATAGCAAAAAAAGAAGAAAGAGAATGGAACCGAAGGAATATTTGAGGTACTAATGACTGATGACATTCCATTTAATGTTACAAAATAAAAGACAGACTCCAAACCAGAGATCCAGGAGCAGAGAGCATCAAGCAGGTTACATGAGCAACCTCCTTTTGACCCCAAACAAAACAAACCTCCTCCAAACCAAAACAACTTTCATCTAAGCATATCATAATTAAGCTGTAGACACACACACACAAACACACACAAGATAATAAAAAAAATCTTGAAAGAAACTAGTGAGTGCACAGTGGTTGTGGGAAATCACATACCTCCAGAGAATTAAGGTTAAGAATTATGTTAAATTTCTAATCAGAAACCATGCAGGTAAAAAGAGGATGGAAAGAAATACTTAAGGTATTGATCAAAACACCTCCCCCCTTAGAATTCTATATCCAGTCAAATGTTACTTCATAAGTGAAGAAGAAATCATTTTTCAGAATAGCAAAAATTGAGGAAACTCATCACTACCATTCCTGTCCTGCAAGAAACGTTAAAAGGAGTTTGTCAGGCAGAAGAAAAATGATATAAATCAGAAACTTGAATCTATATAAAGAAAGGAAGACCACTGGCAAAAGAATAAATAAAAAGAAAAGAATTTATTTTCTTATTCTTAATTGATCTAAAAGATAACTGAAGCAAAAATAATAATGATCAGGTGATTATTAGCATATGGATTATGGAAATGAGGGACGGCAATGTCTCAAGGAACAGAAGAGACTGCTCTGTCATCAGGTGCCTGCACCACACATGAAGAGGCCATGGTATTGTTTCAATGTAGATTTAGATTAGTTAAATACATGTTATTGTATATTCTTGGGCAATCACTACCTGTTTTTCTTAAAGAATATAATTGACACACTGAGTAGCTAAAATTGAGCAATGTGAAACACCGATTAGAACCAGAGAAAGAAGGAAAAGAGGGACAAAAAAAGAAACAAACAACAAATGCAACAATAGATAACAGTCATAAACATGGTGGAAATTAATACAAATATACCAATCAGTCACTTTAAATTTAGATGGTCTCAGTATACCAATCAAAAGACAGAGATTGTTGGAGTGGAGAGTGTATTAAAAAACAAAAGATCCAACAAAATGTTGTCTACAAGCAATCCACACACAGACACACACACACATCTGTAAACACAAAGGTCTGCTTAAAGATAAAAGGATGGAGTAGCTCCTGGGTGGCTCAGTTGGTTAAGCATCTGACTTTGGCTCAGATCATGATTTCACGGTTCATGCTCTGTGCTGCCAGCTCAGATCCTGGAGTCTGCTTCAGATTCTATGTCTCCCTCTCTCTCTGCCCTTCCCCTACACGTGCTCTATCTCTCTCTGTCTCTCAAAAATGAATAAATGTTAAAAAATTAAAAAAAGATGAAAGGATGGAGATTAATCTTGAAAGGCTCTTGTGAACATGTCTGCAGGGGAGCGTGTGTAGGGAGGTCTGGACTGTATTTAAGTTTTGTTGGGGTTGGGGGTGGGCAGGGATCCAGGGGTAATTTATCCTCACATTGATGACTGAAAGGCATCTTTCCCTTCCGCAGGAGGTTTCTGGTCCTGGAGTTTCTAAGGTAGATGCTCTCATGGTGTGGGCCCTGAGCCACAGCGTCAGCATCAGCTAGGAACCTGTTAGGAATGCAGATTCTTGAACTCCAACCCAGACCTGCTAAAACAGAGCTCTGGGAGTGGGACCCAGTAATCTGTGTTCAGCTAGCCCTCCAGGTGTTTTTGATGCTCATTCAAGTTTAAGAACCTCTTTTGTAGCACATGTTTATATGCGTTTGGTCATGGACCACTACCTGGGCATTATCAAGAACAGGTACTCATTCTCAGACTTATGCTTTCTTGTAATGATGATTGTATAGGTATAAATTTATTTTTCTAGTCAAACTGTAACCTCCTGGAAAGCCAGGACGTGTCACATTTATCTGTAAATACTTTATGCCTTACTTCTGAAGGGTTAGTCCAAGACCAGAAGCATAAGCATCACCTGGGGGCTTGTTAACAAAGTAGACTCTTGAACCCCATCCATTTTTTAATGTTAATTTATTTTTTGAGAAGTGGGGAGAGTGAGAGAAATACACAGAGAAACAGAGTGTGAATGGAGAAGCGGCAGAGAGAGAGGGAGACACAATCTGAAGTAGGCTCCAGGCTCTGAGAGGTCAGCACAGAGCCCAATACGGGGCTTAAACCCATGAACTGTCAGATCATGACCTGAACTGAAGTTGCTTAACTACTTAACCAACTGATCCACCCAGGTGCCCTGAATCTGCATTTTAACACGATCCCCTGAGAATGTTAAGCGAAAACTTGTTGAGTAATTGCGTAGAGAAAGTGCTTATTAAGGAAAACATATAATAAAAATTGTGTAAAGAAAATAAAAACAACCATTTTTGTTTTTTTTTCAAGGAGGTCCTAGACTGAGATTCAGGACTACCTGGGTCTATCTGGAGGGAACATGCTGCCTCATGGAAAGAAAGCTACCTAAAGGAAGAAGGGACCATGATGGTGTCCTGAACCATCCAGAGCCATGGGGATGTGGTTGGGAGGACTTAGAAATGTCTTTTCAGTTCTTGTCCACGTCTTTACTCCTTAGGTTTCACAGAAGATGGGAGTCCTTTGGGAAACAGCTGTGCCTTACATAAAATCTGACAAGACTTGGGGCATGACCTACACAGCCTTGACACTCCTGCAACAGAGCATATAATTAAGGGAGAGGGAGCATTGTGCAAAATTGATATCTAGGGGGTTCCAAGTTCAGCTGTTATGGGAAAGGGACATCTGGTAGGAGGCAGAGGGACAGCAGCAGGACTCACACAGGGTGGACATGTCCATAAATACACCTGGGATATATCCAAGAAATACTTAAAGTGTCCTCTAGGGGCATAGCCCACAGAAAAATGAGTTATTTCTGCCGATGTCACCCCATTAGCCCCTACAGGCTGTGCAGGTCTGGCTAAAGTCACACTAACTCTCAAGAACAGTTTTCTATTCTCTCTCATTAGGATTGTTTCTTCAACCAGCCTTTTGGTTAGCCTGTAGAAACATCCAGTACTCCTATAAGAAAAAGCCCAGAGAGCAGTATTATGTGAGATAGTTTCTTTGCCATATGCCTGATTTTCTTTATTTTGGGAAATATGAATTTCATTAATATCTCCTTGAAATCAATAATGGGGGCCGGCATATTCGTGACATTCTTTGTATCATCTAGGCTTTCTCCTCTTTGAATAATAGAGTTTGAAATTGGTTGAGCTGCAAGCTACCCACGTTTCTCAGCTTTTATCTCATGCTTTACGAGTTTCCCCCTAAGAACACTGTATTTGCTTTCTAGGACTCTGGTTGTATGCTTTATTTCCTCTATGGAAAGACCTAGGTAAAGTTTAAATTACAGTTAATTGATAGAGGCCAAGAAGGAAGATAGAAAAATTTAATTAGTTTCCCTGCAAAGTAATGTGTATTAATCTGACTTTCTACACTAGAGACTAACATATCTTAACTTAAGGTGCCCATGAAGTGTTCTGTTTAAATATACAGGGTCTGAATCATTCTCCCAGCTTATTTTCTGTCTAGACAGAGAAGAGAATCAAATCCCTTTTTAAATTATAAAATCGTTCTGTGATTAGATATCATGGCTGTCTCCTGAGACATTCACGGAACATCATAAATAGTTAACACCTGTTAACACTGGACTATTTAGGAGGCTGGGAGCAGATGCTGTCAGTGTTTCGTGCTGTGTGCCCTCAGCTTACCTCTGCGTTCAGCTGCAGTGTGTTGTGCGCTCTCAGGCCGCCACTTCTCACCTCCAGCACCCAAGATTTCCAGCTTTTTGTTGTAGGTGCTTCTCCAAAGTAAGAGAAGCTTGCCCAGCACATAGGCTCAGGCCTGGAAGTGGGAGGGAGTTAGTGTCCCCCCCAGTAACCAACAACCACTGGGGGCAGGAGTTACTTGATGGATAGATGGCCCAACCCAACATGGGGTGCGGAGCTCCTGGACGCAAGTGAGTAGGTTGGGAAGCTGGGATTCCTTCTTGAACTTTCGAGGGAAAGTGATTTTTTAAAAATTTAAACAAATAAGACTTTTAGCTCAAATAGAGAAAGAAATGAAACATTTTCTGTTCACAGGAGCTTCCTTGAATTTCACAGCCTATGTGGGTTAGCCTTGATTGTGTTTACCCATTTCTGTTTCTACCGGAGGAAAGTTCCAGAAGCCAGAATTAGTAGTATTCAATTTAGCATGTCCCCTAGTGCTGAGAAATGCCAGAACTTGTGCTCTTCTGTTCTTTAGAGGGCTTAAAAAGCCCTACTATGAAATATGAACGAAGTGTGTGTGTGAGGGGAAGGGGTTTGTGGTTGTGGCAAATAACTTAGAAAATACTGTTGCAGGAGGAGGTCGTGGAGAGGACATGACGCTGGGTTTACCTGCCAGCTGCCTGGGAAACCAGACTCCCTCAGGGGCTCCTGTCCCCCCGCCCCTATGCTTGGAACGTGTTTGCCTTCCCCAGCTGCAACCTGTTTCAAGGGCACAGCTTTGAGACCACCTGGATGGGACACGTGATTGAACTCACGCAAGACTTCTATAAAGACCGTAAGATGGCGGCTGGTTGCGGTGGAGAAGTACTTCGTTTACCGCTGCTGGGATGAGCCTGGTTGGTAAGTTACCTTGCCGTTAAACTTGCCACTTCCCCACTTGGAGTGGCCTGTCTCTTTCTTGGCTTTCTCCTCGCCCTCCGTGTCCCTGGGCCAGTTCTAGGTTTCAGCGAGCCTGGTCGGTAAGTTACCTTGTTGTTAAACCCTCCACTTATCCACCCGAAGGGCCTCTTTCTTGGATCTCTCCTCGGTCTCCGTGTCCCTGGGCCAGTTCTAGGTTTCAAGGAGGCTGGTTAGTAAGTCACCTTGCTGTTAAACTTGCCACCTCCCTACTTGGAGTGGCCTCTTTGTTGGCTTTCTCCTCGCCATGTCCCTGGGCCAGTGTCAGGTTTCATCCAGGGAACTCCCAGGGCTATGAACTGGCAATTGGTGAGCTAGCTGGATACCGAAGAAACCGGCCTTGGCAGAGAGGCATCCCCGGAGGGAGTCCTAGGTGGATCCTGCGTCTCTCTGTGGGGAGTGGAAGCCTGTACCCCAGGTGCTTGCAGACCACTGTTTGAACAAAGGGATGCTCTGTAGATGCTAGCTGACTTATGCCCCATTGAGGAGCTGGTAAAGCACCCAAGAGAAAGGAAGCAGGTGGTCCCTGGAGGGCTCGCGTCTCCCTTGGGCAGCTTAACGGACGATGATGCCCAACCAGGGACTGAAGGTTGAGTTAGTTGGAAAGAGAGCAGAGGTTAGAGAAGGACGTGTGGGTGTCCACTAGTTCCTGACCTCGGGGCTGGCAGGCTAGGTAGGAGAGCAGGCTAATTTGGAAAGCCCCGCACAATGGTTTCCAGAACTAGAAGGATGCGGGTTGTATGGGTTAAGGTCAGGACTGCTTGTGACAAAACTGCTGCCTTTGGTCTCTTTGCTGTCTGTGTTTGGAACGAGTCTCAAGCTTCACCTGAGGAAGTCCCAGAGTTATGGATGAACCAACAAGTGCAGAGAGGAGATTGAACAAAAGGGATCATAAAGTCCCTCAGGTCTAGGGTTCCTCTTGTCTTATGGTTTCCTTTTGAATTTGATGTTTATACTAAACGTTTGCCATTTCTACTTCTGCAACTGGGAAAGGGAAGGTGGGGAAGGGAGGGCAGATCCAATCTGAAGCTCATTTGTAATATATTTAAACATATGATCTTTTTCGGGAAAAGTGTTTCCTGCTCTGCTCTGCTTGGGAATGGCAAATAAGGAATGCCTCACCTATGTTAGGCAGTGGTTGCCTGGAGATCGGTGTTGAGTTTGAGGCCATAAGCAGGTGTAACAGGAAGGTAATTAACATGACCCTATCAAACCAATTATGGGCTTAGTGGAGAACAGTTGTGGTTCTGGAACCTCTTGGCCAGCCTTGGTCCAACCTCATGGTAACTAGTTGTACTCTTTGGCTGAGACAACCTGAAAGTTTTCCGGAGTTTTAAATCTATCAGGTCTTACCATTCAGGTCCTTCGTTGCAAACAATAGGAATTAAGCAGCAAACAAAAACCTAGGGTATTGGGTAGTGCACTGAATCTCCAGGAAGATTGGAGAACACAGCTCAGAAAATGGGCAGCAACCAAGATTAGCTGGGCATGGGATCCTGGTGTTGCCGGCTGCTGCTCTGACTCCACTACTGCTCCAGGACTTTCCCTGAAACACTGTCCAACTTCTGAAAAGTTTAACCTTTTGTGAAAAACTTCAAGCATACACAATAGAAGATGATGAGTCTCCATGAATTAATTCCTACATTCCCTATTATAGTTCTGCCAACTTTATTTTATCTTCTCTTTAGTTTTTGACATATTGTGAAGCAATCCTAGACCTCACAATAAGTCACTTCGTAAAGAAAAATAGGAAATATTTATATCAGATGTAAAAAATTAAAGATTACCTACAATACTATTACCCTAATTTGAGATGCTATCTTTCCTATAAATTCCTATAAAATTCTGCTCATTAGTAAGTACTTTCTATTTAAGTTTCATCATCCTATGGCTACACCCTTGTAGCCAGGCAGCTGGGGAAGGGAGGGTCCATCCCTTTGGTGTCCATGATGAGAGATTGGGCCATCTTCCCCCCCTTCCCCACCCACCCCCAGCTCCCAAATGTCTGGGAATTACTTTCTAATAAGAAGGGTGTACACATTCTGGGCAGACAAAATGGTAGATAAAGCATAATAGAGATTAGAACCTGCTTACACATCTATCAGATGAGTATCCACTTGTCAAAATCGCAATTTATATTTCCCAATTGCCTTTGACTTCAGCCTAGCATTCTTCTATAACTCTATAAAAATACCTTGATTGTCATTAAGCTTTGATTTAAAGTGATATGGTTTCCACCTGGATGGAAGGCTATTTTCTTCTTGGGAGGTTTATTAGCAATAACATATGTAAATCTATGCACAGTTTCTTTTGATACGTTCTCTTGGGAAAAATTACACCAAGAAATTATTAATGTACATGAAAACAACAGTTAAAATTCCCAGAGGATAATCGGAGCATTGAATATTTTTACATATTTTAAGGCATCCACCGATATTACTGGAGGGTGGCAAGGTTGGAAACAATGTTAAAATAATTTTCCCTGTTGATATGCTTAAAAAATTTGGTCAGTGAATGTGTTTATGCCAGAAGAATTAAGGTTGTATTAAGATAGAGATAAATGTAGGCTCTGGGCTTGATCCGGTAGGTTACTTTCCTTTATGCAAACCTTATAATCTTGGAGAAATGGGATGCATAACTTGTTTTAAACCAAATATTCGCCTTTATTTGTGCTTCCTATGGTCTTTCTTTGCTTTTAATCATCACCACCAGAGATCATGAGTGATCATCACAATCTAATTTTTTTTTTTTTTTTAAACTTGAGAGTGTGAGCAAAGGAGGGGCAGAGAAAGGGCAGGAGAGGGAGAATCCCAAGTAGGCTCCACACTGTCAGCATGGAGCCTGATACAGGGCTCTCACTCCTGAACCATGAGACCATGACCTGAACGAAATCAAGAGTGGGATGCTGAGCCACTCAGGTATCCCTTACAATTTAATTTCTAACCTTAGCCATCACTAGGGATCAGAGTTAGTAAAATCCAGTAAATATTTATTGATCTACTCATCATAGAGGTGAATTGCATAGTAAGGTACTAGGTCCTCCAGGGATCGGGGGAGATTACCTCCTTTCTGACACCTTCACCTTACAGGTGTACTTCTAAAGTAAAACGCTCTTAGCGTTTAGAGAGGGGAAAGAATGTTGCCTGGAGAGAGCTGGGAAGCTTGTCGGGAGTATGTGGCATCTGAGTTGGAGTTTTAAAACTAAGGGAATTTCACATGGAGGAAACAAATTTGGAGAAGTATAGGCAGGCTCTAAGAGTTGCCCAGCTTAACTGGTGCGTGTGCGCGCACGTGCCTGTGTGTGTCTAAGTGTAAAGAGGACATTGTCCTGCAGTTTGATTCTGACTGAAAACCAGATCTTTCAGAGTTCATTAGAAAAGGCCAAAAGCAAAAGTTTCAAAGTTAGTAACAAAAACTATCTGGAGAAATAGGTACTGTCACCTAAGATCTAGTGCAGGGGCACTGCCCTTGCTTGCCCCAGTCCCATGGGGTGGGCAGACCCAGCAGGCTGACAGCCTAGGGGGCGGTGCCCCTGGGGACCACTGCTCCCTGCTCCCTGGCTACCTGAGCAGGCCTTCACCATGGCTCTCGTGGTCTTCCATAGATCCCTTTCTGGTGTTGACGTTTTGGCATGCTGCTCACCAACCGGGGAAGGCATTAAACCAGAATGGAGTTCCAGTGCTTTGCAGTTGGATCTTGCTTGTGGTTTTGTGCTAAAATCCGTGGGAGCAGGGTCAAGCACTCTGTGTGTGAATGCCTTTCCACACTGTGTGAGGGAGCTGGCCATTTCCCTGGGTTTGAATCTTGGCTTCAGTGTATAGAAATCCGATCTCTGGCAAGCTACTGTTTCCTCATCTGTAAAAGGGTGGTAGCTGCCCCATTCTGGCAGGGTTGTGTGAGTGAAAGAAGTTACTAGGTATAAAAGGCTTGTAATGGTGCTATGGAGTACTAGTTTAAGGACATAGGTCTGAACCTAACAGACTCCATGACAGGCTTCAAGTTCCCCCTTTAAACTAGAAGGCCCAAGTTTCAGTTTCTCTGAAACTATTAGGCGGTTACACCCTACCGGAGGCAGGAGAGACCACTTGCAGTATCCAATCAGGAAAGGCCAGCTACCTCTCCCCACATTCCTAAGGGTGAGACCTGCAGATGGGAACTTTAGATAGGACCCTGTTACCTAATGTTAAAGTTAACCCAATAGTCACTGAACAAGACCCTAGGCTCAACCTGTAATTGGATGATTTTAAAGATCCCCTAAATGTAATTGGATCCTGCCAAAAGTAACGAATACTCTAGACAATGTGAATGGTTAAACTTGTCAATGTTGTATAATTATGATTGGATCATTGTACCTATGTCACAATTTCTTATAACTCCCCCTTTCCCAAACCCCATAAAAACCCTGCTCAGCCCTTGTTCGGGGCTCTCAGCACGGATCCATGCACTGGTACGGGCTGAGAATGTGAGCTCGAGCCCGTAATAAAGCCCTTTGTCTTTGCATGCGTGACTCGGTCTCCCTGGTGTTCTCTGGTTGTGGAGGATACTGCGTTCTGGGCATAACACTAGCTACCCCTACTGCACCAGGGGGTGTGCGGGAAAGTTTGGGTGGGGGAGGGGTGCCGGATGTTCTGTGTGCAGCCTTGAGGGTGAGGCTAGGCATCCATAGCAGGAGCCTCACATGCCGGCACACCTGGGCTTGCCCTGGACAAGGGTCATCCTTCCTAAGCTTGAGATGATCTCAAGGAGCTGGGAGCTAACTTCATTCTCCTTTGAGCTGGTGCTGGGGAACTGGGTCCTCCTCCTGGGGTTCCTGAAGGCAAGCCTGGAAGAGGCTTCGGTGTGGCCTTGATGTGACTGTACTTGCGCTAGCCTGTCTTACAATGAAAGGACACCTGTCTGAATCAGCAGAGTGGGACGCCCCTGCAAACTGCAGGTGGGATGTATAAAGGTGACTCCTAAGACTTCTTCCTGTGCCAGAAAGCTTCTATTCTAAGGCCATTCACACAACAGCAAGGGATTACAGGGTACAAACGCATGCAAAGGGAGATATAGTTGTCAAGCTTAAAAGATCAGGACCATGGTGAAAAGAGTAGGAAGTGAAAATTCAGGCAACTGTAAGTCTTTGAGCCATTTTTGTGCATCTTGGATGCATTGCCTTAGCCCATACAAAGCCTTACTTTGCTGTTTTGAACAAGCTTTGCAGAGCTGAAAACCTAAAAGGAAGATTACCTTGGAGGAAATCAGTGCCCTGGAACATAAGGGCTGCCAATCACCCTGCCACTTACGGGGCCAGACCATGCTTGACTGGACGCTTTCATCTCCATGGGCATCTCTGGGCTGAGTCTGTGTGTCCCCAGAGGAAGCCAATCCCTGGGGGTTGAGGGGCTGTATCAGAAAGGGAACAAGGGGGTGGGACCCTGCCTGAGCTGAGCCTTTAATGCCCCTATAATCAAGAGCAGATTTCTCCTCCCCAGGGCAGGAGGAAGAGCCCCATCACTATGTCCTGGGGGAGCGCAAGGTTTTTTTCAATTGTTCCTCCTTTCTCTCCCCCCTCACCCCAGCTCCTGCCTGAGGGGCACTTCAGACGGGCATCTCTCCATGGAAAGCAGATTCAAACCCTGGAAGGAATGTCAGCTTCTGAATATGCTATAGAGACCACATTGTCCAGTGGTTGCTATTTTTGTTTTTCTGGAGAATAACCAAATCTAGAAAAAATGAACATGCTACTTCTTATTTTTGCGTTCTTGTTAGGGTATTCCTAAGTAATGTCTGTCCTAATGCTCGCCTAAGAGGCATTGGTCTGACAGAGCCCTCTTCTAAGAAAAATGGAGTTCCAGAGATGGAGAGCCGTTTGTAGGTCCTCAGCTCTGCCTGTAAGTGGCAGGGATGAGACGGGAACTCGGGTGCTCCTGATTTTCTAATTTGGTATCCTTTCCACTAAGTACAGCAATGTGCTCTTATTCTTTAAGTTGTTTGCATACTGTCATTGCCTTAATCTCTTTAGATAGCACCAGAGATGATGGGTCTCCTCCTGTACACACTGCCTTCCCGTGGGATTTGGATATCCTACAAGGGAAATGGAAACCTCTAGCAGCTCTCTTCTTGATATTTCTGAATGTCTCTAATGATGAGCATTTGTTTGAAGAGAGAAGCTTAAAATAGGGCAGAGTATCTTTCTTTTCATCAGGAAAATGCCAACAGCTCACAGAATCCTTCTTAGACTTTGACATTTTCCAGAGAACCTCCAAGTCCTTTACTGTGATTTGGAAATAATGAAGGACATTAAGCCTTTTGTAGTAATAGGTTTTCCCAAATGTGTTACATTTGTCAATGGTATAGGAGAGGAGTTTAGTATAAAGATCAGACCTTTTATTTTAATAGGTATAAATAGGTATATAACGTATGCAATAAAATGAGCACGACAAACCTGCAACATTTTATTACTTAGAATAGAGCTAAATATAAAAGCAAGGTGACTCAGAAATGTTAAATAATATAAGTAGTAACCAAATTTTGGCAAAAATTGGAATGTGATACCCGATGTTACACAACTGCAGTTCAAGGGACCCTCATCAAGGCCACATGTAATGGGTATAAATTGAACCATTATAATGGTCTTCAAAATCTCAGCACAACAGCGGAGCCCACAGTTCATAACTGTAAAGAAGTTTTGCATTTCTGTGAGTAGGGGAGAACTTAATCCTGCGTCTTTCACAAACTGTAAACCTGATCCAGGGGCTTTTCTCAGGTAGCTTCAAGATTGTTTTCTCCATCCCAGTGTGGTACCCTACTGTGGCCCTCCTCCTGCTGGCCATCTGCTTTCCTGCCCCAGAGGCCCCTTTGATGTCTGATGATGAGTGAGAGGAGAGCAAGTTTCTTCTGGGCCTCCAATATTTCCCTGCCGGGGACTTATCTACACCATTCCTTCTTGTGGGTGACCTTCCTTGGTCTGGCCTGTGATGCAGATGTCTATGCTGCCAAGCTGCACCTCCTATGTGTGCATTGCTTCCCCTCCCTGCACAGCCCCCACCCCTGCACTTGTTAACCCCCCCCCCCCACCATGGGTATTCACATACAGAATAGATACAGGTTCTTTACTTTTCTAGGATCCTTAGAACATTACGAATCTTTTCTAAGCCAGTGCAATCCATCGGACCCCAGGAGGGTCTCGCTTGGCTGTGCCTCTCCTTAGCTGTTCTTTTCTATCTCTTCTACATTGTTGGTGCTAGATGCACCTGTGGGCTGCTCAGCGAAGCCCCTTCTAGTCTCACAAGGCCAGTCTTTACTAATGGATGGGAGGTAGGTGCATCGAGGCTCATTTTCACACTCACTTGTGTGTTCTTTCCATCTCTGGGTTGTTGTTCTCTCTCCACCATTTAGATCTACTTTGGATCCCTAGGTGAACTCATGCAGTCTCCTGGGGGGTTGAGGAGATCAGCAACGAACAGGATTGAAATGGTCCTGTTCTCCTTACATTTATATCCCATTTGGGATTAGAAATTCAAAAGGCAGAAGACTAGACAATAATAAAGTAACAAACTATAAGTTTTTTTTTTCATAAAAGGGAGAGTGGCTGAACTAGAAATAATGCAACAAACATTGTTTGCTCAACATTTTGCTTATTCTTTAGAGGATCCTAGATTCTTAAAAGTGGAATTGTTAGGAAAAGTTTTCCAGCTTCTGGAAACCTAGTCAGGTGTCTCAGGTGAAGATAATTCAGGGAAGTTTGGGATGCTTGGGAGCATGTTACTAATATTTTGAGCTAGAAATTGAAGTAGTCCTTTGAAATGACAGTTTGAGTCCAATTAGGAGACCAACCATACTGCAGTTTGTTTGAATGGGAAGAATTGTAATGAGTTAACTATGCCACAGTATTCTATATACAGAACACAGGAAGATGGAGCCATCCTGGTGTCTGGGCTGTGGCAGAGCACAAGAGAAGGAATGAACTCTTGAAGGGGCTTCCCTTCCCCCCACCTAGGGCAAAAATCTGGCTCTAATTGAACAGGGCATGGCTGAGGCCAGCAAGGTCGTGAAATATGCTCAGGTGTTGTACTGGTGGCCCTCCCTGGGCAGGTGCCAGCAGGAGTAGTCCCTGGGAATGTGCCCTGCTGCAAAACTCCCTGCGGAGCAACTTGTGAGGTTGGTGTAGCTGAAGCCCCTGGGGTGGTGGGTGGTGGGTGGGGGTGATGAGTGTGAGTATAGAGGGTTTCATTTCAACACCAACTGCTGTCCTGGAGGAGCAAGCAGAGGAGAATATATCAGAACCAGGAGAAGCCCCTTTCTCCTCCAGTGTCTCTCTCCCTCTCTACCAGTAAAGTTTAACATCCTGCCAGTTGGCAAGGGGGAAATGTTGTGGTAGCCCAGGAAGCCCGTGGAGGATAAATCTGGAATGGAGAGGCTGGCTGTCTCTGTTCCAAATCCATCCACTCCTGTTTCTTTATGGTTGAAGGTTCCTTCTGGGGAATTAATTCACCAGCACTTTTGGCTTTGGCCTATAAATGCCAGTCCCACTCCTGTGGTTAGAGAAAGCCCCTTACTCATTGGCCTGTGGTGAGAAGCCATCTGTACTGAATGGTGGGTGCCCTGTGGATATGGGTGCAGCATTCAAAGGATCTGTAGCAGCTACTACTTCTACATTGTATGTATTTATTGCTGTTTCTTGTATTGCCTGTATCTCCATGTTAGAAGCTAGGCTTTATGAGGGCAGGACTTTTGTCTGGTTTATAGACTGTTGCCAGAAAAATTGCTCGATTTATTTTTGGCAAATTAACGGGCTTCCCAAGGGTCCCAGGGAAAGTAGGTGAGCATCAATGGCCTTGGTGTACCTGGTGTTACTATTCATGGGCTCCAGAGGTCTCCCTCCCTGGTCCTGAGCTGATGAGCATAGAGACCTCCAGAGCAGGCCACGTAGTCTCTCTCAAGTTATCTGTATGTGCTAGCTTTGAAAGGGTGAGACTGAACACAGTTTTTAATACTTTCGGATAAACGTAAGGTTGGAGGTGGCTCATTTCTCAAGGATCCTAGCAACCCATAGCAGCTTCCCGGGCCAGCCTCTCTGGGCCTATTTAACTACAACTGGGGGATGTTTGTAGCTGACCTGGGAAGGCAAACCCAGGGGGGGATAGCCTTCCTTGAAGGAATGCAGCTCTTCTCTCACCAGTGTCTCCTGATCCTCAGCTGTTCATGTTCGGAAATCTTAACTACTTAAGACACCATCCGTGTATTCCATCTGTACTGTGACTTCCTCAGAAAAACCGTTTAAGCCCAGATGTTTTATTTACTAGTACTGTTTTGACAGAGGTCCTGTATTTCAGGAGAACTTATTTTACTGTAGGATGAAATTCATCTATATATTTATCAATTTCATTTAACCTCCACTCCTCTTAAGTTGCAATGTAAAGGGCCAAATATTTACCTTGTTTGATATTTTTATGCATCCAGAACTTATTATTTTTTAATGGGATTCAGGGAGCAGAACTTGAATCAGAGTCTTGACTTCATTTGAGTGGAGGTCCAGGCAACTCAAGAGGAGACCAGTATAAATTCCAAATTAGATTGGTGATAAATCTCTAAATTCATCCTAGAGCCTGTAGTCAGGTCTTCTAAAATGATTGGTTTTGAAGTATGTATTCATACCCTCAATCTTAGGAGCCATTACAAAGTCGAGAAGCTTTATCAATGCTAGATAGATCAATAGGGTTTGAAATGAAATCCTATAAATCAAGAGTGAGCAACCTTGCCTCTATATTGGGAGGTTCTACATAAGCTGGGTGATGGTGTGAAAGGTCACCAGAAGAAAAGACTTATTATTATTATTTTTTAACGTGATGCCTATTACTTTTAAGAATTATCTACAGAGGAACATCTGTCTACATAGCATTGAAAAGTTTTTCCCTTAACCTTCAGATTTAGTTAGATGTGAGAACTTGGGGAAGCAGGGGTCTGAGCTCTCAGGTCCTTTGTGAATCCATTAATAAGGTGTTTTGGGAAGGCAGCTGGTGATGTGGCTGAGGGCCTTGTTTTTTTCTTTTCTTTTATTCCTTTCCCCCCCACCCCCACTTGTATAGAAACGACAATAGGTACTCACAAGTTGGTTGGAAAGATTAAATGCGATCCTCTAGGTCAAGCATCTAGCATTTAGCACCTAGTAAACACTAAAACCTGTAGATAGGATTATTTTTGTTGAATATGATGTGGCTTGACGTGGAAAGTTCTTCAAAGCGCTGTGCCTTTCATCTCGAATTTAACTGTTCAGTCCAGAAGCCACTGGGATTCCTAGGTGATTGTAAAGAGCTTTGAACACCATGGATTCTAACAAGCACACTAGATTGGGGTCAATGGTGTCCTTGCTTGAAGAGGAACATTTCAGGCAACAGGAGAGACTCGATATTTAAGGAATCCAGCATAAACGTTGTTGGAAAACCTATTCTTGAGCATGCATTAACAGCAAATTTACCACAAATCCTATTAAGATCTAGTACTGATAAAGCCCACAACTCAAGTAACACAATAGTGATAGAAAAGTTCATTTCCCCTTTACTAAAGGAACCTGGCAGATTTGACAATTATAATTATCAGCCTTTGTTGAATTGTCATTGTTACTCTGTCACCCTTAGGACTCTGCCCCTATGGTTCAAAATGGCTGCTTAGGCTCCAGTCTCCACATCTACATTCCGGTGGGTAGAAGTGAGCAAAGAACCAATAGGGGCAGGTCTCCTGCCTTTAAGGAGTCTTTGGGGGTCCTACCTAATACTGACTTTCCATTGTCCAGTGCTTTGTCATGAAGCCAACTTAGCAGCAGTGAGGTGGCCACATTTCATGTGCTCTGTTAAATATCATTGATTCTTTCCCGAGGAAGAAGGGGAATGGACACTGGGGGACAATTTGTAGTCTGTCATTTATCCCTTCCCTTTGTTGTCTAGCAGATCCGGTTAGCCACACTGGACCAATATACCCAAAGTGTGTGTCCGTGCTTCTTTGATGATGACAAAGGATGGGGCTCCCTCTTCTAAAACCACACTTCGAGGTACTTTACGGATGAGAAGCCTTAGAGATGCTAAGTACCTGGTCCAAGATGATCCAATAAGTGATGATAGAGACAGGATTTGAGTCCAGGTCAGTTTGACAGTAAAGCCTTCTCTCTTTCCCACCAGCAAGCTGCTGCTGGGAGCGGACAGGGAGACTCCTCAGTTGTGTGTCTTTGAGGCCATCTAAAAACCCACATGGGTGCATCAGGCAAATGACTGTAGAAATCATGAGGGCTCATTGGTTTAGCATGTCCTCTGCTAGTTTAGTGGCAGGCCAGGTGCATGTTGGTCAAATGAACCAGACTCTGGGACTAGGGCTTTTGCTCCAGAAGATTCTCCTGGGATGCTGCAAGTTAAAACAAGGAAGGCTTTACCAAGTGTTTGATAAAGGAACCATTTAACTTTTATCTTGAAAGAGGCATAGTTCATCCTCCAGAATCTAGTTTTCCTTCTGTTCCTCTACTTCCCTCCCCACCCCCCACCCCAGCCCCCGGATAAATTTCTTGTAAGACTTGTATCCCATTAAATTTCACTATAAAAAGATGGGGGAAATACCTTCATTCTGCTGGATTTCACATTGCTTAGAATCTAGAATGTGCTCCATTAAAATGAAACCAAGAAATCAAAAAATCCGAAGCATACTCCCATTGTCCTAGCTGGTGAAAGATCAGGCTTCTGTATATAAATGTGTGGTCCTGATGGCTTTTTTAATGCTTATTTATTTTCTTAATGTTTTATTTATTTTTGAGACCAAGACAGAGCATGAGACGGAGAGGGACAGAGAGACAGGAAGACACAGAATCGGAAGCAGGCTATAGGCTCTGAGCTGTCAGCACAGAGCCCGACACGGGGCTTGAACCCATGACCATGACATGACCTAAGCTGAAGTTGGAGGTTTAACTGACTGAGCCATCCAGGTGCCACTTAATGCTTATTTTTGAGGGTGAGAGAGACTGAGCATGAGTGAGGGAGGGAGACACAGAATCTGAAGCAGGCTATAGGCTCTGAGCTGTCAGCACAGATGTTTAACCCGACTGAGCCACTCAGGTGACCCTGATGGGTTCATTAAGGTTTATTTTGAGAGAGAAAGCCAGTAGGGAAGGGGCATGGTGGGGGGAGAGAATCCCAAGCACTGTGCTGTCAACACAGAACCTGATGAAGGCCTATATCTCCTGAACCATGAGATCATGACCTGAACCAAAATCTAGAGTAAGATGCTTAGTTGACTGAATCACCCAGGCATCTCACTGTTGGTTCTTGATGGAAACATTACCCAGGGTATTGCAATGTGTTCTGCAGCAAGAAAGCAAAAGACCCTGGTGAGGGCTTCCCTACGGATTTTGGGAAACATTTATTTTCTTGACAATTTCTTTTGTTTGGCACTTCTCACTTCACCTCTAGGCTGCTGGGTATCAGAAGAATCCTCTGACAATTAAAGCATAATGTGCTATCTCAGCAAGCATGAAGGTTTTGGGATCAGGTCTGGGTTGTTCAGCAGGTGGTTGTATTTTCTAGACCTATGACTCTAGATTAGTCTTTAAACATCAGTTTCTTCAGCTATAAAATAGGGATAATTACACCTGATTTGAGGATGTTTTGGAAGACCTACGTTTATCTCCTAAAACACTTATGTGGTTTAAGATCTAAGCTGTTACCATATTGTGTCACATAGACCAGAGGTCAGTGTGTACCTTGATCCTTTGTTGGGGACTCCCATTAGTCCCAGTAAGCATTTCTTCTGCTGTCTGTTGCTGTGTAACTAAATGGCCCCAAACTTCCTTAAAACAGAATCCTAGAACCTAGGCAGGGCTCAATAGGGGCAGCTCATTGCTGTTCAAGGTGTTGGGGACAGCCATTTGTGTGGCTGCATGTACTGGGTGCTTGGCTAGAGCAGACACTGAATGGCTTTACTTGCATAAATGGCAACTCTTTTTGCGAAGACCCAAACACTGCGGGCTGGCTAGGTGCCTTTCTCTTGCCATGTGATCTCCAGCTGGATAGCCCACCTTACATGGTGGTGGAGAGCTCCAGTAGAGCAAAAGCAGCAGCTTCCAGGTTCTTTAGGGTCTAGGCCAGGAGCTGGCGTGGTGTTCTATAGGCTATATTCTACTGGGTCAGAGAAAGGCTCTGGCCCACATTCAAGGGAAAAGGGCATGGACTCCAAGTCTTAGTGGGAGAAGGTAGAATTTGTGGTCCTCATTTATCCATGTCAATCATGATATAAAATTACCTCTTCCCCGGCTCTGTCTTGACCAGCAGCAGTGAAATGTTGGCAAATCCTAAATTAGGAAGATCTAATTGCTGCCACCTGCCAGAACAAACTGGTGCTATAAACAGACCCAGAAATCTGTCTGGGGCCTGGGAGGGAAGTAGGGGAGCAAATGATCTCTCCAGAGCCTCCCCCACCCCCTAAAGTGGAATCTTTACAAACATCTTAGTGTAATATATTAACATAATGGTTAAGGCTGTGATGATGTGGTCAGGAAGCCATTTAAGGTGGCACCTTGAGATGGATACGTAATCTGCAAAGGCAGATCTCTTCTGTATTTTCCTCCCTATGAACAGCAATATGCTCCACTCTCCCCTCTCCCTCCCTTTTCCCCCACTGGACTAACTTGATATTAATTAAAACCTGTGTCTCTCAGGATCAGAGCATCCTGGAAGCAACCTATTCCAGATGTTGCTTGTGAGTGTACAAGTATGTTGGTGTGTGCATTAGCATGTAAAGATGAACGCGTCTGGGACTCTGTGGGTGTGCACATGGGTGTGAGTATATATGTGTGCAAGTGTGTATTGGGGAGTACGGAGACTGCGTGGGAGTTGGGAGCAAACCCCAAACTGGGCAAAGGGAGGGGACCACGTGGAGTCTTGATTCAAAGTGCTGTGATTAGGACCTGCCAGCCACTTGGACAATTGCTGGACTCCAAAGCCTGCAGCTCTGCCTGCAGCTCCTTCGGCTCCTCACTGGTGGTGCTACATCGGTCTTATTAAGTGACTGAAATAAAGGATGTGATCCCTGCCAGTCCAGAAGAAGCTGAGGCCAGACACTGAAGGTGTAGGGATCAGGATGCCAGGGAGCTGAGCAGAGGGCTCAGTCACCAATTCCAGAGCCCAGACTTCTCCCCCTTCATCCTGGCTGATGGGTGCCCCTGAAGGGAATGCAGGGCAGTGTGAATAGCCACTTCCCTTTACTTTTGAGGGTGGTCCTGCCAGTCTCCGCAGACCCTTGGGGGTTCATTTCAGGCTCACGTACCTGCTACATCCTCCCGTGTTTTGTAAACCACTGAACTCCTGTGGATCTGGGAGTTGGAAGGAGCAAAAGGGACAAGCATCTTTACATACCAGTCTTCTTAAATTTTTTAAAAACATTTTGACAGCAGGATACAATTGTTTCTTTAGCCTTAGAAAAATTTCCTTCCTCTCCTTTTCACTTCTAAACTGTGTATTTCTCCATGGGTTTGTTTTAAGTTTGGAATGATTGACAGGTTTGCAGTGAAGGAAATCACTCCGTAAAATAACAAAGAACAAATAAATGGTGCTTCACCCCAGTACAAGTTCTTTGAAGTTGCCATAGAGCAGAGTGCCCCAAGCCTGATGCCCAAGCACCAGTCAGGCCACAGCAGCCGGGAGATCATGTCTCTTCACAAAGGGTTTCCATCACATTGGGTCTGGAGATGGACAGGTTAGTAGCCTGAGTGAGGCTTTGTGTTACAGAAAAGCCAGCATGAATAATTTAAGATGCCTGCCTTGCTGAGTGCCCAGTAATGCAGGAAGACTCCGATCAGCTCTAGTCTTGTACGGAACAACTCTTAGGCGACTAATGGTCCCTGGAGGCCCACACTGGTGGGAAATGCCATTCACTCATACTAACTACGAAAAAAACAAATTTGCCCGTGGGCTGGTGGAGGGAGACCAGGTTTCATTCACTGTCTCCTTCCAAGACCTTTTGCAACTCCCACATAAAACCTGGATTGTAATAGTTCTTGTGTTTTCTCTCAAACCAAGAAGTGGGTGGTTTGAGTAATTGCATGAAAAACAGTTGGCTTTTAAAGGTAGCAACCGGCCTTCCAAGAACTGGAGCTCTAGCTCCCTAGCTTTGAGCGAATCAGGTATTTTGATTCTTCCAGGAAGACTTGAGATCTGGGGAAGGGATGTGTTTGACCCAATGTCACCTGAGTAAGGAATTGCAAAGGTCTACCGGTTAGGATCCAGTTAGGAGCCAGAAACCAAAGAGTAATTTGAACATGGAAGTTTCATCTAAAGAGTTATTAACTACTTACTGAAACTTACTGAGGGTGGGGGAGGTGGTTGGAAAGAACTCTAAAACCTATTCTAGTTCCTCCTTGAGTACTCTCAGAGCCCTAACTGGGAAGGGGTACCTTCCTCATGCCTGGAATTCAGATGATCTGGAAGGGGAGGGTATGGTGGCAGATGGCAGACAAATTCACCAGGTTGCTGGGGCAGAGCTGGTCTGTAGTAAGCTCTGGCGCTGTGGAATCGCACTGGGAAGCTGGCATTCCTAGACCAGAAACTGCCTGTTGCAGTGCTGAAATTTCCTGGGAAACTACCTGTGGAGGAGTGCTGCCCAGTTCATTGCCAGGAAACCTGTTTGGGTTGGGGCCCCTGTGGAGCTCACGGGGGTTCTATCAGCACAAGTGCCACTTCGGTTTTCTAGTCGGGGAGCTTCATCTGTTGTCCTGCACACCAGCTCAGCACCACAGGAGCCAGAAGGAAAGAAAACCTAGAGGAACCAGGAAGGGGGACGGGAGAAAAAAATAACACAAAACCCGAAAACAAACCAGTCCCCTTGCCAGTGTTTCTCCAGCGCCCCCTACTGATACAGGTTAATAATGTGCCCGTAGGCAGGGGAGAAATATTCTAGGATCCTAGGCTAGGCAATGAAGGGGGCTGGATTTGTAGCTGAGTGACCGTAAATGCTAGGCTGCACAAAGAACATTGGAACTTAATTCTTTTACCGTCTAGTGAGCTCTTCCTTTTTCTACATTACATGCTGTAATGACCTTTTTCTCTTTAATTATACCAAGAGACCATAACTATGGTAGAACTTAGATTTGCCAATTTAGATATTGACAAAAAGGTGTAGGATCTGGAACTGATTCTTAAATTTTCACACCTCCTCGGATCTGAATATTCAGGGCAAGGATTAAAACTGAGCATGATAACAGTTGGGGCCACTGCATCACCAGAGAAATACCAGAATTGAGATAAACAAAAATAACTTAACACACAGACTTTGAGCATTTGATAACATGGCTAGTGCAATCAAGGAAATATTTTTCTAATTAAGTTTCTAACATTTTAAAATGTAAAAATAAGAATATTCAGCATTAAAGCACTTTGTTTAGAACTTAGATTACCTGGAAGGTTTTATGGGCCAGGCCAAGAGGGGGCACACCTCACGTCCAGTTTGTTGGCTGGAGCTCAGTTGCTTGGTCACCAGGGAACTGTGCTCCTGGGGGAAATAAATCTTTTGGTGGACAACTAGCTAGAGCCTGTCTCAGGAGAGCTATGTAGGATTGAACCCACCCAGGGTGCCAGCGGAGAGCCCTGTGTGGTTTTGACCCATCAGTTTCTCTCCTTTCTTTAAACATCATGGTTAGGTCTGAGCTGGGGAAGTAATCTAAATTGATTTGATTGGAGTGAACCTCAGAACTTTTAAAGCAAATGCTAGGACACAGACTCCGTGCACTGAGGTAATGACACGAGGTACAGAGTGGCTCTTCCCATGGGGAGAGAACCTACATTGTTGGGAAACATGGTCAGGATCCTGCGTGTGGAGCCAATTCAAAGAAAGCAGAGCCCAGAGGTCAGTCCTGGTGATACCATTTGAGGTCAGGATCCAGACCTGCCTGAAGGCACCTTGTGTCTAGTTATGTGACCCATTGCATTCCCTTTTAACCTCCTTTAGTTTAGGTTGAGTTCTGTGGCTTGTAAAAGAATTCTCCATATGGTGTGCTGCTGTAATTGCAGTCTGTTGTTAATTCAAGACCTAGCTACCTCCTGAATGTGGAAGTGAATTACAGAGATTTGCTTGGAGGAAAAGTAGAATCTAGCAGGGAACAACTCTAGATGTCAGTTGCTCTCTACCCTCTCAGTAGGCCCATGGTCTTACACGTTCTCCTATTTTTGCTGCATTGCTGCTGTCTGCGTGAGTCAGAACTTTGATTTGCACTCATCCATTATATTGGGGTCCTCGTGTGGTCACTGTGCATGGGATAGGTCCATTTGATAGCTCTTGTCCTGGCACCCCTTCTGGTTTAGCTTTGACCTGGAGTTTTCATTTTTATTGGAATGTTAATAGTAGAACTAAAGTAAGCCGGAGCAGGTTTGGTCGACCTTCATCTTGTACTTTCAGCTCTTACCATGGTTTTGTCTAGAAGAATGTGAGATGCCAGTGCAGTGAACACAGTATTGTTTTAACACCCTGTTAAATCTGAGAGAAGAGCGTGATAATCTGTTTCTCTTCTCTCAACCCCTTTTAGTTGCAAAAGAGCTAATACCTCCTGCTTCAAATGTAGTATGTGGGGTGCTCACTGGTAAAGTATGCACTTGAGGGACCATTGGAGCTAACTTATTCGCTGACTATGGGAGAACTATCCCAGCGCTGCCTCTGCTGCCCACTTGGTCTACCCGCTGGCTGTGCTGTGGCCTGAGCCTATGAAATGCGTAAAGTTGTCATTTTAAGACACTTAGGAAATTTTGTGGGTAAAGTATGTGAATGGAATGCAGAAAACAGGCTGGGCAGTCCTGGCATAAAGTGGGTCAGTGATGTTCTGAATGTTCTTACTGCAGTGATTTTGTAACCTATTGCATCAATCTATAACTCACCATTTTTTGTAATGCTTCCATAATTGGCAGTAATTATAATTTGTAAAATTATAATTGTAAAACGTAATTTTACTTTAAAATAACTTCTGGTAGGGTGCCTGGGTGGCTCAGTTGGTTGGGTGTTCGGCTTCAGCTCAGGCCATGATCTCATGGTTCGCAGGTTCGAGCCCCATGTCAGGCTCTGTGCTGACAGCTCGGAGCCTGGAGCCTGCTTCAGATTCTGTGTCTCCCTCTCTCTGACCCTCCGCTGCTCATGCTGTCTCTCTCTCTCTCTCAAAAATAAGTTAAAAATATAAAAAAATTTTAAAATAACTTCTGGTGTGCTCTTTCACTGTCAAAACTATAAAATGTTCAGATGAAAAATGCAGGCATCCTTACTATAAATCTTCCTTACATCTGTTCTAGCTTTTTTTGCTAACTGCTTCTGTTTTCTAAGATTTTTGAGACCATCTTATTAGTCCACTTGTGACCATGCGGGGTCCTTTGTTCTTGGTTAGCCAATGAATCTGCTGCTCTTGAACCGGTGCTTATACATGATTCAGTCAGCTGTGGTGGAATTGTTAGGTGGGGATGTCCTGTAAAAGGTGTTTACAAAGCTGGAAGTTTTCACTCAAAAGTGGATATGGGCACGATAACTTGACTTACTATATGAGTACTTAAAAATAACAGCTAAGTTTTCTATAAGAGTGAGGAATTGCTACTTCAAAGCTGACTCATTGATCACTAACATTACTTAATAGAAATTAAGCCTTGAGGTGAGGTCTTTTTTACAGTTTATCCAGAATCTGTAAAAGTGCTGGATTTGTCGAATAGCTGTTCCATAAAGGTATATTAAGTAAATGGATAACTAGTAAATTAATTCTCGATGTTGGACTCAAACAAGACAACATTTTCTATTATTGGGGAGCTTAGAACAATTTACCATCTTGTTCGTGTTCCAACGAATTGAGGGTTCAATGGAATGTGGCAAGAGGCTGAGAGACTGGATGGAACCAGGGTACCTGGTGATCCATAGCTTATCTTCTGTTTCTAGTCCCAGAGATTTGAGAACACAGCACAAATCTGGTAAAAGCTCCCTAAAATCTAATAATGAAGCCCAAACTCCCTTTCTGGAAAAAGACTGGTCATGATCTTGTCTGCGCCTCTCTCTATAGCCCACTGTCCCCAGCTCTTTGATCTTCCTGTAGGCTGACCACACCCAAACTCAGCATTTTCCCAGCTAGAATTTTCTTTCCCCTGTTCTTTCCTCTGCCTGGGGCACTTTTCTCACTTGGTGAGCTCCGATTTAGTCCTTTTGTTTTGGCTTTCTGTGGCTGCCTAATTAGTTACTACAAAGCTCCTAGGTTAAAAGAACACCCCCTTATTCCACAGGTTTCATCAGACAGTAGGGTCAACACAACTTGGCAGAGTACTCTGATCTGGATCTCAGAGGCTTTAATCAAAGTGTTGGCTGAGCCGCATTCCTTTCCAGAGCTCAGGGTTCTTCCAGGCTCATGAGGTTGTTAGCACAACCCCATTCTTTGTGCTTGTTGCATGGAGTATTCTGGCTCGCTGGCTGTCAGCCAGGCCACTCCCAGCTCTGTGAGGCCCCTGCAGTTTCCTGCCCTGTAGCCTCCTCACAACGTGGCAGCTTACATCAAGGCCAGCTGAAGATGCTCTCCCTCAAGGCTGCTCCGACGGAGTCCTGGATAATATAACACAATCAAGCGGGTGGCTGTCCTATCACCTTTATCATACTCAGTTGTATAGAAGCAAGGCAGATGCTACACCTATTTAAGGGTTAGGGGTTACACTTGGGTGGGATTCATGGGGAGTTACTGTAGGGTGTGTGTGGCCTTTAATGATTCAGAGCCTCCCAAATGCAAAATACACCTTTCATCCCAAAGTTTCTAAAAGCCTCCTTCCATCACCTCTCCTTTCTGAACTGTTCCTTCTTCAGCAGAGTTGAATTTCCCTGAATCTGTGTTTCTGCCTTCTTTTACCCATGTCGCTGTTACAGGAGAGCCCACAAAGGCCTAGGTCATCTTGAGTGACCCATGGGGCCACTTGAGATATATCAATTTTCTCTAAATACAATCCGTTACTGAAATATATGGATGGATCATAAAGGAGGGTTTTGTGAGGAAAGGCTTATTATACCCTAAACAGCAAGAGTTAAGTCCTAATTCTTCTCTGATGTCCTGGGTCATTGTCAAATGTCTTCTCCCTGGGAAGCTGTCCTGCTTGCCTATTGTCCCTCATCCCAGTCCAGCAATGCGAGCCCGGCTATCTAGATAAACTATCTCGATAATTCAGAGGACTAAAATCTCCACTTTGATTTTACTTGCATTGTCTTAGCCTGAATGCGCCAGTTGCCACAGTTGGATGATCTGGCTCTGTATTCACTTGAGTGCTTCAGTCCCCTCTGCTGCATCTTCATTTGGTAGTCTTCTGCTGTGGACCAGTCCTTTCCCTCCTAAAGCTCACTAGCGGTTTTCAGCTTTGGGGGGTGCTGGATGATGCTATTCACTAGAGGCACATTAGGCAAGGCTTGTGAAAACATGATGAGGGTCCCTGTAGTTGAAAATAATGCTGTTCACTAATACCCCAGTTCCTTGGGCACAGGGTAGGAAGGCGCTGCTTTGCCTCCTCTCACGTTTGGTGTGGCTGTGTGAAGGAGTGATGTGTGCTACTTCCTGCAGAAGCCTGGGCAGCCAGCCAGTGACCTACCACACTCCATTCCTCCTGTTGTGGTTGTGCCGTGTATGTGGAGGGCGATTCTCTCTTACCCTGAGTCTTGGAGTGATGAAGATGATCCTGACCAGCAGTGGATCCGTGGTGTGAGCGAGGTGTTTGTTGTGTTAACTCTGGAGTTTGGGGGTTGGACTGCAGCTTACCCTGACTGTTAATAGTCACTGAAAACCAAGTTTGCCAGGGTGAATACATTTCTACTCCTCAAAGTAATTTGCTAGAATCACATTTTTAAGTCTTCTGAGGCAGCTACAGAACCTGTTGGATGCGGTACTTTGGCTGACCTGAGAGCCTCTGCTGACAAGAAATAGATGTGCTTTTGGCTCTTCTTGTCTCTGTCTTTCCCTCTTCCCCCCGACCCTCTCCAGGATTCAGGGACTCAAAAACAGCCAGTGGATCCTGGACATAGACCTTTGGAAACAGAACAGAGAAGAATTATCAATCTCTTTTCCTTAATGTCAAAATGATTGGCTTACTTTCTGTCTAGATCTAGTGTCCCTTCAAATACAGTCTCAACCTCTCTTCTCCCATTGCTCTTAACCCTTCTCTGGAAGCCACAAAAGTTGTGTTTGGAGGTACTTCATTCAGAGATGTAGTTCTTCCTATAAAGAAAACCACTGTAACTTCAGTATACCTGTGTGAGCACTTTCTGGAAGTCTGTGATCCATGGTGTCCGTTGAGGCTTCCATTTGAATGAAAGCAGAGGCAATGCCGAAAATGATGGATGGGATGATGGGGAGGTCTGCCCCTGAGGCCTTGTTATTACTCCCTCACAGGATCCAAAGGGCCAGTGGAAGGATGGCAATTATTTTATTTGGCAATCCAGTTGTCTGTCTTTAGAAAATGATAGGATGAAGAGTGGAAGTCACAAGTAATACCTTTCCCACTGCTCAAGTATAATCGAGCTGTTTACAATCCCTGCTGCTTTTATTTTTTCTCTGTACTAGGGATTAAACCTTAGAAGAGGTTTGTAGTAGAGGAGAGGGAAACTATATTAAAAACACTGGCAGACACCTGCAAACAACTGTGTATCTGTCCCCTTCAAAGGAATCTCCCCAGGAGATGGTATACTTAAATGTGATTGTTGTGTTGCAGACTTGTAGGGCTGCTTTTGTTTTTGTTTTTAAAATGTTCCTTAAATATTTTTTTTGGTGGGGGGCACCTGAGTGGCTCAGTGGGTTAAGCATCCAACTTCGGCTCAGGTCATGATCTCACAGTTCGTGGGTTTGAGCCCCACATCAGGCTCTGTGCTGTCAGCTCAGCCTGGAGCCTGCTTCTGATTCTGTGTTTCCTTTTTCCTCTGCTCTTTTCCCACTCATGCTCTGTCTCTCAAGAAATAAATGTTAAAAAAAATTAAAAAAAATTTTTTTAAATTGTTTTTGAGAGACAGAGACAGTGCTAGCAGGGGAGGGTCAGAGAGAGAGGGAGACACAGAATCCAAAGACTGGCTAGAGGCTCTGAGCTAGCTGTCAGCACAGAATCTGACGTGGGGCTCAAACCCACAAACTGTGAGATCATGACCCGAGCCGAAGCCGATGCTTAATTGACTGAGCCACCCAGGTGCCCCAGTTTTTAAAATATTCTTAAATATATTTTTTTAACTGGATGAATTATATGTAAAGTAAAATGTTGAGTATGGTGCTAGATCTTGGGAAGTAATGATGAATAAGCTGGCCCAGGATTTTTACCAGCTGTGGCTTACCATAGACTGTAAACCAAGTGTTTTCACTATGGGTTTGATAAATGCAGTGGTCGGTGTTAGACATAGCATGCTATGGAAAAATAAGAGGAGGAATATCCAATCTAGACCTATGCTCCAGGGAATCTTTCCTTGACTGTGTAAGTGGTTCCCCAAGTGAACTTGGAGAGAGCAGATAAGAGTTATTGTGAATAAGGGGGAGGAGGAGATGTGTTAAAGGTCTGTGGAAGGTAAGTTTAAAGTAAGGTAAGATGTTGAGTAAACTTATATCTTCATTTGGATGTCTAATGCATAGATCTGGAATCTAGGGAGAATTGTGGAGATAGTCAATCATGGATATTGAAAACCATGGATCTGGGCAAGATAACCTAGGGAATAAATGTAGATGAGAAGCCCAAAGATGGGGAACTAGGATCTTGTAAGATTAAGAGGTCTTGGGCACCTAGTGGCTCAGTTGGTTGAGCGTCCAACTTCGGCTCAGGTCATGATCTCATGGTTTGTGTGTTTGAGCCCTGTGTTGAGCTCTGCACTGACAGCTTGGAGCCTGAAGCCTGCTTCAGATTTTGTGTCTGTCCCTCTCTCTGTCCCCTTCCCTGCTTGTGTGCATTCTCATTCATTCATTCATATTCTCTCTCTCAAAAATGAACATTTACTAAGAAAAAAAAAGAGATTCTCATTTCCAGTAAGTAAGCTTGGTTATTCTAATACTTCTACTGAAAACCATGCAAAATATTGAATAAAATCTGAAGAAGGTAACCCGCCTCAATCTTAAGAGCAAGACTAGAAAGATGATCTAAATTCTGGGAGAGAAACTAAAGTTAGATGCATGGGTTATTAGAATCTCTAAATCTGGAGGATACTTGCTGCTATCACATGCTTGGGTTTCAGTTAAATGACCTAAAGAGCAAAGGAGACCAACGTTCAGGACCTTCCTCAGGTGGGATGTCTTAAAAGAGTCTTTCCAAACTAAGTGGAGGCTACCATGGGTTAAATCTAAGGTGAAGTAGAATGAAATTCAAATGCCTCTCTGCCACACAATAAAGGGACTGTGGAGAAGCCTGCCTCTTTACTGAAGAGTGCAGGAAATGAAAATAAACTCCATCATTCCTGAGCTGTGACTGTAGACTGGCCTTGGCATAGACGTGCATCCTACATATATGTGTACTCTGGGTGAGTCAGGCCACCTCAAGCTGAGACACTGGCTGGAAGTGGTTCTCTCCCCCCGGATCCCTGGCAAAAGCGAACTAAGAGCATTTCTGGAGGAGAGCACATTCATCTCTGGTCTTAGACACTCTTGACCAAAAAAAAAAATTTTTTTTTTTTCTCCAAGGCAGTGTTCATAGGTTACTAAGCTCTTAAAGAGATAAGGCAGTGCAGTGAGAACCAGCCACGTGCAGGCGCGTGCGCGCACACACACACGGAAATAGACCACAGAAACTTCAGATAATAGAATTATCAGGTATTGATTCTGAGACAACTAGGCTTCCTGGTTTTTAAAGAAACCAACAAGCTTAAATAATAATTGAACAGAAATTTATTTAAAAAAATGACAGATCTGCAAAAGAACTACATAGAACTTCCAAAAGTGAGAAGTTTAGTAATTAACACTAAAAATTCAGTGGAGTTATTTGGCTGGATTAGACTCTCAGAGAACTACCATATATATCAAATTATTCAGAATGTAACCTAAACAGGTGCATGGGGGAATGCAAAACACAGATTAAAAAGATCCCTGGAGGATGAAGTTAGAGATTAGAGTTTCAGGAGTGAGAGAATGGGGGCAGAAGCAATATTTAAAGGCACGACTGATAATTTTTTGGAGTCCATTGAAAGTGCATGATAAATGGAAAGTTTAGTAGTTCCCCCTGCCCCACCCTCAATCCATTGGGAATATATTCCAAGACCCCTGCTGGATACCTGAAACTATGGATAACACTGAACCCTTTATACACTGTACTCTACATACCTATGGCAAAATTGAGGATTTGGGCACAGTAAGATTAACAACAAAACAACTACAACAATATACCATAATTAGTCATGTGAATGTATTGTCAAAATACCTTATTGTGGTGTACTCCTCCTTGGGATGGTGGGAGATGATAAAATGCTTCCGTGATGAGGTGAAGTGAGGCGAAGGATCTTGGCATTGTGGTGTAATGTTGGGCTACCATTGACTTTCTGACTGCATGTCAGGAGGAGGGGCCTCTGCTTCTGGGCCTTGGTTGATCTGGGTAACTAAAGCTACAGCGAAACTGTAGATAAGAAGGACTACTGTACATCTAAAAACATCAGAGTGAAAATGTAAAAACCAAATCTTAAATCTTAGGCAGACCTGAAGTGGCGGGAGGGCGGGTGGGAATCATAGGGTCTTCAAAGGAGTGGCCGATAAATGGGCAATGGGCTTGTCAAGAACAAGGATAAGAGTCAGGATGTGTTGAATATGCCAAAAGAAAACAACTGCTATAATATCTATGACGGGCAAAAGCCTGTTTCAAGAATGGCAGTACAATAAGGCCATTTTCAGATAAACAAGAAGTGAGGTTTTTATCAGCAGGTATTCTAGGCTGCACTTCAAGTGGAAGGAAAGCGATCTCAGGACTGAGAAACAGAAGGAAGTGAATGCGAAAAAAGAAAATACATGGGTCAGTGTAAATAAATGTCAGGTGTATGAAACAGTACTAATGTACAATGATAAGATCTGTGTTCTCAGGTTTTTATATTATCTGGAAACAATGTAAATGTCTTGATTAACTTTAGACTTTGTTAATTGAAGTGTGCATGTTACAACTTCTAGAATACTGTTATGGACAGAATGTTTGTGTCCCCCCCCCCCCCCCCCGGGTGTTAGGGCTTCAACATTTCAATGTGCTAGTGGTAGGAGAGGGGCCTTTAGGAGATCACTAGAGTTAGGGTAGGTCATGAAGCTAGAGCCTTCAAGATGGGCTCAGTAACCTTTAAAAAGAGAAAGTGCAGTCTTTCCACTTGCATGTACAT